>NC_044549.1:143260888-143572763 GCF_007565055.1 Rhinopithecus roxellana | reverse complement strand
CCACAAAATCTCCAATGATTATTATTCCACAATCATTCTTTCTTTCTTGAGTTATTATTAAGGTTATAATCTGTGCTGAAATATTTAACACTTGGACAATATCATTTCTTATATTCATTCATTCGTTATGCCTTACATTTTGTCAACCACCAACTAGACCGTGAGTCCTCAGTGGTTAAAATCTTTCTATCGGTTGTATCCCTTGAACATAATACAAAGCCATACGATACATGTTCGTTGATTTGATATTTTCACTGAGATTTAAAAAATTGTAAAGGTAACTCTTACGTTAATCTGTGAAGGTCCTTAAAAAGTTAATATAATCTGTAATATATAGTGTAATTTTAGTTTTTTACTACAAAAACTATAAGCTATTATCATTTGTATTTGTATTTCATGGGAAACTAGGCTCTCATTCTTTATCTGGTATGACTATATGAAATCCAAGCAGAGCCAATGATTGTCTTTCTTGGAATATGAGAGACGAGGCTGCTTTTGCCTTTCTTGACCACCATGTGAAAAATACCTCCTTGAAAAATGAAGTGAAATGGATATAGAAAGAGTAGAGAGATGAAGAGAGAGGGAACTGTAAGGACATTCTTTGAGCTCCTCAATCTTTTTATACTTGAGATCAACTGCATCCCTAAACTATGCATTTATATGATCCAGTAAATTCCCCTTTTAGAGACTAAGCTAGCTTGGACTGTATTTCTGTTATTTTGCAACTAAAAGGGATCTGACTCATACATATATAGTATCATCCTATTATCTTGCATTTTGTATGTAGAAGGCACTATGCTAGGTAACATCCATGTGGGCAAATAGCCCATATTCTGCCCTCAAGTTACTTACAATCTAATGCAATAGGATGTGTGCAGATAATAACATAGCACAACACACGATGGGTGCCACATGGGAAGTACAAAGGGTTACGGAAATTTGGATAAAGGACCAATCCCTTTTGCCTGGAGGGGTCACGGAGGCTCCATATAGAAGGTGACATTAGAAGTGGTGCAAGGACAGTGCAAAGCTTTCTCAACAAATAATGAAAGGTCTGATAATATGGGAATTTTGGTTTTGTAAAGTGAGGATTAGATATTAAGTTAGAAACATAAGTTAGGGCCAAAGAATGGATAAGGTTAACAACACTAAGATAAGGCATATGAGGTTCATTCATTAGGGAAAAAGGAGCCAAGATAGGAAAATGGTAAAAAATATTATAAAATGCACATAATAGTGAAAAAATAAAATTGAAACTTGTATGTAATTCCAGAACTTGGGAAAGGAAGATCTGATAGTGTGAATTGTAACATTTGTAAATGCTATGAACAAATCTCCTTTGTTTATGTTTTCTTATAAATATTGTCTTACTGATATTGATATCAGTATCAACGTCTGTAACAAAATATATTTCTAGAGAATTATACCCACAAATATGAAGAAATTTAAATTAGTATCTGCCTTGTAAAGATTTTAATTATTTATAGTATCTGTATTCTTCAAAGATTAATCCTTTGCCCCAAACCATAAAGCAATCAGTACTATGACTAAGTTTGGATCATTTTTTAGTACTTTAAAATATGTTTGTAACTTTACCCATTTAACTCAAGGGTGGGGTTTATTACATTTACTTGGAATTTCCATAGGCTTGAAGGCAGAGCACATTCTTTGGGTTGTATTATTCAGGTATTTTTGGAAAATAGATTATCTTATTTCATTGTCCTTTATCCAGTCATACTTGGCACTCAGAAGACTTGGTTTTGCATTATATGCACACACTTAGAAAGGAGCCAGGAGAAGTCCTCTTTCACTGCATTGTGGTTAGTAAATGACATACTGTGCAGCAGCAGCCAAGTAAAGAAGCAAACTTACCACAAAATCATGAGACAGCCCCATCTGTAATTCTGGGTGCAGCCATGGTCACACGCCAAGCCTTTGCTCTGGAGGAGTTAAATAGGGCTCCTTCCCAAAACTTCTGAGAATAGCCATATCGGGGCTCCACTTGTCCATCCTGATGCCAAGTATTTGATGACCAGTGACTCAGAGATTCAGAAAGATCTCTTCTACCTAGCAGCTGCTTGTCTGGCCCCAATTCACTTATCAACAGCCATGCTGCTCTGTGACAAAGAAATGTCTTCATATAGAGAACCAGGACCTGCTTTAATAATCCTGAGAAGAGTGAAGAATTAAATTACATTTTGTTTTCCCTCCTGATAGAGTCATGGAAACTTATTATATGCACTTTAGAAAGACTTCCACTTAAAGAATGTTAAAATTAAAGAAAAGTTTTGTGTGGAAAGGGTAACTGTCAGGTATCTGAGAAAGAAAAACAAACAAACAAACAAACAAACAAACCAAAAAAACAGCTGCTGCTAATCTTCTCTCCTTAAAGACTGACTGAATAAAAATCACCAAACAGGAATTTTTATATTGAATTTGTAATGCAAGCCTGAAAAGCTGAACATGTTTCAAATTTGAGAATCTCCATAAAGCAATTATATCTGATGTGAGTTCAGTAAATAACATATATTATGTACATCTTATTCTAATCTTCTGTTGTGACTTAAGATTTTAGTTCACTTAGGATTACACTGAGGCTAGGGAAAAAAGCAAGAGAGGGTGTGAAGTTCACTTAGGATTACACTAAGGCTAGGGAAAAAAGCAAGAGAGGGTGTGAAGTTCACTTAGGATTACACTGAGGCTAGGGAAAAAAGCAAGAGAGGGTGTGAAATTTTAGGGACAAGGTACCTGAGAGAGAATGCTGTTTCTTAGGAGTGATTCTTCAGGGAATAGTGGCTTTGTTGTTGCTAGCAGGCCTAAAAGGCTTCTTCCTTTTGTTTATTTCTTTTAGTTCCTATGTACTCATCTGTGTTAGTATTAATGAATTACTCTTTGCTTAAGCACATCATGTAAGAGCCTATTTTCCCCATAGCCTGGAACATTGCCACCACTAGCACAAGATGAAACAAGCATGAAAGATTGAGAAGTGCTGCAGTGAAGCAACATTCTCCTTTATTTTCTTTGCTCTTCACATAATAATGACTCTGGGGAAGGGAGAGAAACTCCAGAACTACTTTGTTCTTTTCAAAGCCCAAGCCTCGGGAGAAGTGAGACGACAAGACACCTCTCAAGCCAGGGTCCTCAAAATACACCAGCCCTGTGCCTGTGCCCTTATTTTATCATATTGATGATGCTGAATTCAAAAATCCTTTACTTTTTTTTTTTTAAAAAAAAAAAACAGCTATGGGCAATAGATAGAAAAAAAAAAAAAAAGAAAAAGAAACAGAAAACAAACCCACCGTAATGGTGACAGTTAAATCAAACGAACCTAGTTCATTAAATTAAACAAACCTCAGTTCGTTTCATATACATTTTAAAGTACATTTCTTTTTGGACAACGCAGAATTTTAACTGTACAAGAAGAAAATACTAACGAAAGGGAATTAAAAACCTCTGGATTCTCATCAAGCAATCAAATACTGTAAACAAAGGGAGCGTGTCTTTGCAATTGTTGGATGTACATAGATAAGTAAAGGTTTTCTAGGGTTTCCCGTTAGTTGGCCATCTGGTTTCTAGAAATCAAACAAATGTGGACCCTTTGGACTGTCAGTAAGAGCATATGGAGAGAACCTAAGGGCTGGTGATATGCAAGCTGGCAAGTACCTAGCCCACAGGAAGAAGTCAGGAAATGGGGAAGGACTTTCTCCAGAAATGTAAGCTTACCCATGTCAAGGCTCTCGTCCTATTCACGGACTCATCAGGATCTGGCCTGCCTAACTCCAACCAACTCTGCACACTTGGTGGCCTTGAATGAGTAATCTCGCCTTTCCTGTCCTTGTTTACTCATCTGTGAAATGAGAAAAATGAATTAGATCATCTCTTGTGTGTTTTTCAACACTAACATTTTATAATTGAAGTTAGGGGTTTGAAATGAAAAATTAGTTTGTGATATTTATATCTCTTGTTTATGTTTTAGATTTTTTTAACTTTTTAAACTTTCTTTTACTTTCTTTTAACCATTTTTTAACTTTTATTTTAGGTTTGGGCATACCTGTAAAGGTTTGTTACATAGGTAAACATGTTTCATGGGGGTTTATTGTACATGTTATTTCATCACTCCGGTATTAAGCCCAGCACCCAATAGTTATCTTTTCTGCTCCTCTCCTTCTTCCCACCCTCCCCACTAAGTAGACCCCAGTGTCTGTTATTTCCTTCTTTGTGTTGATAAGTCCTTGTCATTTAACTCCCTCTTATAAGTGAGAACATGCGGTATTTGGTTTTCTGTTCCTGCATTAGTTTGCTAAGGATAATAGCCTCCAGCTCCATCCATGTTTCTAAAAAAGACAACGATCTTATTCTTTTTTATGTATCTCTTTTTAGCTGAATGTCTATGTGTGCATGTGAATATACAAAATTTTCTTGATCCTTCTAGATCTAGTAATTCCTCATGTGTTTGTTTTTGTTTTTGTGATAGGTTCTCATTTTATCACCCAAGCTGGAATGCAGTGGCATGATCTCAGCTCACTACAGCCTCCACCTCCTGGGTACAAGAGATCCTCATGCCTTAGCCCCCAAGTAGCTGGAACTATAGGTGCGCACCCCTACACTTGGCTAATTTTTATATTTTTTTGCAGGAATGAAGTTTCACCATGTTGCCCATGCTGGTCTCAAACTCCTGAGCTCAAGGGATCCACTCACCTCGGCCTTCCAAAGTGCTGGGATTATGAGCCACAGTGGCTCAGGTTTTCTCTAACTGATTATATTCCCTTATGTACCTTTGTCATCTCTAAGTAGAACATACTAGCCCTTAAATTGTCTCTTACTCCTCGGTTCTATAATATCTTTTCCACAGTCAAACCATATTAACCCACTTCAGTTTTAGCTCAACCAGTCAACCCTGTAAGAACTATCATGGAAGTGTTAAAGAGAAGGGTCTGGCGTTTAGGATATGATAGCAGAAAAGCTTAACAGCTATGGATGGTTTTAGGACAATTTATGAATACAGTTGTGAGATGGTTCAGAGCAGATAAGAGTTAAATATTATTCATGCCACTATATTTCCCTCACAATTTTTTGACGCTGATTAAACATATGAGCCTTGTTTGCAAGAATTCCCCCAGAGTCCATGAAACAAATCTCCTCTTGCTGATTAGGTAGTTTATTTTGAATTATTGCTGGCAAGGTTTGGAGGTTTGATTACTCTTCTTTGAATGTTGAACAAATTATTGCCAAGTTGATTTTTTTTAAATAAAGTTTATATCATGAAAAAATATAGGTTGTGATATTAAAATCTTAATACACTAAGTTCTGTAATAGCTGGATGTCTTTTTATTATAAATAATATTTAAAAAGCAACCTTAAAGCTCTGTGTATTATTTACATGAACACATACTATCATGATTTTAGTATTTATTCTTGTGTCTTTTTTTTTTTTTTTAACTTTGGGAGAAAAAGTGAGAGGGGAATTTATTGACTCATGAGGCTGGAAGTCCAAGAGTTAAGCCAGTGGATCCAGCTGCTCAAGGTGTGTGTACAGAGTTCTTTCTCTGTGACTCTTTCCATGCTACAGCACAGTCTTTTTTAGAAGACCAGTAGTGGCCGGGCGCGGTGGCTCAAGCCTGTAATCCCAGCACTTTGGGAGGCCGAGACGGACGGATCACGAGGTCAGGAGATCGAGACCATCCTGGCTAACACGGTGAAACCCCGTCTCTACTAAAAAATACAAAAAATTAGCCGGGCGAGGTGGCAGGCGCCTGTAGTCCCAGCTACTCCGGAGGCTGAGGCAGGAGAATGGTGTAAACCCGGGAGGCGGAGCTTGCAGTGAGCTGAGATCCGGCCACTGCACTCCAGCCTGGGCCGCAGAGCGAGACTCCGTCTCAAAAAAAAAAAAAAAAAAGAAGAAGACCAGTAGTAATGTACCTTTGTTTAGGAAATTTACTACTGAGTAGCTGCATAGCTGATTTCTGAAAAAAACAGGCTCTATGCCACTTCATAAAGTTTTAATGGGACAGCACTTATTCTTGGCTACTCACTTTATGAGAGTTGGAAAGTCAAGCCTTCTGACTGCGGAGGGAGTAGTCTTTCAAATGGCTGGGTGGTCTCAAGAGAAATCAGAAGATAACTCCTGACAGATTTCCTAAGGAGGGTTTTTACACTTTTATTTGTGCACATGCAGGTACTGGTGACTTGAACTTTCAAATATTCAGCTGAATGACTTACAAGATATTTCATATAACTTTTTCTCTTCTGTTCTATTACATGTTTTGCCATTGTAACACCAGCAGCTACTTTACCTTCTCCTTGATATTCCAAGATTATTATTCTTATTTTTTTTATTATACTTTAAGTTCTAGGGTACATGTGCACAACGTCTAGGTTTGTTAAATATGTATACATGTGCCATGTTGGTGTGCTGCACCCATTAACTCACCATTTACATTAGGTATATCTCCTAATGCTATATCTCCCCCATCCCCCCATCACACGACAGGCCCCGGTGTGTCATGTTCCCCTTCCTGTGTCCAGGTGTTCTCATTGTTCAATTCCCACCTATGAGTGAGAACATGTAGTGTTTGGTTTTTTCCTTGTGATAGTTTGCTGAGAATGATGGTTTCCAGCTTCATCCATGTACCTACAAAGGACATGAACTCATCCTTTTTTATGGCTGCATAGTATTCCATGGTGTATATGTGCCATATTTTCTTAATCCAGTCTATCATTGATGGACATTTGGGTTGGTTCCAAGTCTCTGTTACTATTGTAAATAGTGCCTTAATAAACATATGCATGCATGTGTCTTTATAGCAGCATGATTTATAATCCTTTGGGTATATACCCAGTAATGGGATGGCTGGGTTCAGTGGTATTTCTAGTTCTAGATCCTTGATGAATTGCCACACTGTCTTTCACAATGGTTGAACTAGTTTACAGTCCCACCAACAGTGTAAAAGTGTTCCTATTTCTCCACATCCTCTCCAGCACCTGTTGTTTCCTGACTTTTTAATGATTGCCATTCTAACTGGTGTGACATGGTATCTCATTGTGGTTTTCATTTACATTTCTCTGATGGCCAGTGATGATGAGCATTTTTTCAAGTGTCTGTTGGCTACATAAATATCTTCTTTTGAGAAGTGTCTGCTCATATATTTTGCCCACTTTTTGATGGGGTCGTTTTTTTCTTGTAAATTTGTTTGAGTTCTTTGTAGATTGTGGATATTAGCCCTTTGTCAGATGGGTAGATTGCAAAAATTTTCTCCCATTCTGTAGGTTGTCTGTTCACTCTGATGGTAGTCTCTTTTGCTGTGCAGAAGCTCTTTAGTTTACTTTGATCCCATTTGTTAATTTTGGCTTTTGTTGTCATTGCTTTTGGTGTTTTAGACATGAAGTCCTTACCCATGCCTATGCCCTGAATGGTATTGCCTAGGTTTTTTTCTAGGGTTTTTATGGTTTTTAGGTCTAGCATTTAAGTCTTTAATCTGTCTTGAATTAATTTTTGCTTAAGGTGTAAGGAAGGGATCCAGTTTCAGCTTGCTATGTATGGCTAGCCACTTTTTCCAGCACCATTTATTCAATAGGAAATCCTTTCCCCATTGCTTGTTTTTTGTCAGGTTTGTCAAAGATCAGATGGTTATAGATGTGTGGTAGTACTTCTGAGGGCTCTGTTCTGTTCCATTGGTCTATATCTCTGTTTTGGTACCAGTACCATGCAGTTTTGGTTACTATAGCCTTGTAGTATAGTTTGAAGTCAGGTAGCGTGATGTCTCTAGCTTTGTTCTTTTGGCTTAGGATTGTCTTGGCAATGCGGGCTCTTTTTTGGATCCATATGAACTTTAAAGTAGTGTTTTGCCAATTCTGTGAAGAAAGTCATTGGTAGCTTGATGAGGAGGGCATTGAATCTATAAATTACCTTGGGCAGTATGGCCATTTTCACAATATTGATTCTTCCTCTCCATGAGCATGGAATATTCTTTATCAGGGGAAATTCGCCCCTGATATTTCATGTAGGTTCTTTTCCATTTTCTTAAGTGTTGGCTGGTCTGAGAAATAAAGGGAAAGAGTATAAAAGAGAAATTGTAAAGCTGGGTGTCCGGGGGAGACGTTGCACGTCGGCAGGTTCCATGATGCCCCCTGAGCCATAAAACCAGCAAGTTTTTATTTGCAATTTTCAAAAGTGACGGAGTGTACAAATAGGGTGTGGGTCACAGAGATCACATGCTTCAAGGGTGACAAAAGATCACAAGACAGGAGGTCATGGCAAGATCAGAAGGTCAGGGCAAAACTAGAATCACTAATGAACTTCCATGTCCAGCTGTGCACTCATTATCATTGATAAACAAGGTTCAAGAACAGAGAACCAGTCTGACTAGAATTTGCCAGGCTGGAATTTCCTAATCTTAGCAAGCCTGGGGGTGCTGCAGGAGACTAGGGTGCGTTTCATCCTTATCTTTACCTGCATAAGGCAGACACTCCTAGGGCGGCCATTTTAGAGGCCCTGCCATGGAAATGCATTCTTTTCCCAGGTCTGTTAATTATTAATATTCTTTACTGGAGAAATAGTTCAGTGATATTTATCTTACCTGTTCTCAGTAATAAGAGAAATACGGCTCTGTCCTGCCTGCCCACAGGCAGCCAGACTTTAAGGTTATCTCCATTGTTCCCTGAAACTCACTGTTATCCTGTTCTTAAGGTGCCAGATTTCATATTGTTCAAATACATATGCTCTACAAACAATCTGTGCAGTTAACGCAATCATCACAGGGTCTTGAGGTGACATTCATCCTCAGCTTATGAAGATGATGGGATTAAGAGATTAAACTAAAGACAGGCATAGGAAATCACAAGAGTATTGATTGGGAAGGGATAAATGTCCATGAAATCTTCACAGTTTATGTTCAGAGATTGCAGTAAAGACAGGCATAAGAAATTATAAAAGCATTAATTTTGGTAACTAATAAATGTCCATGGAATCTTCACAATTTATGTTCTTCTGCCATGGTTTCAGCTGGTCCCTCTGTTCGGGGTCCCTGGCTTCCCGCAACAGTTCATCCATTTGTTTGTGTCCTGTTTTATTTCGTTGAGCAGTGGTTTGTAGTTCTCCTTGAAGAGGTCCTTTATATCCCTTGTAAGTTGGATTCCTAGGTATTTTATTCTCTTTGAAGCAATTGTGAATGGGAGTTCACTCATGATTTGGCTCTCTGTTTGTCTGTTACTGGTGTATAAGAATGCTTGTGATTTTTGCACGTTGTTTTTGCATCCTGAGACTTTGCTGAATTTGCTTATCAGCTTAAGGAGATTTTGGGCTGAGATATTGGGGTTTTCTAAATATACAGTCATGTCATCTGCAAACAGGGACAATTTGACTTCCTCTTTTCCTAATTGAATAATTTTTATTTCTTTCTCCTGCCTGATTGCCCTGGACAGAACTTCCAGCACTATGTTGAATAGGAGTGGGCTATTTATGACAAACCCACAGCCAATATCATACTGAATGGGCAAAAACTGGAAGCATTCCCTTTGAACAATGGCACAAGACAGAGGTGCCCTTTCTCACCATGATTTTTTTTTATATCTACTACTTAATGAGTAAACATGACTGTTCATATTGTCTCTTTTTGGAGGAAAAAAACACAATTATCAACCATCTCAATTACAATATATGATAGGTGGGCTTTGGCTAAACTCTGAGGAATATAATCAGGTCTGCTTTGTTCAATAAATTCATGAATTTCTCATATCCTATCCCCTCTTATGATCATCCAAGGATTTCTACTTCCAGTCCTTTGAAATACCAGCAGCCATTTTTTTTAACCAAATATTTACCAGTTTGACCAGAGAGAACAAGAACATTGATTCTCATCAATACATCTAATCCTACCTTTGTTTGTATTTTGAGGTACAAATGATAAAGTATGTTCATATTCATCTCAGTTCATTCATTCATTTAATCCTCAAAAAAAAAAAAAAAAAAAAAAATCCCCAAGCCTCACACTGTGCTTGATACACAGTTACTACTTAATCAATACTTGTCAGATGAATGGATGAATTAAAGAATGAATGAAAGTTTTTAATCTCTATTTTACAGTTGAGAAAATAGACTCAGACCATCTGAGTAACTGGCCTGAATTCAAAGAGTTAAAAACAGGCTGAGTCAGGGCTCAAATTCTTCTGGACTTCAAGCCATTCCTTTCCCATCCTGCAGCTGCTAGACTTGGAGAGAAAGTACCACAAAAAGTTTCAAGAACAAATAGAATTGAGAGAAGCCAAATAGGAAGTAGGATATTGTGTCAGTTTCTTAGGGCTGAGATACAATGTACCACAAACTAAGTGGCCTAAAACAACAGAAATTTATTCCCACATAGCTTTGTAGACCGTAAGTCCAAATCAAGATGTCATCCAGGCTGGTTGCTTTCAGGGGGCTCAGGTAGAGAATCTGTTCTCTGGCTCTCTCCTGGTTTCTGGTTGTTGCCAGCAATCCTAGTGTTCTTTGGCTTGCAGCCACATCACTCCAATCTCCACCTCTGTCATTACATGGCATTCTGCTCTGTGTGCCTCTGTGTCCTCTGTTCTAAGGACACTAGTGATTTTCTTAAAAAAGCACCCATGATTGAATTTAGAACCCACTGTAGTCCAGTATGACCTCATCTTAGTTTATGTCTTAATTACATCTGTAAAGACCCTATTTCCAAATAAGGTTACGTTCAAGATATCGGGGGTTAAAACTTCAACATGTATTTTGGGGTTACACAATTCAACCCACAGCAGTGGGACTAATTTGTGAATAATTAAAAGATGACTGAATTATTTCCACAGATAACATTTGCCATAACACTGAAATTATAACTGTGTTAAATCCCTAAATAAAACATTTCCTCAAATATGTTTCTTTGAACAGTAAGAGGCCCTGCCTCAGGGGGAAAATGATTTTATTATTATATAGTTTGAAGAAACAGTAGGTCAAAAAAAGTTAAAAAGCCTTCTTCCTACAGGACATGTCAGAACCTTTAAGATATAGTAAATTTCCCAAACTTGTGTGATCATAGGCAAATTTAACTTAAGTGCTATCCCAGGGAGCACCCTTCATGAAACCCTGACTTCCCAGGTAGCATTATGTTGTAACTATTTACAAATTTGTCTCATTAGCTTCCAAGTTCCTGAGAGGGAGAATCCATACTTCATTAATCTTTAAATCCCCAGGACACAAGTAGTGTGTGGGAGCTACAGGCCCACTGGGTTATACCAGACACAAGTAAACGATTTTCCCTGAGCTGGTGCAACACAAAGACACTGGAAACATAGAGCAGGTATTACTGTTGACTGTTGAACAACATGAGGGTTAGGGTCACTGACATTCCATGCACTGAAAATTTGCATATAATTTTGACTCCCAAGAAACTTAACTACTCAGAGCCTACTGTTGACCAGAAGCCTTACTGATAACATAAAAGTTGATTAACATGTTTTTTATATTATATGTATTATATACCATATTTTTACTATAAAGTAAGCTAGAGAGAGAAAATGTTGTTAAGGAAGTCATAAAGAAAAAATATTTTTACTATTTATTAAGTAGAAGTGGATCATCATCAAGGTCTTCAGCCTCACCATCATCATGTTGAGTAGGCTGAGGAGGAGGATGAAAAGGAGGGGTTGGTCTTGCTGTCTCAGGAGTGGCAGAGGCAGAAGAAAATCTGCATATAATTCAACTTGTGCAGTTCAAACTTGTGTTGTTCAAGGGTCAGCTATATATCACTTGTATTTCTTTCAGTCACATGTCACAAATTGTGACCACTCTTCCTTGAACATAAATGGGGTTCTTCTTCCTAAATAATAAGATATCTGCAAGGAGGACATCCAGAACCCAGGCACAACTGCTCCAAAGAATCATCATTAAGGATGCAGATCATTCTATTTGTTGCTCTACCTCAATGCTGTAGAATGGCTGTTTCACAGCCAGCCCCTACTTCTCAGTACTAGGTAGGAGAAAAAGATGAAGTCTTTTCTTTCTCTTGCTCTCTCTTTATCCCTCTCTCCATTTCTTTTCTTTTCTTTTTTTTAAACATTCAGGAAAATAATAGTTTTCCTGGAAACCTCACTAAGAATTCAAACTGTCTTACTGTGTAAACACATGGTCACCCCCAGCTGCAAGGGAATCTTAAAGGGCATGTACTTTAAGGCTCATTGTCAAATAAAAAAAAATCGGCTCCTTGATGGCAAAGCAAAGAAGAAAAGGCTTTTGAGTAGCTGTATCACCAACAGTGCTCAGTTTATGCTTTTATGTCATTATTGTTATTGTTAATTGTATTGGAGTTGTGGCTAATGATAGTCTATTGTATTTATAGGAAAAAATGAGTTTCTCATTTTTTTTACTTAAAAGTTTGGTAGATTTTAAATTTCATGGAGAAAAATGTTGTTTCAATAATCACTTAGGCTGTTAGGTTACATAACACATTAGTAATAAACTATCTTGATGAAGGAGAAAACTGTTTTGGAGAGTATCCCAGGAGTCTGGACCCAGAATAGTAGGCTCATTGAGGGATTATGCAACTCTTGAATAAACTCACAATGCAACTGAACAAGAATTAAATATATAACTTCAAAATACTCCATTGATTCATTGTGTTGGGAAACCAATATTAACTTACTGCATTTTGCTGATTCAGTGTGATAAACACAGCATTTTAATAGGGACTTTGATTCCATAATGATTCAGTTTCTTACATATCTGGAAATTTTAAATCAGCCAGGAGAACAACTGGCAAGCCTTGAGCCATGCTGGTATGATGTTTGCTTTACAAATGTGGTGCCCTTTCCCTCTGAGATACAGACACACTCAATTAAAATCGTGCAACGTTGACTAAGTAACAGGGCAGTAACCAGGATTTAAATTGTGGAGAAAAAATTCCAAAGTGCGTCTGAACAATAGGAAGCAGAAACTCAAAAATAGAAACTGCTTTTTTTTTTTTTTCTGTGATCACACCACTGTAGCCGTTAGATATTTTTCCATTGACTTTGGGAGTGTAGGAAATGCAAATTAGAAATAAATAATTTTAGCAACATGGCCATGACTTTTCTTCTGTTACATTTAATTAACTGGAAATTTGGAAAAGTTAGAACTTAACTTATCAGATGTTTTATTTGTCTGTAGCTGTATTCTTAGGCTTCCTGTTCATGTTTTAGTACATAGATTTCTGCAATATAGGACTAGATCTTCAGCTATTTTCATTTAGTGCTTACTAGCAAGACAATTAATTGAGGAACTTCTTGTCATTAAACATGATACTGTAACACTTCTGACTTCTCAAATGTCAATCAAGTGTGACTAACTTCACTCTCCCTCAGATGTCATCTCATAAAACCCTATTTTGGGGAAGACAATGCAGAAGCTTTTAGCTCTATCATATCTCCCAAAGATTATGGAATTGGGAAGAGTGTAAAACCTGGAGAAAACTCATTAAGACAGGACCTTGATGCTTTTTAAAATCTTAGCCCCTAAATTTGTGACATGTCCATTCACAAGAGATTCCTGACAGGCACAAGCACATTTTCACTGCTTTTTTTAATTGTACACATTTATGATGTACAATATTTTATATGTATATATTAAAATGATTGCTACAGGTAAGTTAATTAACATATCTATTACCGTTCAGTTATGTTGTGGGTGTGTGTGTGAGCACGTGGGCACATGTGCATGTGTGGTAATAACAAACTTTCATTATGCAATACCATATTACTAACTATGGCCTTTTCTGCTGTATATTAGATCTCTAGACTATTCCTCCTATGTAACTAAAACTTTGTACCCTTTTGACCCACATCTCTCCATTTCCTCATCCTCCTTTACCCCTGGTAAGCACTATTCTACTCTGTTTCTATGTATTTAACTTACTTTTAGATTCCACATGTAAGTGTGGTCATGTAGTATTTGTCTATCTGGGTTATTTCACTTAGCGTAAAGTCCTCCATGTTCGTTCATGTTGTTGCCTATCTCCTCCATTTTTAAGGCTGAATAATATTCACTTGTATTTATAAATTACAATTTCTTTATCCATTCATCTGTTGATGAACACTTAGGTTGTTTCTATAACTTGGCTATTCTGAATAATGCTGTTATGAACATGGGAGTGTGGATATCACTACAAGGTGCTGATTTCATTTCTTTGGGTATATACACAGCAGAGGATTGCTTGGTCATGTGATTCTATATTCAATTTTTTGGGGAACTTCTATATTGTTTTCTACAATGGCTGTACCAATTTACATTCACATCAACAGTGTACAGAAGTTCCCTTTTCCCACACCCTTTCCAACATTTATTACCTCTTGTCTTTTTGATCATAGCTATGCTAACAGGTGTGAGGTGATATCTCATTGTGATTTTGATTGGCATTCCCTGATGATAAGAGATGTCGAGCACCTTTTTATATGTGTGTTGGCTGTTTTTGCATCTTTTTGGGGAAAATATCTATTCAGGTTCTTTGCCTATTTTTATATTTATTTATTTATTTATTTATTTATTTATTTATTTACTTATTTATTTTATTTTTTGAGATGGAGTCTCGCTTTGTTGCCCAGGCTGGAGTGCAGTGGCACGATCTCGGCTCACTGCAAGCTCCGCCTCCCGGGTTCACGCCATTCTCCTGCCTCAGCCTCCAAGTAGTTGGGACTACAGGCGCACACCACCATGCCCGGCTAATTTTTTTTTTTTTTTTTTTTTTTTTTTTGTATTTTTAGTAGAGACGGGGTTTCACCGTGTTAGCCAGGATGGTCTTGATCTCCTGACCTCTTGATCCGCCCGCCTCGGCCTCCCAAAGTGCTGGGATTACAAGCGTGAGCCACTGCGCCCGGCTATCTTTGCCTATTTTTAAATTCTATTATCTGTCTGTCTCTGTATGTGTGTGTGTGTGTGTGTGTGTGTGTGTGTGTGTGTGTGTGTGTGTGGAGAGAGAGAGAGAGAGAGAGAAGAGAGAGAGAGAGAGAGAGAGAGAGAGAGAGAGAGGGCTATGTGAATTCCCTGTATCTTTATTAATCTCTTATCAGATATACTGTTTGAAAATAGTTTCTCCTGATCTATAGGCTGACTTTTCCTTTTGTTGATTATTTCCTTTGCTGTACAGAAGCTTTTCAGTTTGATGTTGTTCAAAGAAGTTCAACATTCTTTCATGTATAAACACTAAATAAAATATAGATAGAAATTTTTTCTTCAATGTAATAAAGGCCATTTATGAAAATCACACAGCTAATCTAATCAATAGGAAAAACTGAAAGCTTTTCTTTTAAAATGTGATATTAGGCAAGGGGGCAAGGGTGCCCATTCTTGCCACTTCTATTCAACAAAGGGCTGAAGTATTAGCAAGAACAATAAGACAGGGAAAAAAAGACATCCAAATTGGAAAGGAAAAAGTAAAACTATTTCTCTTTGTAGATGACTCATGTAGAAAACCCTAAAAGTAGCAGGATGCAGAATCAACATACAAAAAAAAAATTGAATTTATTTTCATTAATAATAATCTGTCCATAAAAGAAATCAAGTAAATAATCTCACTTGCAATAGCATCAAAAAATTAAGATGCTTAGAAATAAATTTAACCAAGGAAGTGTAATATCTGCATGCTAAAAACTATAAAATTTTGATGAATGAAGTTTAAGAAGACATACAAAAATGGAAAGATACTCTATGCTCATAGACAGGAAGTATTAATATTGTTAAAATGACCATACTACCTAAAACATTATACAGATTCAAAGCAACCTCTATCAAAATTTCAAATGCATTTATCATAGAAATAAAAAAAATTCTAAAATTTGTATGAAACCATAAAAGGCCCTGAAAACAATTTTCATAAAGAAAAACAAGGATGGAGGCATCATACTTTCTGATTTCAAATTATATTACATAATCTGATTTCAAATTATATTATAATTACAAGCTATAGTAACCAAACTAGTATGATAATGACATAAAAACAGACACACAGATCAATGGAACAGAATAGAGAGCCCAGAAATAAACCCTAGCATATATGGTCAACTAATTTTTGACAAGGTCTGCAAGAAGACACAATAGGGAGAGAATAGTTTTTTCAATAAATGCTGTTTTAGAAAATTGGATATTCACATGCAAAAGAAAGAAACTAGACCCTTACCTCACACCATACACAAAAATGAGCCCAAAACAAGTTAAGGACATAAATTTAAGCCCTGAAACCACAGAACTACTAGAAGAAATAATAGGAAAATCTCTGTGATATTGGCTTTGTCAACCATGTTTTGGATATTATATTAAAAGTTCAGGCTACAAAAGAAAAAATAAGTAAATGGACTACCTTTTCACTGCTTTTGACTTTCTTCACGTTTTAAATACAGACCTGTGTATTATGCCAACAACATGCTCAGGCCTTAGGCTCTATGGAGCTTCTCAAGGTCCTTATTTGATTTTTTTCTACTTCATGGCCCTTACACAGCTGATCTTTTTGCCTAGAACAATCTTTTCTTCTCCTATTTTCTTTTTTCTTACATTCCTTTCAGGTCTCATTTTACTATTTGCATACTGGGTGAGTTTACCTTAGTTCTGAGTTCTTTATACTCCTCTCATTTTTAGCACGTATTGTTATTTATATATATTAATAATTTTTAAAATTATTGGGCTAGTGCCTTACTTTTTTCCTTGGGTGTTGCTGACCTCAATTCCTGGTGGACTGAACGAGGATGATGAATGTGGGAATAGAGATAAAGACAAAAGAGTATATTTGGAAGAAGGGGCCTGGGGGCTCCTTGCTTCTAGTGAACAAAGGTCCTGAGCTGTTTCACTCCTCCATATTTATTAGATAAAAGAGATAACAAGAAGGGGGGATGATTGTCGGGTGATTGTCAGTCAGCAGTTTGATTTACAGCAGGCTTGTAAGACTGCATTCTTTGAACAATAGGCTCTAGATATCCCAGTAGATAACCTCAAGGAGCATGGCACCAGGGGGTGATTGCCTTCAGCAAACCTTCTAGCAGCTGGAGCAGATGTGAGTTTGCCCACATCCTCCATTCATAATAAACAGTTTGCTGTTTGATCATATAGACTCCAGTGGAATGTTGAGTTGGTCACGATCCCTTTGCCAGCTCTTTACACTTGGGTTCAATTTAATGGAGGCATGTGTGAGAGGCATGGGGGAGGACTAGAGAGCTGTAGAGCCACTACAGCACTGTGCTCCCATCTGTATTGTCACTCTTATCACAGTATTATAATAGTCTTTTTAACATAATGCCTGTTTACTATTAGATTGTTTGTGTCCAGCACTGAATACTTATATTCTGGCACTGGCTATTCCCATACTCTAGCAGCTTACAGTCATCTATTCACTAAAAGTCATTAACTTTTCAAACCAGCATATGTAAAATACCAAACCAATTAACAATTGCCATAGACATTACTGTCCATTATTGTAGCCATAAGCCACATGTTGCTATGAGCATTTGAAATGTGACTAGTCTGAATTGAGATTTGTCACAAATACAAAACATGCACCAGACATTAGAATGAAAAAAAAGATGGGGCCCATTCCAAGATGGCTGAGTAGGAACAGTGCCAGTCTGCAGCTCCCAGTGTGATTGATACAGAAGATGAGTGATTTCTGCATTTCCAACTGAGGTACCTGGCTCATCTCATTGGGACTGGTCAGAAAGTGGGTGCAGCCCACAGAGGGTGAGCTGAAGCCAGACAGGGCATCGCTTCACCCAAGAAGTGCAAGAGGTCAGGGAATTTCCCTTTCCTGGCCAAGGGAAGCCATGACAGACTGTACCAGGAAAATCGGGACACTGCCACCTAAACACTGAGCTTTTCCAACGGTTTTAGCAAATGGCACAGCAGGAGATTATATCCCATGACTGGCTCAGTGGGTTCCACACCCACAGAGCCTTGCTCATTGCTAGTCCAAGATCAAACTGTGAAGTAGCAAGCCTGGCTGGGGGAGGGGCGTACGCCACTGCTGAGGCTCAAGAAGGTAAACAAAGTAGCCAGGAAGCTCGAACTGGGTGGAGCCCACTGCAGCTCAAGGAGGCCCGCCTGCCTCTGTAGACTCCACCTCTGGGGGCAGGGCATAGCTGAACAAAAGGCAGCAGAAACTTCTGCAGACTTAAACGTCCCTGTCTGACAGCTCTGAAGAGAGCAGTGGTTCTCCCAGCAGGGTATTGGAGCTCTGAGAATGGACAGACTACCTCCTCAAGTGGGTCCCTGATCCCCGTGGAGACACTTCCCAGTAGAGGCTGACTGACACCTCATACAGCTGGGTGCCCCTCTGAGACGAAGCTTCCAGAGGAAGGATCAGGCAGCAATCTTTGCTGTTCTGCAGCCTCCGCTGGTGACACCCAGGCAAACAGGGTCTGGAGTGGACCTCCAGCAAACTCCAACAGACCTGCAGCTGAGGATCTGACTGTTAGAAGGAAACCTAACAAACAGAAAGGAATAGCATCAACATCAACAAAAAGGACATCCACACCAAAACCCCATCTGTAGGTCACCATCATCAGAGACCAAAGCTAGATGAAATGACAAAGATGGGGAGAAACTGGAACAAAAAAGCTGAAAATTCTAAAAACCAGAGTGCCCCCTCTCCTCCAAAGGATTGCAACTCCTTGCCAGCAACAGAACAAAGCAAGACAGAGAATGACTTTGATGAGTTGACAGAAGTAGGTTTCATTAAGTTGGTAATAACAAACTTCTCCGAGCTTAAGGGGGATGTTCAAACCCATTGCAAGGAAGCTAAAAACCTTGAAAAAAGATTAGACAAATGACTAACTAAAATAAACAGTGTAGAGAAGACCTTAAATGACCTGATGGAACTGAAAACCATGGCACAAGAACTATGTGACACATGCACAAGCTTCAGTAGCCAATTAGATCAAGTGGAAGAAAGGGTATCAGTGATTGAAGATCGAATTAATGAAATGAAGAGAGAAGAGAAGTTTAGAGAAAAAAGACTAAAAGGAAACAAACAAAGCCTCCAAGAAATATGGGACTATGTGAAAAGACCAAATCTATGTTTGATTGGTGTACCAGAAAGTGATGGGAAGAATGGAACCAAGCTGGAAAACACTAGTCAGGATATTATCCAGGAGAACTTCCCCAACCTAGCAAGGCAGGCCAACATTCAGATTCAGGAAATACAAAGAACACCACAAAGATACTCCTCGAGAAGAGCAACCCCAAGACACATAATTGTCAGATTCACCAAGGTTGAAACGAAGGAAAAAAATGCTAAAGCCAGCCAGAGAGAAAGGTCAGGTTACCCACAAAGGGAAGCCCATCATAGTAACAGCAGATCTCTCGGTAGAAACCCTACAAGCCAGAAGAGAGTGGAGGCCAATATTCAAAATTATTAAAGAAAAGAATTTTCAACTAAGAATTTCATATCCAGACAAACTAAACTTCATAAGTGAAGGAGAAATAAAACCCTTTATAGACAAGCAAATGCTGAGAGATTTTTGTCACCACCAGGCCTGCCTTACAAGAGCTCCTGAAGGAAGCACTAAACATGGAAAGGAATAATTTGTACCAGCCACTGCAAAAACATGCCAAAACATAAAGATCATCAATGCTAGGAAGAAACGGCATCAACTAATGGACAAAATAACCAGCCAACATCATAATGACAGGATCAAATTCACACATAACAGTATTAACTTTAAATGTAAATGGGATAAGTGTCCCAATTAAAACACAGACTGGCAAATTGGGTAAAAAGTCAAGACCCATCAGTGTGCTGTATTCAGGGGACTCATCTCATGTGCAGAGACACACAGAGGCTCAAAATAAAGGGATGGAGAAAGATCTACCAAGCAAATGAAACGCAAAAATTTAAGGTTTGCAATCCTAGTCTCTGATAAAACAGACTTTAAACCAACAAAGATCAAAAGAGACAAAGAAGGCCATTACATAATGGTAAAGGGATCAATTCAACAAGAAGAGCTAACTATCCTACATGTATATGCACCCAATACAGGAGCACCCAGATTCATAAAGCAAGTCCTTAGAGACCTAAAAAGAGACGTAGACTCCCACACAATAATAATGGGAGACTTCAACACCCCACTGTCAATACTAGACAGATCAACGAGACACAAAGTTAACAAGGATATCCAGGAATTGAACTCAGCTCTGCACCAAGCAGACCTAATAGATATCTACAGAACTCTCCACCCCAAATCAACAGAATATACATTCTTCTCAGCACCACATTGCACTGATTCCAAAACTGACCACATATTTGGAAGTAAAGCACTCCTCAGCAAATGTAAAAGAACAGAAATCACAACAAACTATCTCTCAGACCACAGTACAATCAAATTAGAACTCAGGATTAAGAAGCTCACTCAAAACCGCACAACTACGTGGAAACTGAACAACTTGCTCCTGAATGACTACTGGGTACATAACGAAATGAAGGCAGAAATAAAGATGTTCTTTGAAACCAATGAGAACAAAGATACAACATACCAGAATCTCTGGGACACATTTAAAGTCGTGTGTAGAGGGAAATTTACAGCACTAAATGCACACAAGGGAAAGCAGGAAAGATCTAAAATCAATACCCTATCATCACAATTAAAAGAACTAGAGAAGCAAGAGCAAGCAAATTCAAAAGCTAGCAGAACACAGGAAATAACTAAGATCAGAGCAGAACTGAAGAGCTAGAGACACAAAAAACTCTTCAAAAAATCAATGAATCCAGGAACCGGTTTTTTGAAAAGATCAACAAAATTGATAGACCACTAGCAGGACTAACAAAGAAGAAAAGAGAGAAGAATCAAATAGACGCAATAAAAAACGATAAAGGGGATATCACCACCAACCCCACAGAAATACAAACAACCATCAGAGAATACTACAAATACCTCTAGACAAATAAACTAGAAAATCTAGAAGAAATGGATAAATTCCTGGATACATACACTCTTCCAAGACTAAACCAGGAAGAAGTTGGATCCCTGAATAGACCAATAACAGGTTCTGAAATTGAGGCAATAATTAATAGACTACCAACTAAAAGAAGTCCAGGACCAGATGGATTCACAGCTGAATTCTACCAGAGGTACAAGGAGGAGCTGGTACATTCCTTCTGAAACTATTCCAATCAACAGAAAAAGAGAGAATCCTCCCTAACTCATTTTATGAGGCCAGCATCATCCTGATACCAAAGCCTGGCAGAGACACAACAAAAAAAGATAATTTTAGACCAATATCCTTGATGAACATCAGTGCAGAAATCCTCAATGAAATACTGGCAAACTGAATCCAGCAGCACATCAAAAACCTTATCAACCAAGATCAGTTGGCTTCATCCCTGGGATGCAAGGCTGGTTCAACATACATATGCAAATCGATAAATGTAATCCATCACATAAACAGAACCAAAGACAAAAACCACATGAGTATCTCAATAGATGCAGAAAACGTCTTTGACAAAATTCGACAGCCCTTCACGCTAAAAACTCTCAATAAACTAGGTATTGATGGAATGTATCTCAAAATAATAAGAGCTATTTATGACAAACCCACAGCCAATATCATACTGAATGGGCAAAAACTGGAAAAATTCCCTTTGAAAACTGGCACAAGACAGGGATGCCCTCTCTAACCACTCCTATTCAACATAGTGTTGGAAGTTCTGGGTATTCAATTAGGAAAAGAGGAAGTCAAATTGTCCCTGTTTGCAGATGACATGATTGCATATTTATAATACCCTATCGTCTCAGCCCAAAATCTCCTTAAGCTGATAAGCAACTTCAGCAAAGGCTCAGGATACAAAATCAATATGCAAAAATCACAAGTATTCTTATACACCAATAACAGACAGAGAGACAAATCATGAGTGAACTCCCATTCACAATTGCTCCAAAGAGAATAACCTAGGAATCTGACTTACAAGAGATGTGAAGGACCTCTTCAAGGAGAACTACCAACCACTGCTCAGTGAAATAAAAGAGGACACAAACAAATGGAAGAACATTCCATGCTCATGGATAGGAAGAATCAATATCATAAAAATGGCCATACTGCCCAAGGTAATTTATAGATTCAATGCCCTCCTCATCAAGCTACCAATGACTTTCTTCACAGAATTGGGAAAAAACTACTTTAAAGTTCAGATGGATCCAAAAAAGAGCCCGCATTGCCAAGACAATCCTAAGCAAAAAGAACAAACCTGGAGGCATCATGCTACCTGGCTTCAAACTATACTACAAAGTTACAGTAACCAAAACAGCATGGTACTGGTACCAAAACAGACATATAGACCAATGGAACAGAACAGACGCTTCAAAAATTACACCACACACCTACATCCATATGATCTTTGACAAACCTGACAAAAGCAAGCAATGGGGAAAGGATTCCCTATTTAATAAATGGTGCTGGGAAAACTAGCTAGCCATATGTAGAAAGCTGAAACTGGATCCCTTCCTTACACCTTATACAAAAATTAATTCAAGATGGATTAGAGACTTAAATGTTAGACCTAAAACCATAAAAACTCTAGAAGAAAACCTAGGCAATACCATTCAGGACATAGGCACAGGCAAGGACTTCATGACTAAAACACAAAAAGCAATGGCAACAAAAGCCAACATTGACAAATGGGATCTAATGAAACTAAACAGCTCATGCACAGCAAAAGAAACAGCCATCGGAGTGAACAGGCAACCTACAGAATGGGAGAAAATTTTTGCAATCTACCCATCTGGCAAAGGGCTAATATTCAGAATCTACAAAGAACTTAAACAAATTTACAGGAAAAAATCAAACAACCCCATCAAAAAGTGGGCAAAGGATATAAACTGACACTTTTCAAAGGAGGACATTTATGCAGCCAACAGACACATGAAAAAATGCTCATCAGAGAAATGCAAATCCAAACCATGATGAGATACCATCTCACATTTAATGGCAATCATTAAAAAGTCAGGAAACAACAGGTGCTGGAGAGGATGTGGAGAAATAGGAACACTTTTACACTGTTGGTGGGACTGTAAACTAGTTCAGCCATTGTGGAAGACAGTGTGGTGATTCCTCAAGGATCTAGAACTAGAAATACCATTTGACTGAGCCATCTCATTACTGAGTATACACCCAAAGCATTATAAATCATTCTACTATAAAGACATTGCTCACGTATGTTTATTGCAATGCTATTCACAATAGCAAAGACTTGGAACCAACCCAAATGTCTATCAATGATAGACTGGATTAAGAAAATGTGGCACATATACACCATGGAATAGTATGCAGTCATAAAAAAGGATGAGTTCTTGTCCTTTGTAGTGACATGGATGAAGCTGGAAACCATCATTCTGAGCCAACTATTGCAAGGACAGAAAACCAAACACCACATGTTCTCACTCATAGGTAAGAATTGAACAATGAGATCACCTGGACACAGGAAGGGGAATATCACACACCGAGCCTGTCATGGGGTGGGGGATTGGGGGAGGGATAGTATTAGGAGAAATACCTAATGTATAATGATGAGTTAATGGGTGCAGCAAACCAACACAGCACCTGTATACACATGTAACAAACCTGCACATTGTGCATATATACCCTAGAACTTGAAGTATAATAAGAAAAAATCCTTCAAAAAAATGTAAAAACATCTCATTAATGTTAACTTCACATTTAGATAATGATATTTTTGGTAAAATATAACCTAAAATTAATTTCATTTATTAAGTTTTACTTATATAATGTGGCTTCTAAGAGTTTTAAATTAGATTCCTGTCCCACATTTGTGGCTTACATTTTATTCTCATTTAACAAGGCTGCTACAGAATTTCAGAGGAAGTGTTTTTGTGGGCAATGCTTAGGTAATTTTAATGGGTAGTGAAGTGAAGTTGAAATGCAGTCACCAAAGAAAGTTGGGAAAAACATTCTAGGCTTGTGTTAACTAAAATCAATCATAGAGATGCTTGAGCCTACAAAAGGAACATTGCATACTGATATGTTCAGGGATGAGGGGTCATGGCCAGAAGAAGTTGTCTAGAAAGTTTTTGAGTAAACAGAGAAAGTCTTAGAGTAGATAGTGGAGAAAAGAGTGTGGAAATTCTATGGCAAGTTTTGATGTGATATGGTTTGGCTGTGTCGTCACCCAAATCTCATCTTGAATTGTAGCTCCCATAATTTCTACGTGTTATGGGAGGTAATTGAATCATGGGGGTGGGTCTTTCCCATGCTGTTCTTGGGATAGTGAGTAAGTCTCATGAGATCTGATGGTTTTATAAAGGGGAGTTCCTCCGCACATGCTCTCTTTCCTGCCTTCTGCCATGATTGTGAGGCCTTCCAGCCATGTGGAACTGTGAGTCGAACCTCTTTCCTTTATAAATTCCCAGACTTGGCTATGTCTTTATTAGCAACATGAGAATGGACTAATACATAATGTTTTGTAATAAAGAAGAATATTTATTTTCCATGGTTAAAGATAGCAGTCAAGGAGAAAGGCATGAAGAGAAGCAGTTAAAGAGTTGAAATGCAAATGAGTGACAAGTATTAAGTGTAAGGAGATTTAATTGCAAGGGTAAATGGTGCCAGGAATCAAAACAGTCCAGAATGAATAAATTGAGATGAGTCAGAGAAAGTGATTCAGGACTAAATCTGTAATAGGATCACTTTATTTAGTGTTAGTTGTGCGATGTTGATGGAAGATGAGACAATAGTGCGCTGTGTATGGCTTTCAATGTCAGACTAAAGACTTTGGATATAGAGTGAACGAATTTGAAGGGTTTGAGTAGAAGAATGTCAAGGGATTTAAAATACCCTTTACGATTCATCTGCAGGTAATGTGAATGAGTCTATTGATCAAGGTGGAGTTAGGGGGCAAGAGACAAAATATCAAGTGTTTATGTAATAACTCAAAATTAGATAATATAGATAAGAGACAACTGAAGTAGGAGAAAGAAGAGGAGTATGAGGTAAATTTTAAAAGTTCATAAAGTTTCGGTATGGGATATGTGTTGTAAACAGACAAAGGATCAAAGAAGACTCCAATGTTTTGATCATAATTTATTGAGAGCACAACAACAGAAACACAGGATTTAGGAGAGAGATCTTTTTTAGAAAAAAGAAATTCGTTATTAGACAAGTTGAATTTGAGATACTTGCTCAGGGTGTTCAAAGGGAGATTCTCCGTGGGCTGTTGGGAATATCACATAGGATGAAAGTCAACAAAAGAGCAGATGAAAATTTTGAAAGCATCTACAGAGACCTAGTGAAAATGGATGGATCTCAGTAAGAGAGGAGTTCAAGAGTGTAGCAGAAGGCCTTAGGTAAAAGCTATAATTATGGAAGCAGAGGAAGTGAGGCTAAAAAGAGAATCCAAAAGGATGGCCAAGACAAGGTGTCACAGAAGGCAGGGGATGGGGCTTGTCAGCTTTCAAAGATTCAATCTTGAGGTCAATTTATTGCGTGTGGCCGTCATTTTAGAGAGTTCAGTTTCAATAGAGTGGAGAGGGGATATCTGGGGGAAAATTTTGATAGTAGCTCCCAAACGTTCCTAATTAAAAAATTATTCTGAGTATATCATCCATGAATGTTACTAATTCCTTCATAACCCCATTTATTTATTTATTCCCATAAAGATTTGAGGGGATCCTCTACTTGTAATTTGAATATATACCATCATTGCAGGACATTCAAGGGCAATGTGCATCAATAGGGATGATGTTGGCAGCAAAATGAGATCAGAATTGGAGGTTCGGAGACTGTATCATAGTCTCAGATCTATCATTAATTAGATAGACAATCTTGAGGAAGCTGCTCAATTTCTCTGGGCCTAATTTTGTTTATCTAAAACAGTGTGGATTTGGACAGTATGCCAGATTTAGTGTTTCTAAATTTATCTTTAATTTGTTTCCTCATGGTATGCTTTTTTCTTAAAAATTTTGAAAAGCAAAGTTTTGTTGTTCTAAAAACCTTTAAACTAGGCATATTTTTCAATATTATTACACATTTCTCAACAAACCCCTTGCTGTCTATTTTATATTACATTCCTTATCCCTATTCCCTGTAAGAGATGGGAAGCAACTTATTTATTTTATTTTTGAGACAGTTTCACTCTTGTCGCCCAGGCTGGAGTGCAGTGGGATAATCTCGGATCACTGCAACTTCTGCCTCCTGGGTTCAAACGATTCTCCTGCCTCAGCCACTCGAGTAGCTGGGATTACAGGTGCCTGCCACCATGCCTGGCTAATTTTTTTGTATTTTTAGTAGAGATGGAGTCTCACCATTTTGGCCAGACTGGTTTCAAACTCCTGACCTCAGGCGACCCACTTGCCTCGGTCTCCCAAAGTGCTGGGATTACAGGCATGAACCACCAGGCCCAGCTGGAAGCAACTTATTTTGATAATCATTTTGTTGGCCAGAAGAGGTAATGCATGAGAATAAAGGATGTCATACATCTATAAATATAAACTGAAATGCTCCCCTGTTTATAAATCATGTCAGAATGAAATTCTGCTTATTGGTTCAAGCAATGCCTCAGAATGTTGAAGATGCATGTACAGAGTTAAAACTAGAGAGCTGAAATATTATAACAGGATGTGGAAGAGGAGCAAGACATGTTATTAATAAAAATGCACTATTTTTAGAACTTGCTTAGGGCACAGTCATGTCTCCCAATAATATATAAAAGTTCCTAAAATATTACTAACTTCTGAATCTTGTATGTGAATGAATTATCTACTTAAAAATAAAATTAAGAACAGAAAATAAAAAGAAAAATGTAATATTAGTATGTTTTATTTTTAATTTTTGAATAGTAACTAATACAACTTTTCAAGCTGATGATTATCCTCTTACAAGATAATTTAAAAAATTATAACCATATTTTAGTAAATACATATTTCAAAGTTGGGCTTTAAGAAACCAAGATAGAAATAGTAAGCTTATGTAACAATACAGATGATGGAACCACAGCTAGTGCACATATAAATTATATAGACATTGCAGAGAATACAGTTATATAACTACTTCTCAGATAACTGGATTTTAGAAGTTCTGCCATGATTCTGTGGCAGTTCTGATTTTTGTCAACATTGTTTTATAATCAAGAAGCTGTAGTTTTTTTTAAGAGTCTTTCCCTTTGATGCATTTTGTGTGCAGAATGTTCTTATTATTCCCTACCCTCAAATTAGTTTCCCATCCAATTATTTTTTAATAAAAAGCAAATTAACATTTTAGAAATTTCACTAGGACTAAAATGTTAGGAATGTGTCAGTTTTTATCATGAACCAAATGGATGCACATATTCCAGTCAGTATTTTTATTTCAATGCTTGATTGGTGTTAATGCATTCAATGAATGCCACCAAGTACATTAGTAAGGTCAATTTATACAACTGCTGTACTTTATAGTCAATAGATCAATATTAGTTCCTAAATAAATCTTTCAAGTCCTCAAAATGAAAAAGTTGTTTCCTCTTGTGATATTGCAAAAGCACATTTCTCTCGAGACTCGATGTCTTTAAATAGTTTTAAAAGCTGGGTCTGTTTTTGTTGCTAGTTTATGTTTTAAACTGGTTAATTTCTTAACAATTATAGGTTGAGTGGGAAGTTTTCTTTGCTCAAACAGATTGAGAATCGTTTCAAGAGAAGACATTAAGTCTCTTACATTTGCTTTTGCGTATTTGAAACATCGCTCTTAATTTGTTTGGCTCCTAATGTCATATGAGGATTTCAGAAAGGAATATGTTTGTTCGCCAAATCTCACTTTTGTAATGAAGACATAGAGGGAGCAATATAATCATATGCAATTGCACTTTGATTAGCTGTACAGTTGGAAGTTTATGTAAATATAAAAGACAGGGACATATATTTTTAAATGTTCTATGTTAGTTACACATAGTAAAATATTGTTTATTAGTTCCTTTTTTTTTTTCCTTTTTCTTTTGGGGCAGAATTTCACTCTTGTTGCCCAGGCTAGAGTGCAGCACCATGATCTCGGCTCACTGTAATCTCTGCCTCCTGGGTTCAAGCAATTCTCCTGCCTCAGCCTCCTGAGTAGCTGGGATTACAAGTGTGTGCCACCACTCCTAGTTAATTTTTTGTATTTTTAGTAGAGATAGGGTTTCATCATGTTGGCCAGGCTGGTCTTGAACTCCTGACCTCAGGTGATCCACCTGCCTTGGCCTCCCAAAGTGCAGGGATCACAGGCCCACGGTGTGAGCCACCACGCCCAGCCTATTAGTTCCTCTTTAACCTGGCATTCCTCTGAATATAGATGTCTATATGTTGGCAGTAATGAGATAACTCATGTTAAATGATATTTATTGTGCTGACCACAGAAAACATTTAAGATTTTAAAATACTTTCTTACTTATCAAAGAAAGATTACATTTTATTTTCCAAATCATTTCAGTATCCAGGAAATTATAATTTTTGATAATATTTAATCTACTATATCGATGATAATTATTTCTTTATTAAAATACCTTACTCCTAGGCCAAGTTAAAAGAAAACATAATTTGCAATCATTTTGCAATTTCAAGTCTTCTTTACAGCATATTTAAAATTTCTTCTCATACTAAGACTAGTTATTACAAAATGTGACTTTTAGTTTCTTTTACTTATATATTCTGTGAAAATACAAAGATAAAATTTTTTTAAAAATTTAGATAGCTTTCCGTTTAGGAAAGGTCACAATGTTAAAATGTTGCCAAGTTAACTGAACCCCTTAACAGTATCATTATTAAAGACCTTCTCTCTTCTAATACAGGAACTTATAATTAAATAAGAAATAATTGGACATTTCTCAGTATGAAAAATAGACTCTAAAAATTTGAATAGACCTATGTTTTTTTCCTTTATAGTACAATAAGAGGAACATATTGGGTTCAGTATTAAAAGTAGGTGATATAATTAATGAATTTATATAAACTGGGATATAAAAAGAATCTTATAGCATAGTGAGATGTAATTTAAACCAATAGGCTAAATTTTCTATTCTGTTTTGTTTAGAAATGAACAAGTAAATGGGTTGAACTTTAGGTTAACTAAATTTTGGGTATTAAATCAACCATCTTTCAAGACCCTGAATTAATTTTTCCCACTAACCTGCTTCACTTACCAAGGGCTCAGAGTCTCGATGGAATAATGAGTCAAAAGAGCAGTAGCAACTCAAGGATTTTAATTTTCAGTGAATATGTGCCACATTTTCTTAATCCAGTCTGTGGCACATATACACCATGGAATACTATGCAGCCATAAAAAAGGATGAGCTTGTGTCCTTTGTAGGGACATGGATGCAGCTGGAAACCATCATTCTCAGCAAACTATCACAAGAACAGAAAACCAAACACTGCATATTCTCACTCATAGGTGGGAACTGAACAATGAGATCACTTGGACTCCGGTGGTGGGGGGGGAACATCACACACCAGGGCCTGTTGTGGGGTGGGGAGAGGGGGGAGGGATTGCATTGGGAGTTATACCTAATGTAAATGACGAGTTGATGGGTGCAGCACACCAACATGGCACAAGTATACATATGTAACAAACCTGCACATTGTGCACATGTACCCTAGAACTTAAAGTATAATAATAAAAAAAAAAAGTTGGGTGTTGGAGGACAGTTGTCTTCTCGGAGGGAAAGCAGAAATCACCATACTGTGGTTGCTGTTATGGAAATAAAGCAACGGGAAGTGATAAAAAAAAAAAAAAAAAAAAGAAAAAAGAATTTTCAGTGAAGAAGCCAGGGGTGGATCTCAGGCTACTGTAGGTTTTGTACTTTGAACTACCTAATGGGGCAGACATTCCTCTCCAAATATACATTAAGGCAAAAGAAAAGAAAGTACATACCATATTCCATCTGGCTGAGATCCATGGGAAACATAAACCAAGCCCACAGGCTAGTAACAAGCCTGACAAACTTGTCTGAGTCCCAGGATTTACTCTTTCAATGAAAACTATTAAACGATGGAATGTCTTTGGCAAAATATATGCATTTCTACTTCATTTTGTTCTGGCTTATTATTTATTATATGACTTTAAGCTTGATTTAAGCTTGAACAGGATCAAATCTGGAGGCTCATAACCCATAAATATATTCACCTACTGTGTACTCACAAAAATTAAAAATTAAAAAAAATTAGTAAGAGTAAAATTATCTCAAAATAAAAAAAATCTGAAGGTTCTTTCAAAGTTTGAGGAGATGGGACTAACGAGAGTCATATATAATTACATAGTATCATATAATCATAGGGTATCCACTAACAGTGGATTCAAATCCCAACTCTGTCAAAACTAGGTCTGGCAAGTATAACCTTCTGACTCTCAGGTTCTCATCTGTAAAATGAGATTTGTAACACCTTCCACAGAGTGTTACTGGTTATTTAAAACTTAAATATATTTGAAACACTTGGTAGATAGTAGGAACTCAAAAAGGTTTTTGGGGGACATCTTTCATCTTTTTTCCCTTTTTCCTTCTTAAAGTGACACAATACTCCTAATAATGTCAGATTTTCTGGTTTGGGGACTTTTTCTCCTTGCTGATCCTTATCTTTTCCTTCTTTTTGAAGCTGAGTCCTATACTTGCTATTATTTTAGGTTGGGGCTGTCCCTAGGAGTTTGACATTTGTCATTAAAAAGCAATTGGCTTGCAGAAGAGCTGATATCTTAGCATCAGGAAAGGAGTGTTGCATCCTATTGTTAAAAGTATTTTTTGTATGTGCTAACATTTATGCTGCACTGAGTTTCAATTCATATATTCTAGCTGGAGTATCTTTTTATTATAAATTTTAATTCCAGTATTTTACGTTTTCTGAAATATTTTCAATATTATCACGGAGCAGTTGTGAGATGCAAAGGCAAAAAAAAGATGTTACTGGACAAATAACAAGTTAATTTTTTTCTTTCTTCCAGTTTTGTCTCTTGGCTTATGAAACCTACATTTGCTTTCTCAATCTAAGGAAATATATCTCCTCTGTACAATTTTCAAGATTTTTTAAAAATTAGGGCTCTTGAACATATAGAACTGATAACCACTAAAACAAGTAGACTTATAAGGAGTGAAACTGTAGTATTTATACATATTGCACTTACATGAGTACAGCATCATAATAGGATTGCACATGAGTTAACTTGCTCATTTCACAAAAGCCCTATCATTGATCTATTAAAGATAAGAAATAAGGAAGTTCAGGTACAAATATGTTAAAACGACTTGTCCAATATCTTAGAAAAGTGTCAGGACCAGGATCTGAACCAGGCAGTCTGATGCTGAGGTTTACACTATCTGCTGTATTAGTCTGTTTTCACACTTTATAAAGAACTACCTCGAGACTGGGTTATTTATGAAGAAAAGAGATTTAATTGACTCACAGTTCTGCTATAGCCTATAGGCTTCCTGTTAAGGTAGGAGACCTAGCTAGGATGCCTCAAGAAGCTTACCATCATGACAGAATGTGAAGGGGAATTGAGCACGTCTTTCCATGGCAGAGCAGGAGAGAGTGAAGGGGGAAGTGCCACACTTTCAAACAGCCACCAGATCTCGTGATAACTCACTCACTTTCACTATCGTGAGAACAGCAAGGGGGAAGTCTGCCCCCATGATTCAATCACCTCCCACCAGGCCCCTCTGTCAACATGTGGGAATTATAGTCCAGGATAAAACTTGGGTGGGGATACTGAGCCAAATCATATCATCTGCCTTATAATGTGTGACATGAGGGCTAGGATCAGTCTCCATCTCCTAAAATTGTGCTGCTCGAAGTGCTGTCCTTGACCAGATGGTACCAGAATGACCTTGGAGCCTACTAAAAATCTCAGAATCTCAGGCCTACTCCAAGAGCTACCTAATCATGATTTGCATTTTAGCAAGATCCCCAGGTGAGAAGCATGCATGTTAATGTTTGGGAAGTACAGACTTAAGTATTATTTCTATCATCATATGTATATAATTTTTATATAATGCAGGGAGACAGAAAAAACAAAATTTTAGATTTTAAGGGGATTAAGATTTAGCGACAATATAGTTCATTTTCTTCCTTTTATAAATGTTCAAAACATCTATAAAGTGAGCCACATGGGCTGGTTAAATATATATTTAAGAATAAATATTTATAAATTCTTAATAATTTAATAAACATTTATTGAGAATTTGTCACCTGTCAGACTATATGCCAAGTGGAATGGGTATACAAAGACACACAAATCATGCCCTTTGGGACCCCAGTGGAGGAGAAAAATAAGTATATGAAAATTACCAGTGTTACAATAACATTGTGTGCACAGAGTGCATAGTACAGCCCACAGGAATGAGGATGGAATGGATATCATCAAGGACATAATATTAAAGCTGAGTCTTGGAAAATCAACAGGTGTTGCTCAAAGGTACTGGAATTTAAACTTTTTCCCTTACAACTGGGCCAATCAACATGATGAGTTGGGAGAAGGAGCTATTTAGAGGAGTGAACTTCAATCTTGGATTCACATAGAATCACCTGGAGAACAACTAAGTTTGTTACAACTCCCTTCTGCCTTGTTTCCCTCTTACTTGTTTGTATCTCTGCCCATTTCGTCTGATTCCTGGCCTGTTTCTGCCCTGGACTCTTGTCATAAATACTAACTTGTTACCTATTGGATCTTGAACTAAATCTGACAGTAAATGCCTCATTCTTACAACTCCTCTGAGCACAGAGCACTCTTTCTGCAAATCCCAACTAGCTGTAATGACAGACAGCTCACAATCAGGTAAGTTAGCATTAGAACAACCTTAGGTTAGGACTTCCTGATCTCTAATCAGTCCGTTGTGCTTTCCAATTTCTCCTTCAAAGTAAATCAAACATCAGAAGATTTTGCTTTACAATTTTGATGAGGCTGATTTTCAAACTATTTTTTCCTCTTAAAATTTGCATATATTTGGGGGTACAAGTGTAGTTTAGTTATGTATATACATACTGTTTAGTGGTGAAGTCTGGACTTTTAGCGTAGCCATCACCTGAATAGTGTACATTATATTCATTAAGTAATTTCTTATCTCTCATCCCCTTCCCACCTTCCCAGCCTTCCCCAGCCTCAAATGTCTATTATTCCACACTACATCCATATGTACACATTATCAGCTCCCACTTACAAGAGAACAAGCAGGATGTGACTTTGTTTCTGAGTTCTTTCACTTAAGATAATGACCTCCAGTTTTATCCATGTTGCTGCAAAAGACACGATTTCATTCTTTCTTATGCCTTGGTAGTATTCCATGTGTATTTGTCCATTCTCCTGCTGCTATAAAGAACTGCCTGAGACTGGATAATTTATAAAGGAAAAACACTGGCCAGTCGCGGTGGCTCACGCCTGTAATCCCAGCACTTTGGGAGGCTGAGGCGGGTGGATCATGAGGTCAGGAGATTGAGACCATCCTGGCTAACACGGTGAAAACCCATCTCTACTAAAAATACAAAAAATTAGCTGGGCGTGGTGGTGAGCACCTGTAGTCCCAGCTACTCGGGAGGCTGAGGCAGGAGAATGGCGTGAACCTGGGAGGTGGAGCTTGCAGTGAGCCGAGGTCACACCACTGCACTCCAGTCTGGGCAACCGAACAAGACTCCGTCTCAATTAAAAAAAAAAAAAAAAGGAAAGAGGCTTAATTGACTCACAGTTCCAGAGGACTGGGGAGGCCTCAGGAAACTTACAATCATGGTAGAAGGGGAAGGAAAAAAATTGCCTTCTTCACATGGTGGCAGGAAGGAGAAAAATGAGATCCAAGTGAAAAGGGAAGCCCCTTATAAAACCATCAGATCTTGTGAGAACTTACTCACTGTCACAAGAATAGCATTGGGGAACCTGCCCCCATGATTCAATTACCTCCTACCAGGTCTCTCCCATGACGTGTGGGGATTATGGGAACTACATTTCAAGATGAGATTTGGGTGGGGACACAGCCAAACCATATCACCATGGTATAAATATATACCACATTTTCTTTATTCATTCATACATTGATGAACACTTAGGTTGAGACCATATCTTTGCCATTGTGAATAGTGCTGTGATAAATGTATGAGAGGAGGTGTCTTTTTTACATAATAACTTCTTTTCATTTGGATACACATCCAGTAGTGGGATTGCTGGATCCAATGGTAGTTCTACATTTAGGTTTTTGAGAAGTCTCCATCCTGTTTTCCATAGATATTATGCAGACTTACATTCCTACCAACAGTGTATAAGCATTTGCTTTACTCCACATCTTTTCCAATATCTTTTGTTTTTTGATTTTTTAATAGAAGCCATTTTGACTTATGTAAGATGGTATCTCATTGTGTGTGTGTGGTTTTTTTGTTTGTTTGTTTGTTTGTTTTACTTTCATTCCATATACTTCATGTTACACTCTACATTATTCACTAGTTTAGGTGAGACAATAAATGAAATATAAAGGACTTATTTATAAAATACCAAAACCTTTCAAGTTTTTGCCCATTAATTTCACCAGATGCTCTGAAATAATTTGCATCCCTGGGCACAAATTTCGTTTCTTCCTTCATAATACCAACAATATGTAATGATTATTAGTAACTCACGTAAGTATGGCAAGAAATGCAAAACAAGAATACAAGAATGGAATGCAAAAGAAAAACAACACATTTATATGGTAGTTTATAAACAAGCGAAGGCCCAAGAAATAAATTTTCACGACTGAATTCAATTTTTTCCATAAACCAAAGTTGGATTACTGTACCTACAGGCTTTCTTAGAGTAAACCCATTTTGAGTCACTCAACACAGTTAAAAACAAAATCTTTTGTAGAGAAAAGCCTTTTAAAAACCCAAGAGATGTCTTTCACAGATTCGACCCTGATTTTGCACAAAACGGGCAGTTGATTTGGCTTAATTTTATCACACACCAGACTTGCCACAATAGTTAAGGGAAGACAGAGGCAGGCTAATAACAACAAAAATCACAAATACAACAATATATTTCAATTTGAGAGCAGGTACTGTTTATTAACTGACCGGCTTAGAAAAATAATCATGGTAGACCCCTTAGTTCATTCTTCCAATAAGCCTGTTGATCTGATCTTCCCTGTTGCCAGCATCTTCACCCTCTACAAAATGGGTGGTCTTTTTCTTCATTCCACCTGGTGGAGAAAATAATTTGAAGGGCCACAGGAAGTTATTTGCCTCTTTGAAGCGTTTTCCAACTGTATAGATCTCATAAATCAGATCCTCCATGCAGATGATGCCATATTTATCAAGAGATCGAGCGATCAAAGTGTTATCTGTCAAAGCAGTTCGCCTCTTATTGATTTTGCCATAACCGTGCTTGAGATTAACTCATCTATTGACTTCAGATTGGGGTACCCCCATGCAATATATGGCTCTACAATCCTCAGCATGTTAATCGAAGCCTTGTTGAGCTTCACAAAGGTTCCACTGAAGATTTGAGGAAGGCGAAGAAGCTGCAATACCTTTCGGACCTTTGGGCTCAAGCCATTGATACCTCTGATCCTGATGACAAACGCCAATTTGGGTTCAGCAGGTACATAGAAGTTGCCAGCTTTTCTTGACATCCTCGCCTTTCGAATTTCAGTTCGGTACATCTGCCTATATTCCTTGTGATAGTGCTTCGCTTTTTCATAGGTAAGCTTCCTCCTTGCCTTTCGAAGCATCTTTTAGGCAAACTTCTTTCTCCGGTGCTTGATCTTCAGCTCTGCGAAATTCCTTCGCTTTTTCTTAAGGGTTTCTGGGCACAGCAGGAACCTTCTTCTTCTTCTCTTCTACACCCTCCATGGTTCCAGCCGGAAAACGAGCTCTCATTGTAGTTTTAATTTAAATTTTTCTCATGATTAGTAATGTTGAACCTTTTTTCATATGTTCATCGGCCAACTGTATATCTTCTCTTGAGAAATGTCTGTTCATGCTCTTTGCCCACTTTTTAGCGGAGCTATTTTATTATTATTGTTATTTTCATTGTTGAGTTGTTTGGGTTTCTTGTAGATTCTGGATGTTAGTCCCTTATCAGACGCATATCTTGCAAATATTTTCTCCCTTTTGCAGATCGCCTGTACATTCTGTTGATTGATTTTTAGATTTGTGGAAGTTTTTTAGTTTAGTTAAGTCCCACTTGAAGTTCCAGTACCTGTTGAATAGGAGTGGAAAAAGTAGACCTTTTTGTCTTGTTCTTGTCTTGTTTCAGCTCTTAGGGAGAAACGCTTTCAACTTTTTCCCATTCAGTATGTTGTTGCCTGTGGATTGGTCAAACATAGGTTTTATTATATTGATGTATGTTCCTTCTGTTTCGTTTATTGAGGGTTTTATCATGAAAAGATGCTGAATTTTATCAAATGCTTTTTTTATATGTATTGAGATAATCATATTATTTTTGTTTTCAATTTTGTTTATGTGGTGAATCCCATTTATTGATTTGGGTACGTTGAACCATCCTTGCATCCTGCAATAAAATCCACTAAATGGTGTTGTATTATCCTTTTAATGTACTGTTGGATTTGGCTTGCTGGTATGTTTTCTTGTTTTGTTTTGTTTTGTTTTTGGTTTTGGTTTTAGAATTTTTACATCTATGTATGATCATCAGGGATATTGGTCTATGGTTTTATCGTTCTTGTGTTCTTGCCTAGCTTTGGTATCATGGTAATACTGGCTTCATAGAATGAGTTAGAAAACACTCCCTCATTTTCGATTCTTTTACGACAGCTTAAGTAGGATCAGTACCAGTTCCTCTTTGTACATGAATCCATCGGATTGTGAGCTTTTTTTTTTTGCTGTTTTGGGGAGACTATTCTATTACTAATTCAATCTCACTACTAGTTATTGGTCTGTTCAGAATTTCTATGTCTCTCTGATTCAAATTTGTGAGGTTGTATATTTCCAGGAATGTATTCATTTCTTTTAGGTTTTCTAGTTTGTGAGCACAGAGTTGTTCATGGTAATCTCTGATAATATTTTGTATTTCTGTGGAATCAGTTGTCACATCTTTTCTCATTTCTGATTGTGCTTATTTGAATCTTTTTTCTTCATTAGTCTAACTAGCACTCTATTGTTTTTGTTTATTTTTTCAAAAAGCAATTTTTCATGTTATTAATCGTTTGTATTGTTATTTTGGTCACAATTTCATTATTTATTTTCTTCTGGTAATTTGGGGTTTGGTTTGTTCCTGTTTTTCCAGTTTATTGGGGTGTAATGTTACATTGTTAATTTGGGATATTTTTAATGTATGTATTTAACACTATAAAATTCTCTCTTAGCACTGCTTTTGCTAAGAAAGAAGTTTTGCTGTATCCCAGAAACTTTGATATGTTGTGTCTCCATTTTCATTTATTTCAAAAAAAAATTTAATTTTTACCTTAATTTCTTCATGGATCCAAAGAATTTTCAGAAACATGTTGTTTAATATCTATGTATTTGTATACTTTTGAGAGTTCCTCTTGGAATTGATTTCTAGTTTTATTCCACTGTGATCTGAGAAGATATTTGATAACATTTTGATATTTTAAACTTTGTTGAAACTTGTTTTGTGGCCTGACATATGGTCTATCTTGAAGAATTCTCTATGTACTGATGAGAATTATATTCTTTGGTTGTTGTGTAGAATGTACTGTAAATGTATGTTCAGTCCATTTGGTCTGAAGTCCAAGTCTAGCACAGTCAATTTGGTTTTGAAGTTCTCTACTATTTATTGCTATCTCTTTTCTTAGGTCTAGAGTATTTGTTTTATGAATTTGGATGCTCTGGTGTTGAGTGCATATATATTTAGGATTGTTACATCTTTTGTTGAATTGATCTCTTTATCATTATGTAATACGTTTTTGACAGTTGTTGATTTAAAGTAGGTTTTATCTGATGTAAGAATAGCTGCTTCTGCCAGGCTTTGGTTTCTGTTTGTGTGGAATATCTTTTCCCACCCCTTTATCTTCAGTCTACAAGTGTCTTTACCAGTAAAACGAGTTTCTTGTAAGTGGCATATAGTTAGACCATGTTATTTTTAATTTTTAACTTCCATGGGTACCTAGCAGGTGTATGTGTGTATAAAATTTGATACAGGCATATAATGTGTAATAATCATATTAGAGTAAATGGGGTGTCCATCACCTCAAGCATTTATTATTTTATTGTGTTACAGACATTTCAATTATGTTCTTTTAGTTACTTTAAAAATATACAATAAATCATTGCTGACTATAGACCCCTTGCTGTGTTATCAAATACTAGATCATATTCATTGTATCTAACTGTTTTTGTTAGCTACCTATTAACTATACCCACTTCCCCCGATGCCATCCTTTTCCATTACTATTCCCAGCCTCTAGCACCATTTTTGTATTCTCTATCTTCATGAGTTCAATTCTTTTAATTTTTAGCTCCTACAAATGAGTGAGAAGATGTAGTTTGTCTTTCTGTGCCTTTCTTATTTAACTGAACATAACATTCTCCAGTTCCAACCATGCTATTGCAAATGACAGGGTCTCTTTTGTTTATGGCTGAATAGTACTCTGTTATGCATATGTACCATTTTTTCTTTATCCATTTGCATGCTGATGGACATTCGGGTTGCTCCAAATCTTGGCTATTGTGAATAGTGCTGGAGTAAACTTGGGAGTGTAGATATCTTTTTGATATACTGATATCCATTCTTTGGGGTATATACCTAGCAGTGGGATTGGTAGATTATACGGTAGGTAAATTTTTAGTTTTTGAGGAATGCTTATACTTTTCTCTATAGTGGCTGTGTTAAATTGCATTGCTACTAACAGTGTATGAGGGTTCCCTTTCTCCACATCCTCACCAGCATTCATTATTGCCTGTCTTCTGGATAAAAACCAGTTTAACTGGGGTGAAGTGATATCTCATTGTGGTTCTTATTTGTGTTTCTCTGATGATCAATGATATTGAGCACATTTTCATATACCTGCTGGCCATTTGTATGTCTTCTTTTGAGAAGTGTCTATTCACATCTTTGTCTCATTGTAAAAACTGGATTATTGGATTTTTTTCCTATTGAGTTGTTTGAGCTCCTTATGTATTCTAGTTATTGACCTCTTGTAAGTTTAATAGTTTGCAAGTATTTTCTCCCATTCTGTGGGTTGTCTGTTCACTTTGTTGATACTTGCTCTTGTGGTTCAGAAGCTTTTTATTTATTTTATTTTATTTTATTTTATTTATTTATTTTTTGAGATGGAGTCTCACTTTTGTCTCCCAGGCTGGAGTGCAATGGTGTGATTTTGACTCACTGCAACCTCTTCCTCCTGGGTTGAAGTGATTCTCCTGCCTCAGCCTCCCGAGTAGCTGGGATTACGGGCACTTACCACCATGCCTGGCTAATTTTTGTGTTTTTAGTAGAGACAGGGTTTCACCATGTTGGCCAGTCAGGTCACAAACTCTTGACCTCAGGTGATCCACCCACTTCAGCCTCCCAAACGGCTGGGATTACAGGCATAAGCCACCACACCCGGCCAGCAACTTTTTAAATTGATGTGATCTAATTTGTTAATTTTTGCTTTGGTTGCCTGTGCATACGAGGTATTACTCAAGAAATCTTTGACCAGACCAATATTGTGGAGAGTTTCCCCAGTGTTTTTTATTTTTTATTTTTTTATTTTTTTGTAGTGGCTTCATGGTTTCAGGTCTTAGATTCAAGTCCTTAATCCATTTTGATTTGATTTTTGAATACAGCAAGAGATAGGGGTTTAGTTTCATTCTTCTGCATATGGATATCCAGTTTTCCCACCAGCATTTATTAAAGATATTGTCTTTTCCCCAATGTATGTTCCTGGCACTTTTTTTGAAAAAGAGTTCACTCTGAAGGTATGAATTTGTTTCTGGGTTATCTACTTTGTTCCATTGGTCTGTGTGTCTGCTTTTATGCCAGTAACATGCTGTTTTGGTTATTATAGTTCTGTAGTATAATTTTAAGTCAAGTAATGTGATTCTTTCAGGTTTTATCTTTTTGCTCTGGATGTCTTTGGCTATTTTGGGTCTTTTGTGGTTCCATATACATTTTAAGATTATTTTTTCTGTTTCTGTGAAGAATCTAATTGATATTTTCATTGGAATTGCATTGAACCTGCAGATTGCTTTCAGTAGCATAAGCATTTTAACAATATATATATTTTTCAGTCTGTGAACATGAAATATCTTTCTTTTTTGCATCTGGGTTGAAGTGATTCTCCTGCCTCAGCCTCCCGAGCAGCTGGGATTTCCCATTTTGACCACTTCCCATTTTTTCTCAGTTCCTCTCTCTCTCTCATTTGCCCTTTTTACCACTGCTCTTCACTTCTGCTGATGAAGTTTAGACTGTATCATATCTATTCTAGATTATTTCCAAAACTTCCAAACTGGCTTCCTGGTCTTCATTGTCTTTCTTCTACCTAAAACCAGATCTGTTTCATTTTTTAGCTTAAAATCTTTCAATGAATGGGCACTCATTAGCTGTGGGGGATCAAGTCCAAAATCCTCACCATTCCAGTGAAAATTCTCTGATTCCTGCCAACCTTTCACCTCCTTTATTTCACTCACACGCAATTTGCAGCTTGCAGCCATGTCACATCACATTGATTGCAATTCATTGAAGCATTCCTGAACATTTTTCTCTCTATTTCTTCCTCATAGGTCAAAAGATATGGAATGCAACAAACCAAATCTCATGAAAGTGTACACTGCTGACCAAGGCTTTCAAAGGACAAGAAAACTTTTCCTTTCAATATCAGCCTATGAGCTTCCAAATTACATAACTGCAACTGGGAGAGCACACACATCATCTTGTTCTCAAGTCTTTTCACGTTAACCTGTGGAAAGTTGTCCTGGGAAGTCCCTCTGATCTTTTTATGAACTGGTGGCATCTTATGACAGTCCTTTTAGGACTGGGGAGTTTTCCTGAACACCTTAGCATTGAAATCCCTTCCCCATGTCCAGCCTTACCTGATCAGTTCATTATGCACAGCACCTTATCTTACATTGTATCTATCGTATCAGCTGGGGGAAAGGCGAAGCACCCGAGGCAAAGGGAAAGGGCCCTCAAATGGTGTCTTATACACGTAAGAAAACAGGAAGAAGGGCTCTAATGTTGCTTACTCTTGCAGCAGTTATTACTCCAGGCTCTAGTTTTGCCTAAGTTGGGGGTCTAGCATACTTATTAGAATATAGGGGAACTTTAATATTCCCTCTCCTGCTTGCTAAAGATTTACCTAGGGTTAAATATTAATGGGAGGAAAAGTTAATAATTCTCCTCAATTCCTAACATTTTTTCCTTTTCTCCAAAAAATAAATAAATAAATAAAAATCCCCAGCTGTCTGCAGATGCTTGCTCCCCAAGAAGATTCTTGGATGCTTTAGGTCAAATATTCTTTCTGTCTTTCAAATAAAAATTATTTTATTAGATTGCTTGATTTAAAAATTGTATGGTAAGCTATTAGGGGCTGCATGTATTTGTAAGACAGACAGAGACAGGCCAAGAACAGAACATGGTTTGAAAGTGATCATAAAACAATTTCATTAAGAATTGTTTGTTTTTCTTTCCTTCCTTCTTTCTTCCCTCCCTCCCTCCCTCCATTTCCTTTTTCTCTCTATTCTCTTTTTTCATTTCCCCCCTCTTTCTCTCTCCTGTACCCTTTTCCTTTTCTTTTCTTCCCTCTCACTCTTTTTTTCTTTTGTTTTTGCCTTTGCTTTCATCCATTTATTGAACAATATATCAAGCTGAACATTAGAGATAAAAAATATGAAAAAAATTATTACTGCTTTTAGGGACTACACAAGCTAGTGTTAGGAGAAACATGTGGGTACACAGTTAACCATGAGATTTGGGCTTAAACTGATTTTTTGAAAGGAAGGAAGGCTTTTCTATCTCCTGTTTCTTGTATTTATTCTTTCATGATGACAGGATAGTCTGAGAACTGTAAGGCACTCTCTTAAATAGCATGTGGACTGAGTTTGAGAATGCTGATAAAACAGGATAAGGGATTTGACATTCACCCTGAAGTCAGTGAGAAGCCACTACTAAAAGATTTTAGCAAGAAAATAGGATTATCACATTATTAGAAAAAATATTTCAATAATAGTGAGAAGGGGAGAGATAGGTAGTGGGGTTCAGTCCGGGGACTTTAAAAGTAAGTAAATCTTTCAGGAAGGTATTGCCATCATCTAGACAATGAGAAAGTCCTGGACTAAATCACTAGAAGTTGGGCATCTAGAGAAGATACGAGGTTTTAACCTAAAGAAAAGACGTGGGTGATTGATGAAAACGGGGATGTTCTAGATGGCCCCCAGGTCTGAGAATTTGGTGCTGTTGACAATGAGGGGAAGACCAGGCATTGGGATGAAGGAAGGGTGAAGATGGGTTCAATTTTCAATATGTTGGATTTGAAGTCTCTTACTAGATATCCAGCATATATTTAGGAGGAAGATGGGTTTGGAACTCGGAAGACAGATTAGTATGTAAAATGTAGCTTTGGAAGTTGACAGTCTATAGATGGTGGTTGAGAGCATGGCAGTGGGTATAATCACTTAAGAATGGAGTGAAGAGTGAAAAAAATTAGAGGAGAAACATCAGAATCCTGGGCAACACTAATACTTAAGGTAATAAATTATGGTAACTAAGGAGACAGATTAAATAGCCTGTGAGGTAGAAAGACAGGCTAAGGCAAGTGATTTCATCAGAACAGAGGAAGCCAAATTTCAAGAAATAATAAATTAAACCCAACAATAAATATTGTAGAGAATCCAAGTAATAAAGGAACTAGAGGATAATAAATGAATTTAGCAACAAGGTGTTCACTGGGGACTCGATGTGACAGTAGAGCAGGGTGGGAAGTGGACGACACATGGTGCAGTTGAGGAGACGTGGGGAGCACGGGGAAGCTGTACGAGAGCTCATAAGGTGGGGGCTATGATGGGGAGACATTAGCAACACTAAGCTGATGGCAGAGAAGCTGTGAGTCAGGGGCCTCGATGTGTGTACTCTGCTTATTGGAGGTTGGGGTAAGGGCTGGCTCTTTGGTGGAGACCGAGGGGCCGGAACTGAAGAGGACAAAGATGTGTCAGTGTTCGCCACTGCAGGAGCACACAGAGGGGCTGTCCAACCTTGGCTGGCTCAGAGCCCACCTTAAGCTGCAGCCCAAGAGCAGGCTGAAGTGGGCTTGAGCACCTGGGATGGCTCTGTGAAAGCACACGGGGTCAGGAACCTGACCCTACATTCTCTTCTTTCATAATTCAATCTCAATACTGTAGAAGGAGGAAAAGAAGGAAAAAGAGTACTTGTCCTCTATCTGTTCACCTCACTGCCCTGTTCACATCAAATTCCTCCAAAAAGAAAGTAAAAGAAAAAAAGCTTGTCTCTGCTTTGCCAGTCCCACTCACAATACTTAAAGAGAAAGAAAGATGTGAGCTTATTTATAGAGGAGGATTCACATTAGATTTTACTCTGGGAATATTTTTATTAGTTGTGTCACTGGGTTAAACGTTTTGTATTTTTTTCTTCTTTAAATTTCTTGTTCTATTATGGTTTAAGAAGGGTTTGAAAGGTTTTAGGGTGTATCCATACCAAAAAGAAGAAAGTCTGAAAAGAAAGAGGCAGGAGATTCTAGAGAGAAACAAGCTCTGAAGTGATGAGAGGTGTCAGACACAGAGTAGTGATGAAGATAGGAGGAGAGAGACCTTCCGCTGAACTGGGAGAGCAGAGAAGAGAATCCAGATCTGAAAAGCCAAGGATGTGACTTCCTGTTCATTGGCCTCTGATTTTTCCATATGGGAAAGACTCATCTTGGGCCTGGGGTATGTTCACGGCTGGGCTGCAGGTATGACTGGGCATAATGGGTGGATTGGAGAAACAGACCCCAGAGCAGCTGGTTATATGATCCAGCTTCCAGGAGAACTTTTTTGTCTGGTGAAATGATGGAGAAGGAAGTTTTAGTTAAGATAAGGGGAGAATAAACGTGGAGATGAAAAAAAAAAATAAGATACATGCTTTTATAACCCATCAGAAAGAAGGCCACAAACAAAAGCTGAAGGAGCTGTTGTGTGTGAAATATGGAGGCAGCAGCTGGCTCCAGGCCACAGAGTTAGTTGAAACGCAGGCCTACTTGGCACCTAGAGGACCTCGGCACTTTGGTTCCTTGTACTTAAATGACAGAAGCCTTGGGACCAAAGGGATTCATGGAAAACATGAAGGAACTCAGAGGATGCCCAGTTGAAGATGCTTATTGGCCTCCACATGTCTCAGTGTCTCTCAGTTTGAAGTGGGTAATCCATGCAGGTGTCCAGAAAATAGTAGGACTGAGGTCCGAAGGGAGCAGATGAGGGCAAGGGCTATGTTAATTCACAGTATATTTTCTAAAAGAAAGAGGCCAGGTCTCTACATCTTGGGGAGAGGAGTAAAGGTTATTAGAGAAGGGTCAGAGTCCTGTCTTGGGACAATGAAAGATTATTATTATTATTAATTTGAGAGACAGGGCCATGCTCTGTTGTCCAGGTTGGAGTGCAGTGGCAAAATTATATCTCACTATAACCTCAAATTCCCAGGCTCAACTGATCCTCCCATCTCAGCTTCCCAAGTAGCAAGGACTATAGGCATGTGTCACCATACCTGGCTTTTTTTTTTTTTTTTTTTTTTCCATAGAGATGGTGTGTTGCTATATTACCCAGGCTGGTCTCAAACTCCTGGCCTCAAGTGATCCTTCTGTCTCCCAAAGCAAATGGGAGATTACTGAAGAGTTTGGAGAGCCTCGCTGAGAATGGTGAAAATCAGCTTGCAGTGCTATCATTTATCAGTTTTTCCTCAGTGTTTAGCAGCTTGTATTTCAAAATGCAGAAAGCAAGCAGCTAAATTAATTCAGTGTTGAGGTCATTTCCAAAAGAAAGTTGAGGAACAAGTTCACAGTAAGAGAACCCTAAAGAATTCCCAGGCCGGGCGCAGTGGCTCACACCTGTAATCCCATTGCTTTGGGAGGCCAAGGCGAGCAGATCACAAGGTCAGGAGTTTGAGACCAGCCTGGCAAATATGGTGAAACCCCGGCTCTACTAAAAATACAAAAATTAGCCAGGTATGGTGGCATGTGCCTGTAGTCTCAGCTACTTGGGAGACTGAGGCAGGAGAATCGCTTGAACACAGGAGGTGGAGGTTGCAATGAGCCAAGATCACGCCACTGCACTCCAAGCTGGGCAACACAGTGAGACTCTGTCTTAAAAAAAAAAAAAAAAAAGGAATTCCCAGAAAGATCTGGTGCAGGGAGGGTAACTAGAAGTCCCATACATTGAATGGGAGAAGACACGTGGTTTAAGAAGCAGAAAGCTCCTGTTTTTAAAGGTTATTATGGCTGGTGTGGCCTGGGGGAAATCTTTGTTACACTTCTAGTAAGGCAGCCTAAAATCGCATTAGCATTTTTGGCAACTGCATCACACTGTTGGCTTATATTGCGCTTACAGTCAAACAAAATCCCTAAATCTTTCACACTTGCTGTTCTTAAGCCACATTCCCACTATCTTGAACTTGTGAAATTAATTACTGTTTGGGGTCTAAAAGTAGTGCTATTAAATTTCATCTTGCTAGATTTAGGCCATTGTGTCAGCTTTCAGAGAATATTTTGTATACTGATTCAGGTTCTCAATACACTTTTCCCCGTAACCTTCGGTAACACAGATCCCAGAGACATTCTTTATCCACAATCAAAAGTGACAGATTCACTCTACTGTTCTGTTTTTGAGCCCTCATCTTCATTTTGTTTAAGAGACTTTGTCCTGTTTCTTCCTAACATCCTGATTTGCCAAAGTGCACTAGTTAGGATGGTTTTGCTTGCAAGCATGGAATGCTAAATCAACCTGGAGTAAACAATAAGGACATTTATGAGTGCATAGAGGTAGGAAGGGCTCCAAGTATGATACAACCACAGCCATGACTCTTTTGCTGTTTGTAATTTGGCTTTGCCTTCTCCCATGTGTTGTCCTCAGGTCAACTTCCTTTGTGGTTGTAAGATGCCTGCCAATAGCAGGGAGGATAACATGGTTTCTTGTTTTTGTCCAGAGGGAGGGTGAGAAGGAGAGAAAGTATAAATGAAAGACTATTCTTTCAACCTTATTAGGACCACCCTCTAGAGTGGACCAACAATCCTGATTTGCTTAGGAGTGAGAAGTTTCTTGGAATGTGGGACATTCAGTGCTAAAACCAAGAAAGTCCTGGGCAAACCCGGATGGTCGGTCACCCAAGCACCTATGCCTGGACCAGTAATCATTACCAGGATAACACCTGAACTAATTGGCTTAAACCAAGATTCTTGGCAAATAGGTGGGTACTTGTGATTGGTTTGGACACATGTTTCTGGTCTGTCTGTATCAGAGGCAACTGGGGGCAGATTCCTAGGCCACCAGATATATGGATTCAGACTTTCTGGGCATGAAAATTGGAAGTCCATTGTTATCAAACAGTACGGATGGTAGTCCTACATACTTGTGCTTGGAGAAACACTGATTTAGACCTCAGATCTGAAGCTGGGGTCGACACCCAAAATGTCATGACTAGTACACAGTTGGGCAAGACTAAGAAGGATATTAGACAATCACACACCTGTACTCAGCTATTTTATTTCCCTGATTTTCCAGTCAAGTCATCCTGCCTCTCAGAAGGGAAGGAAAGTGTTCTTAGAGAAACAGACCATTTTGCATCCTAGTAATGCCCAGTGGTACTTGACTCCTCTTACTAAGTACTCATAAACCATGTCTGAGGTTCACTCTTACTTTTTCCTCCTGGAATCAGCACCAAACTCACAAGTGTAAGTTTGTAGAAGTCATGATGTTCTTTAAAACATTTTTTTTTTGGAAAGTCAGAGCAGTATTTCATTGTGTTCAGTCTTCAAAGAAGCAGTATAGATATCTGAGGTTAAGAAATTGAACTCTGGTCAGGCAAACTAAGTGATGAAGCTGAGCCCCTAATTTGCATATAATAATTTTGCATATATTTGGTAACTTCTTAAAACATATCATCTGCAAAATAGAATAATGATAGAACTTACCTCATTGGATGGTTGAGAGAATTAAATGAGATAATATTTATAAAGCTTTTAGCACAGTGCTCATGTCATTAGATCGTCAGTAAATTTTGATAATCAGTATTGTGCCTCTTCATTCATTCATTGTTTGAGATATTCTGAGTACTGAGTCCCAGGGCTAGGGAGGGTGCCTGGCACTAAAAAATGCAAACATAAGGAGTAGTCCCTGCTATTAGAAAGCTAACAGTATCGGCATTAAACTACAATGCCACTAATAGTAGATTTACATATAATATGCCAGGAGGAAGAAATGATTAATTTGGGGGATGATCTGGGTCCTGAAAAATAAGAAGTTTTCTAGATTTCTAGATAAATGTGGGAGAAGAGGGAGACAGAAGGACATTCCAGAGAAAGGGTGCAACATGAGCATTAATAAAGGCATGGGGACACACAAGGGTAGGACCCCTTTGTGGATGTAAGTAGGTTTGATGGGTGGAATGCAGGGTTCAGGTCAGTAGCAGTGGTGGAAGACAGAGAAGTACTCAGGGGCTGACTCAGGGCTTTCTGGAAGAGTTTAGACTTTTATTCTAGAGATAGAATAGAGTTTTAAGCTTATGGATACCTGGTCACATTTTGTTTTGGAAAGACCAACCTAGGGATCATGAGGGGATGACTTGGAGGGTGGTGAGGCAATTAAATTTGTTAAGATCCTGAAGCAATTCAAGTGAGAGCTGATGAGGTCTTAAACCAAGAGAGGGATACAGGTTGTGCATCCCTAATCTGAAAACCCAAAATCTGAAATGCTCCAAAATTTGAAATGTTTTGAGTGCCAACCTGACACAAGTGAAACAGTTTACACTTGATCTCATGTAACAGATTGTGGTCACAATGCAGGTGCACAATGCACAGGGTCTCTCAGTCCCTTTCAGCTGTGATATATCCTTTCCACCATGCCCTGAGTACCCCCCACCACATATCCACACAGGGTAATAAAATGTCACATGTGAAGGCCCAATGTGCCAAAGGCAGTTTCTCCATAAAGCCCCACAATTAATAAAAATATTGTATGAAATTACTTTCAGGTTATGTGTATAAGGTGTATATAAGATGCAGGTGATTTCATGTTTAGACGTGGCTTCCATCCCCAAGATATCTCATCATGTATATGCAAACATTCCAAAATCTGAAAAAATTCCAAATTTGAAGCATGTCTAGTCCCAAGCATTTGAATAAGGAATACTCAACCTGCATTAGAAATACAGCAGAAGGGATAGAGACAAGAGATGTAGAGTAGATACAAATGACAGGACTGGGTGATGGGTTAAGTGTGGGGTGAGGAAAAAGAAAGATTTGGGGAGAATTCCCAGGTTTCCGTCCTGAGTGGATGGTGATATCATTGTTCCAGATAAGGGACCTATAGTGGGTGGTGGTGTAGTCAGGCTTTGGACCACTTGAATTTGAGTTTTCTAGGAGACATCCAGATGGATATGCATAGTAAGTCACTGGCTCCACAAATCTATACCTGAGGAGTGGGTAAGGCCAGAGCCTCCTGAAGAGATAGGCTGGGAAATCAGCAGGAAAAAGCTTTCCAGTATTAGGACTGGTGCATGACAAAAACTGCCTGAGATGATGCTTCAGGAGAGTGTGTAAACTAGAATGAAGAGTAGAAACCCCAGAAAAAAACAAAATTCCACAAAGCTCTTTGACAGTGATTCAGTGGTGTCCTCGGCATGTTTTCTCAGGGCTCAGGTCAGAAGAGTGAAACACATTTAAACTTTTCTTTTTTTACTCCCCCCTTTACAGTAGTTTTTACTAATTTTTCTAGTCCCTTCACTATTCACTTTCAAGTAGCTGAGTTTTTCTTTAAATTTTGTTTTTCAGAGGGTAAGTATATGACAATATTCTAATTTTAAAATTATGTCTTGAGAAGCTTGTTTTCTAAGTAAGCTTTTCCAGTTGTTTTCTTATGTTCAGGCAATTAGAAAAGTTTAAAAAATAAATTAAATTGGATTAATACTTCTGATAGATAAATGGGGATGGGGAACATGGAGGAGAGACAGACCTGAGAAATGTTTGCAGAGGGGAGAAAAATCCTGCGTAGTCTATGTCCAAAGAGCATTTTTAAGAGAGGGAAATGGACGTGTTTACTGCGGTTGCTCTAGTATTTAAATGAACTGCAGCAAGATTCTTCCGTCTTTCTTCCCCAGCAGTTACAGAGGCAGCCTGGGAAAGATTAGAGACAAAAATCCCAGTTTCACATGTGAAGAAATCTAAAAGATTCCAATAAAATAGTCTGAAAGACCTCTGCCAACTACAAACTAGAATCCATAGGTCACTGGGGAAAATAATCCTGGAACGACACAGGAAGTAACGAACTCCAGCCAATGTCGCCACCTAGTGGGAAACGACAGGATTTTAGGACTTGGAGATGGCTTAAAATAATTATTAGGGGTTTTGTTCATTCTTTCAATAAACATTCTTTGGGAACATGCTATGTATCAGATACATTAATAAGTACCGGGAAATATTTAGCAATTGTTTGCAGTTGGGTCTATGAACTCAGACCTCCATTTCATTTGGTGGCAGAAACTCAATCTCAGTCACTTTAGTACCCCTTTTCCCCCTGACCTGGGTAGGTCTGAGTTACAGGGTTTAGTTGTGGCGAGGAATCTGCAGAAGAACGGGTTCATCTAGCCCTCTGCATTATTGTCTTCAGCTGAGATGTTTTTGCTTCTTTGAACATTGGCCCCCACAGGTCACTGCTGAATCAGCTCTTGTTTTTAAGCAAAGGGTTCTTTTGAGTTTGCCTCTCTCTTAGATATTTCCAATACCTTCTCATACATTCTGTTTTTGTATGACTGACTACTGCCCCATCTGCTTAGACACACTGAACATCCATTTTTATGTTTCAGTGTTGATGCTTCCCTTAGCTTCATCTTGGAACTGGGTCACAGTTCTCTTTGACCTCGAATTCTCGAGATCTGTTTTGGGCTTCTTTTGCCCCATTTTCTACAGGTACAAAAGAGCTTATGTTCAGATAGCCCCATGTAGCTAGATAACAGGCTGTATGCAGGATAGCAAAGGCAGATGAGGCCAATAAGGTAAGCTGAGGACAGATAGCTGAAGATATTATATGTTATGCTAAAGTGTTTTGTACACATACATTGCAATTGGAAGGTAATTGCAATGGTTCAGGTAAGGGATAAAATGATATTGATTTGCGTATCAGAGAAGAATTGTAAATTTAAAAGACAAATGGGTGGTAGAACTATCTATACTTAGAAACCCCAACCTCCCCAGCTCAAATAGCAACTCTGTGTAAATTTGTCATAAGCAGTTCCTACAGGAGAGGCAATCCATGGGTATATAGCTTGGGGAGTAGAGTGTGGTGTGGATTTTATCCCACCCTCTGGCTGAGTGCCTTGGTGCCATGAACAATCTGCCCAACCAAATGTGGTGACCCTAAATGTAGAAATGGAGAGTGGGAGGAATGATTAAGTCAGTGTCCTTAAAAGTATGTCTGGAAATAGATTTCTATTCACCAGCTTCTTTCTCTTAGGTATTTTAGAGAATGACTATGTAGGGTGAAAAGACACAGTCTGATGAGCCATGTGAGTTTCTTACTTCATTTTTTAACCTCATTAGAATTATGATACCATCAGCAAAGATAAAAGGCTTAAGAAAGTACCTATCCCAGATAATTCTCAAGAAAAAACTCTTAAAATTTCTAAAAAGGTTTTATTAGGAAAGTCTAAAAAATTGTCACAGCAAAGAAGAAACTAAAAAGACATGACTGGTAAATGTAACGTGATATACTGCATGGGACCCACGTACAGGGAAAAGACGGTAAGTAAAAAATAAAGAACTCTGAAAAAACAATGGACTCTTAGTTAACAATAATGTATCAATATTTGTTCATCAGCTGTAACAAGTGTACCATACTAATGCAAACTGTTAATAATAGAGGAAACTAGGTAGTGGGGATATGAAAACTATCTGTACGATTATCTCAGTTCTTCTGTAAATATAAAACTTTGAAAGAATTGTCTATCTTTAAAAAAGAAATAGAGGGAAGATAAATAAATATGGAAAAAAGAAAAAATTTCCTTGGTTTAGAATAACCAGATTGTACCTTGAACATTAAACAGATGAATTCACTCTGATAGGCATTATGGGGCATATTAGGCATACAACCTCACTGAGGAGATGTGCCATACACATGTGCATGAATGGATCATAAACGAGTAGTGTGCATTAAATACCAAATGAGTGCAGCACAGCAGAGAATCTTGGAATTTACAAGACCAGGAAATACCGTTGGTGGAAAGAAAAAGAGTTGGTTATTGGAAGGGGAAGAGATCAGCAATGTTCTGAGTTTTGCAAATATTTTCTCACATTCTGTGACTTGCTTTTCCATATTTTGCACAATTACCTTCTCTTTTAAACCTATGAAAAGGCTAGGTTCAATTGCTCCAGCACCATTTGGTGAAAAGGCTATGCTTTCAAGATTTAATTGCTTCTGCACCTTTGTCAAAAATCAGTTAGTTAATCATATATGTATGGGCATGTTTCTGGATTCTCATGTAGCATTTTTTGATCTATGTGTCTTTCTCTCCACCAATATTGCATTGTCTTGAGTACTATAGTTATATGGTATGCCTTAATATTTGATAGTATGATTCCTATTATTTTATTCTTTGTCAAGATTGTGTTATCAATTCTAAGATTGTGCCTTTGTGTATAAATTTTAAAATAAGCTTTTGTAAATCTTTTATAAACTTTTAGTGTAGAGAGAGAATGGTCCTACCTGGACTACCTTCTGTAAATGTGCTAGGATTTTGATAGGAATTTCATTAAACCTATAGAAAAATTTGAGAAGGGACTTCTATACTATACTGTATTGCATTGTCAAAGTCATGAAAACAGTGTTCTTCTATTTATTTCATTCTTTGGTTTCTTTCATCAGTATTTTGTAATTTTTTAGTATATAGATTATGTGCATGTTTTAAGTATATATCTGTGCATATTAGGCAGCTTTTGCATTGCTATAAAGAAATACTTGAGACTGAGGGGGCGGAGCAAGATGGCCAAATAGGAACAGCTCCAGTCTCCAACTCCCAGCGCGAGCGACACAGAAAACAGGTGATTTCTGCATTTTCAACTGAGGTACTGGGGTCATCTCACTAGGGAGTGCTGGACAATCGGTGCCGGTCAGCTGCTGCAGCCCGACCAGCGAGAGCTGAAGCAGGGCGAGGCATCGCCTCACCTGGGAAGCACAAGGGGGAATGGAATCCCTTTTCCTAGCCAGGGGAACTGAGACACACAACACCTGGAAAAATTGGGTAACTCCCACCCCAATACTGCGCTTTAAGCAAACGGGCACACCAGGAGATTATAACCCACACCTGGCCGGGAGGGTCTCACGCCCACGGAGCCTCCCTCATTGCTAGCACAGCAGTCTGCGATCTAACTGCAAGGCAGCAGCGAGGCTGGGGGAGGGGCGCCCGCCATTGCTGAGGCTTAAGTAGGTAAACAAAGCCTCAGGGAAGCTTGAACTGAGTGGAGCTCACAGCAGCTCAAGGAAACCTGCCTGTCTCTGTAGACTCCACCTCTGGGGACAGGGCACAGCTCAGCAACAACAACAAAAAAAGCAGCAGAAACCTCTCCAGACTCAAATGACTCTGTCTGACAGCTTTGAAGAGAGCAGGGGATCTCCCAACACAGAGGTTGAGATCTGAGAAGGGACAGACTGCCTGCTTAAGTGGGTCCCTGACCCCTGAGTAGCCTAACGGGGAGACATCCCCCACTAGGGGCAGTCTGACACCCCACACCTCACAGGGTGGAGTACACCCTGAGAGAAAGCTTCCAAAGTAAGAATCAGACAGGTACACTCGCTGTTCAGCAATATTCTATCTTCTGCAACCTCTGCTGCTGATGCCCAGGCAAACAGGGTCTGGAGTGGACCTCAAGCAATCTCCAACAGACCTACAGCTGAGGGTCCTGACTGTTAGAAGGAAAACTATCAAACAGGAAGGACACCTATACCAAAACCCCATCAGTACGTCACCATCATCAAAGACCAGAGGCAGATAAAACCACAAAGATGGGGAAAAAGCAGGGTAGAAAAGCTGGAAATTCAAAAAATAAGAGCACATCTCCCCCTGCAAAGGAGTGCAGCTCATCACCAGCAACAGATCAAAGCTGGTCAGAGAATGACTTTGACGAGATGAGAGAAGAAGGTTTCAGTCCATCAAACTTCTCAGAGCTAACGGAGGAATTACGTACCCAGCGCAAAGAAACTAAATATCTTGAAAAAAGAGTGGAAGAATTGATAGCTAGAATAATTAATGCAGTGAAGGTCATAAATGAAATGACAGAGATGAAAACCATGACACGAGAAATACGTGACAAAAGCACAAGCTTCAGTAACCGACTCGATCAACTGGAAGAAAGAGTATCAGCAATTGAGGATCAAATGAATGAAATGAAGTGAGAAGAGAAACCAAAAGAAAAAAGAAGAAAAAGAAATGAACAAAGCCTGCAAGAAGTATGGGATTATGTAAAAAGACCAAATCTACGTCTGATTGGGGTGCCTGAAAGTGAGGGGGAAAATGGAACCAAGTTGGAAAACACTCTGCAGGATATCATCCAGGAGAACTTCCCCAACCTAGTAGGGCAGGCCAACATTCAAATTCAGAAAATACAGAGAACGCCACAAAGATACTCCTCAAGAAGAGCAACTCCAAGACACATAATTGTCAGATTCACCAAAGTTGAAATGAAGGAAAAAATCTTAAGGGCAGCCAGAGAGAAAGGTCAGGTTACCCAAAAAGGGAAGCCCATCAGACTAACAGCAGACCTCTCGGCAGAAACTCTACAAGCCAGAAGAGAGTGGGGGCCAATATTCGACATTCTTAAAGAAAAGAATTTTCAACCCAGAATTTCATATCCAGCCAAACTAAGTTTCATCAGTGAAGGAGAAATAAAATCCTTTACAGATAAGCAAATGCTTAGAGATTTTGTCACCACCAGGCCCGCCTTACAAGAGACCCTGAAGGAAGTCCTAAACATGGAAAGGAACAACCGGTACCAGCCATTGCAAAAACATGCCAAAATGTAAAGACCATCGAGGCTAGGAAGAAACTGCATCAACTAACGAGCAAAATAACCAGTTAATATCATAATGGCAGGATCAAGGTCACACATAACAATATTAACCTTAAATGTAAATGGACTAAATGCTCCAATTAAAAGACACAGACTGGCAAACTGGATAAAGAGTCAAGACCCATCAGTCTGCTGTATTCAGGAGACCCATCTCACATGCAGAGACATACATAGGCTCAAAGTAGAGGGATGGAGGAAGATCTACCAAGCAAATGAAGAACAAAAAAAAGCAGGGGTTGCAATACTAGTATCTGATAAAACAGACTTTAAACCATCAAAGATCAAAAGAGACAAAGAAGGCCATTACATAATGGTAAAGGGATCAATTCATCAGGAAGAGCTAACTATCCTAAATATTTATGCACCCAATACAGGAGCACCCAGATTCATAAAGCAAGCCCTTAGCGACTTACAAAGAGACTTAGACTCCCATACAATAGTAATGGGAGACTTCAACACTCCACTGTCAACATTAGACAGATCAACGAGACAGAAAGTTAACAAGGATATCCAGAAATTGAACTCATCTCTGCACCAAGCAGACCTAATAGACATCTATAGAACTCTCCACCCCAAATCAACAGAATATACATTCTTCTCAGCACCACATCACACTTATTCCAGAATTGACCACATAATTGGAAGTAAAGCACTCCTCAGCAAATGTAAAAGAACAGAAATTATAACAAACTGTCTCTCAGACCACAGTGCAATCAAACTAGAACTCAGGACTAAGAAACTCAATCAAAACCACTCAACTACATGGAAACTGAACAACCTGCTCCTGAATGACTACTGGGTACATAACAAAATGAAGGCAGAAATAAAGATGTTCTTTGAAATCAATGAGAACAAAGATACAACATACCAGAATCTCTGGGACACATTTAAAGCAGTGTGTAGAGGGAAATTTATAGCACCAAATGCCCACAAGAGAAAGCTGGAAAGATCTAAAATTGACACTCTAACATCACCATTAAAAGAACTAGAGAGGCAAGAGCAAACACATTCAAAAGCTAGCAGAAGGCAAGAAATAACTAAGATCAGAGCCAAACTGAAGGAGATAGAGACACAAAAAACCCTCCAAAAAATCAATGAAGACAGGAGTTGTTTTTTGAAAAGATCAACAAAATTGACAGACTGCTAGCAAGACTAATAAAGAAGAAAAGAGAGAAGAATCAAATAGATGCAATAAAAAATGATAAAGGGGATATCACTACTGACCCCACAGAAATACAAACTACCATCAGAGAATATTATAAACGCCTCTACACAAATCAACTAGAAAATCTAGAAGAAATGGATAATTTCCTGGACACTTACACTCTCCCAAGACTAAACCAGGAAGAAGTTGAATCCCTGAATAGACCAATAGCAGGCTCTGAAATTGAGGCAATAATTAATAGCCTACCAACCAAAAAAATAGGACACAAACAAATGGAAGAACATACCATGCTCATGGATAGGAAGAATCAATATCGTGAAAATGGCCATACTGCCCAAGGTTATTTATAGATTCAATGCCATCCCCATCAAGCTACTAATGAGTTTCTTCACAGAATTGGAAAAAACTGCTTTAAAGTTCATATGGAACCAAAAAAGAGCCCGCATTGCCAAGACAATCCTAAGTCAAAAGAACAAAGCTGGAGGCATCATGCTACCTGACTTCAAACTATACTACAAGGCTACAGTATCCAAAACAGCATGGTGCTGGTACCAAAACAGAGATATAGACCAATGGAACAGAACAGAGTCCTCAGAAATAATACCACACATCTACAGCCATAGAAGGAAACCTAGGTAGTACCATTCAGGACATAGGCTTGGGCAAGGTCTTCATGTCTAAAACACCAAAAGCAACAGCAGCAAAAGCCAAAATTGACAAATAGGGTCTAATTAAACTAAAGAGCTTCTGCACAGCAAAAGAAACTACCATCAGAGTGAACAGGCAACCTACAGAATGGGAGAAAATTTTTGCAATCTACTCATCTGACAAAGGACTAATATCCAGAATCTACAAAGAACTAAAACAAATTTACAAGAAAAAAACAAACAACCCCATCAAAAAGTGGGCAAAGGATATGAACAGACTTTTCTCAAAGAAGATATTCATACAGCCAACAGACACATGAAAAAATGCTCATCATCACTCGCCATCAGAGAAATGCAAATCAAAACCACAACGAGATACCATCTCACACCAGTTAGAATGGCAATCATTAAAAAGTCAGGAAACAACAGGTGCTGGAGAGGATGTGGAGAAATAGGAACACTTTTACACTGTTGGTGGGATTGTAAACTAGTTCAACCATTATGGAAAAGAGTATGGCAATTCCTCAAGGATCTAAAACTAGATGTACCATATGACCCAGCCATCCCGCTACTGGGTATATACCCAAATGATTATAAATCATGCTGCTATAAAGACACATGCACACGTATGTTTATTGCGGCACTATTCACAATAGCAAAGACTTGGAATCAACCCAAATGTCTAACTGTGACAGACTGGATTAAGAAAACGTGGCACATATATGCCATGGAATACTATGCAGCCATAAAAAAACGATGAGTTTGCGTCCTTTGTAGGGACATGGATGCAGCTGAAAACCATCATTCTTAGCAAACTATCACAAGAACAGAAAACCAAACACCACATGTTCTCACTCATAGGTGGGAACTGAACAATGAAATCACTTGGACTCGGGAAAGGGAACATCACATACCGGGGCCTATCATGGGGAGGGGGGAGGGGGGAGGGATTGCATTGGGAGTTATACCTGATATAAATGACGAATTGATGGGTGCTGACGAGTTGATGGGTGCAGCACACCAACATGGCACAAGTATACATATGTAACAAACCTGCATGTTATGCACATGTACCCTAGAACTTAAAGTATAAAAAAAAAAAAAAAGAAAAGAAAAGAAATACCTGAGACTGGATAATTTATAGGCAAAAGAGGTTTAATTGGCTCATGGTTCTGCAGGCTATACAGGAAACATGGCTTCTGGTGAAGCCTCAGGAAGCTTTTACTAATGGAAGAAGACAAAGTGGGAACTCACACGTCACATGTGGAAAACAAGAGCAAGGTGGGATGGGGGGAGGTGCCACACGCTTTTAAATAACCAGATTTCTTGTGAACTCAGAGTGAGTTCACAAAGGCAGTGACTCAAGCTATTCATGAGAGGTTCACCCCCATGATTCAAACACCTCCCACCAGGTCCTGCCTCCAACATTGGGGATTACATTTCAACATGAGACTTGGGTGGGGAGAAATTATCCAAACTATATTAATATCTAAGAATTACATTTTTTGGAACAATAAATGGCACAGTGGTTTTAATTTTGGTTTTAGCATGTTTATTGTTAGAAAAGTAATTGATATTTTTGTGTTTATCTTGCATTCTATGACCTTGCTGAACTCATTTGTTAGTTCCAGACAATCATGTAGATGATCATGTCATCTGCAAATTGAGGCAGTTTAATCTCTTATTTTCCAATCTGTATGTCTTTTATTTCTTGTTGACTTATTTCAGTGATTCGAACTTCCAGTAATGTTGAAATAGAGTGGTAAGAGTGAACATCCTAGCCTTGTCTACAAGCAGTCTTTCATCAAGTAAGATGTTAGCTGTGGATTATTTGTAGATGCTCTCAATGAAGTTGAATTAATTCTCCTTTGTCCCTAACTGCATGAGAGTTTTTCAATCTCAAATGCTTTCTCTAAATCAATTAATAAAACTATATATTTTTTCTTTGTACTGTTGATATGATCAGTTGCATTGATTGATTTTCAAACATGGAAGTAAACTTGAGTACCTGCAATCAATTTCATTTGGTCATGGTGGGTAATTCTTTTTATACGTTGTTTTATTCGATTTGCTAATAGATAGGTAAAGACTTTTTCATCTAAGTTTATAAAAAATTTTGGTCTGTAGTTTTCTTTTTTGTACTTTTTCTGGTTTGATTATTAAGGTAATATGGGCTTCATAATATAGGCTGGGAAGTGTTCTTTCTTTTCTTGTTTTTTGAAAGAGGTTATGTAAAATTAGCGTTAATTTTTTTTGAAATGTTTGATAGAATTCTATAGTGAAACTGTTTGGGTCTGGAGAATTCTTTCTTTGTGAACCTTTTAATTGCTAATTCATTTCTTTACTTATAGTACAAATCAAACTATTTCATCTTGGTTGAGTTTGGCAGCTAGTAACTTTTGAGAAATTGGTCCATTTCTTCTAAATTTTTAAATTTTTGAGTGTAAAGTTGTGTGTAGTTTTTCCTTATTGTGTTTTTTAATGGCTTCAGGACCTGTAGTGATATATCTTGTTTCATGCCTCATAGTGGTGATTTGTGTTTTCTCTTTTCATTATTGCTAGTCTTGCTAGGGTTTTATCAATTTTATTGGCTTGTGCTTTACTGAATTTTTTCTATTGGTTTTCTATTGCCAATTTTCTGGATTTCTGATCATATCTTTAGTATTCCCATCCTTTTGTCTTTGAGTTTAGTTTGCTTTTGTTTTTCTCATTTCTTTTTTTATTTTTTAATTTTTGTGTTTGTATAGTAGGTATATAATCTTATGGGGTACATGAGATGTTTTGATACAGGCATGCAATTCCTAATAATCACGTCATGAAGAATAGGGTATCCATCTCCTCAAGCATTTATCTTTTGGGTTACAAATAATCTAATTATACTATTTAGCTATTTTAAGCTGTATAATTAAATTATTATTGGCTATAGTCACCTTGTGGTACTATCAAATAGTAGGTCTTATTCTTTTTAACTATTTTTTTTTGAAACCATATTTTTCTAATTTCTTGAAGTAGAGACTTAGATTAATGATTCGAGACCTTTCCCTATTTCCAATGTAAATATTTGGGGGAATAACTTTCTGTTTCAACACTGCATTAAATACATTCTACATATTTTGATATGTTACATTTTAATTCAATTTTCTCTGTCTCTCTGTCTCTCTCTCTGTCTCTCTCTGTCTCTGTCTCTCTCTCTCTCTCTCTCTCTCTCTCTCTCTCTGTCTTTCTCTCTCTCTCCTTTTTATATCTGTTTGCCAGTGGTGCCATGCTTGTCCTCAGATGACTGCTATTTTATTGTAGAGATAGAATGGTCCTACCTGGACTGCCTTCTGTCACTAGGTTGAGGGTTGGGAAACACCAGGTCTGGGTTGCCTTCTTCTTTTGGGTGAAGGGAGGTAACATGCCCTTCCCTTGTGTCATTATTCGGGTCCTAGGATCTCAAACTAGTTCCTCTTTCTACCTTTTAGATTTTTCCTTTGGTGATCTCTTGTCTCTTGTGATATTGCAAGGATTATGATTATATTTATCAGAGGGGAACAGAGAGAAAGAAGTCTATGCTATTTAGTCTGGATAAGAATTTTTCTTGTATTTTTTATAAAGCAAAAGTTTTAAATTTTTATTAAGTTTAAATTATCAAATTTTTTATCTTTTTGATTTGTGCTTATATTAGTTCATTCGTACACTACTACAAATAAATACCTGAGACTGGTAATTTGTAAAGAAAAGGGATTAATTGGCTCATGGTTCTGCAAGTTCTACAGGAAGCAGGGTAGCTTCTGCTTCTGGGGAGGCCTCAGGAAATTTACAATCATGGTGGAAGGTGAAGGAGAAGCAGGCTCATATTATATGTTGAGAGCAGAAGGAAGATAGAGCAGGGAGGTGCCACACACTTTTAAACAACCAAATCTCATGAGAACTCTATCACAAGAATGGCACCAAAGGGATGGTGCTAAACCATTCATGAAAGATCCACTTCCATGATCCAGTCACCTCCCACTAGGCCCCAGCTCCAGCACTGAGATTACATTTGGACATGAGATTTGGGTGGGGACAGAGATCCAAACCATAGTCCACACTGGCTTCTCCCAAATCTTATGGCCTTCTCACATTTCAAAATACAATAATGCTTTCCCAACAGTACCACAAAGTCTTAACTCATTCCAGCATTAACTCAAAAGTCTGTGGTCCAAATTCTCATTTGAGACAAGACTAGTTCCTTCTGCCTATGAGTCTGTAAAATCAAAAACAAATTAGTTACTTCTTGTTTTGACACAATGGAGTTATAGGCATTGGGTAAATACTCCCATTCCAAAAGGGAGAAATTGACCAGAAGGAAGAGGCTACAGTCTCCATGCAACTCCAAAACCCAGCAGGGCAGTCGTTAAATCTTAAGCTCCAAAATAATCTCCTTTGGCTCCATGTCTCACATCTAGGGCACACTGGTGTGAAGGGTGAACTCCCAAAGCCATGGACAGCTCCTCCTCTGTGGCTTTACAGTGTTCAGCCCCATGGCTGCTCTCATAGACTAATGTTGGGTGTGTGTAGCTTTTCCAGGCACATGGTGCAAGCTGTAAGTGGATCTACAATCCTGAGGCTGTCTTCTCACAGCTCCACCAGACAGTGCCTCAGTGGGGACCCTGTATGAGGGCTCCAACCCCACATTTCCCCTCTGCACTGCTTTAGTAGATGTCCTCCATGAGGGCTCTGTCCCTGCAGCAGCTTCTGTCTGGACATCCAGGATTTTCCATACATCCTATGAAATCTAGGCAGAGACTCCCCAGCTTCAACTCTTGCACTCTGTGCACCCACAGGCTTAACACCACTTGGAAGCCACCAAGGCTTACAGCTTGCCCTCTCTGAAAAAGCAGCCCAAACTGTACCTGGTCCCCTTTTAACCATGCATGGACCTGGAGCACCTGGGATGCAGGGAGCAGTGTCCCAAGGCTGCTCAGGGTGGTAGGGCCCTGGGCCTGGCCCACAAAACCATTTTTCCATCCTAGGCCTCCAGGCCTATGGTGGGAGGGGCTGCTGCAGCGGTTTTTGAAATCCCATCAAGGTCTTTTTCCCATTGATTGGCTATCAGCATTTGCCTTCCTTTTAATTATGCAAATTTCTGCAGCCTTCTTGAATTTTTGAAAATGGATTTTTCTACTACACAGCCAGGCTGCAAATTTTTCAAACTTTTACACTCTGCTTCCCTTCTAAATGTAAGTTCCAGGTTTAGGTTATTTCTTTGCTCAGGCAAATGAGCGTAGGTTGTTAGAAGCAGCCGGGCCACATCTTGAACACTTTGCTGCTTAGAAATTTCTTCTACTGGATACCCTAAATTATCACTCTCAAATTCAAAGTTCCACAGTTCCCTAGGCCCAGGGCACAATGCAGCCAACCTCTTTGCTAACACATAAGAAAAGTGACCTTTGCTCTAGTTCCCAATAAGTTCCTCATCTTCATCTGAGACTTCTTCAGCCTGGAATTCATTGCCTATATCACTATAGCATTTTGGTCATAACAATTTGACAAGTCTCTAGGAAGTTCCAAACTTTCCTTCATCTTCCTGTCTTCTTCTGAGCCCTCCAAACTGTTCCAACCTCTGTTTGTTAACCAGTTCCAAAGTTGCTTCCACATTTTCAGATATCTTTATAGCAATGCACCACTCCATGGTACCATTTTCTGTATTAGTCCATTCTGTCACTGCTATATAGAAATACCTGAGACTGGGTAATTTATGAAGAAAAGAGGTTTAATTGGTTCATAGTTCTGCAAGCTGTACAGGAAGCATGGTGGCTTCAGCTTCTCGGGGGACCTTAGGAAACTTACAATTATGGTAGAAGGTGAAGGGGAAGTAGGCTTGTCTTACATGATGGAAGCAGGAAGAGGATAGAGAGTGGGGAGATGCCACACTCTTTTAAACAGCCAGATCTCATGAGAACTCTATCACAAGAACAGCACCAAAGAGATGGTGCTAAACCATTCATGAAGGAGCCACCCCAGTGATCCAATCTCCTCCCACACAGCCCCAGGTCCAGCACTGGGAATTACAGTTCAACATGAGATTTTGGTGGGAACACAAATCCAAACCATATCAGTGCTTTTCATGTCTTAAGTAAAAAATATTTTCCTAAACTAATGTTACAAAAATTTTCTCTCACATTTTCATCTAGAAGTTTGATAGTTTTCTTTCTTAGGTTTAGGTTTATGATACATGTTTAAGAATAATTTTTGTATATGCTGTGAAGTAATAATCAAGGTTCCTTTTTTACACATAAATTTCTAGTTGTTCAGCACCATTTGTTGAAAATGTTATCCTTTCCCTTTTGAATTGCCTACGTATCTCTGTCAACAATCAATTGTCCATATATGTGTGGTTGTATTTATGGATTTCATCTGTTTTATTGATTTATATTTTTATTTTCACACCAGTGGAAGTTTTCCAACTTTGTTCTTCATTGTGTTTCTATATTAGCTATAGAATCAGCCTGTCAATTTCAACAACAAAAAGACTGGGAGGATTTTGTCTGAGGCTGTGTTAAGCTTATAGGTCAATTTAGGGAGAACCCACACTAATGATATTGAGCTTTCTTAATCTATAAACGTAATACATTTTCCCATTTAAGTAGGGGTTCTTTAATTTCTGTAAGAAATGTTTGTAATATTTAATATGCATGTTTTACACATTCTTATTAAATTTATCCCTAGGTATTTCATCATTTTCGATGCTGTTGCATCAAGAACTTTGTATCAAAGGAAACTAGGTTAATACAGAAATCAATTATTTTATATATATGTAAAGAACAACTAGAAATTGAAAATATTTTAAAAATACAATCGCCTTGCCTAGAATTTCAACTACAGTGTAGAATATAAGGATGAGAGTGAATAGCCTGCCTTGTTCCTGATCTTAGGGGAAAAGTATTCAATCTTTCACGATTAAGTATTATGTTAGATTAGGAAAGTTCCCTTTGACTCTTGGCTTGGTAGAAAATTTTATCAAGAATAGGTTTTAATTTTGTAAAACGCTTTTTCTGTATCTATTGAGATGATCATGTGGTTGTTCTTAGATTGTTAATATTGTGCATTCCTAAAATGGACACCAGTGGTCAAGATATAGTATTATTTTATATATTGCTTGACTCAATTTGCTAATATTTGTTAAAGATTTTTACATGTATTTTCTTGAAAGATAGTAGTATGTAACTTTTTTTCTATCATGTGTTTGCTTGGTTTTAGGATTAGCATAATGCTGGCCTTCTAAAATGAGTTGAAACAGATTTTCTCTTTTATTTTCTGTGAGTTTGTATAGAACTGACATTATTTGTTCCTTAAGCATCAGGTAGAATTCAACTGTGAAGGAATCTGGGCCTGAAGGGTGTCTTTTTCCAGTGGAGGGTGGGTAGGAATAGTAAGGCAGACTATTTTTAATTATTACCTTAATATTTCTATTATACACCCTGTAGCAACTGTTGATGTTAACATTTTCAGGCCCACTACATTCTTTCAGATTGAGATATTCACGAAATATAGTTTTTGCAGATTTTAAATAGTTCACTTTGGTAAGCTTTTTTGTTTTCTTTGTAATGCCTTATATATATGGTTTTCCATATACTACTACACTCAATTTTTTATTTAAATTAGTCCAGTTTTCCTGTAGCTGTAAAACCATTAAGGTCCAACAAGAAGTTCCCTTAAACAGTTGACTTTTCTCTCTATGACAATGTAGCTAACTAGGTTTCATCACCTTTCCCAATGGACGATTGAAGTATTTTATGACAATAGCATGGTAAGAGCTTATAAAACTCATCTTTCTTGGAAAATAAATTTAATTTATTGGTCAATTGAATGTAGCCCTTTTTTCTTCTCACTCATTTTTCACTGTTGACTCTTTGGAACTTTGAACTTCTCTCACCATTTTGATTCTTTTGCCCTTTTACATTAAATTAAAAATTGGAATAGACTCTTTCAAGGTTTGATCACCTTATATATTAATATAATTTAAAAAATAAATGCCTTTGAATCACAGATACTTCTCATCACACTAAAATTGAGACTGTTTTCTATATATACTTTTTCAAACTACAATTTCTTTTCTCTTTCTCTCTCTTGTTTGTAAATACCTGAAAAGAGACACCAGACAGAGCTGGAAACTGTAAGATTAATGCCAGTGACATAGAAAAGTCAAAGTAAAGCATAATTATTTGTTTTGGAGTAAAATTAGACCAAATGAAACAAAAAAGTAAGACCTTAAACATTCCTGGAAGTTCATATTAGATTCCTTACATTAAAACTATCTGCCAACTTGTAATCCTTTACTTAAGTCTATTTTCCTCAGCTACTAGCATTCAATACCTAGGAAAAAAGCAGTTTGTTATCGAAGTATATTATTTTTAAATTTCATTTTATTACAAGTGTTGCAAACAGCATTTCTTTCCTCTAATATTAATGACCAATCTGCAGTTTCTGGCTTTCATTATAGACTAAATAAATGCTATAGGCTAACCGAGGAAATTAATTTCTAATGTAGCATTTTTTTCCTATAAGAATTTGCACTTGAAATAATAATCTCTCTTCTTCATTCAAAATCAGATTTAAGTGTCTAGTAGCCTTGGTGTCTAGTCTACTTTTATTACCTCTAGTTACTTATCTTCTATTCTCTCCTCAACTCTTTGCAATCTAATTCCCATAACAATCCAACCCTAGAATTTACTCTTGTTGAAGGTAAAAAGAGTGTCTGTTTATCAAAGATAATGCTGTGATGTGCCTTTTCTTTTGATCGTATTGACCACCTATTTCTCTTAAGAGTTTTTTTGTTTCTGTGATACTATTTCCTTTAATTCTCTCACTATTCTAATCATTTTCTATAAGTGTTTTTGACTACTTTCCCGCTTTCTGCCTGTTCAGGTCTGGGTTACTGATTTTCTTACCCGTGAGTATATTCTAGGCTCACATGTATTTGGACAGTCTCATGCACTCTCATAAATTCAACTGTCTAGTCTTCCAACCCTTTTCTCTTGAGTTCCAGTCTCATATTTCCAAATCTGAAGTGTAATTCCTCTCTTATTCTTTTCCCCCTTCTTGACTGGTAGTATAATTCAACATCAACCCAGCTTCTGTTAGTTACCCAAGTATTAGCTAGAACCATTCAGTGTTGAACTTGAAAGTGACTACAATTAATGTTAGGGCTACTGAAGCTTCATATAATGCCTTTATTTTTATTTTTTTGCAAATTAGACAAAGTCACCCCCTTACTTCAGCTTCTATACTTCATAAAACAACATATAACTTTCATCATTCAATAATCTTGAAGCATTTTATACAAATGTATAATAATTAGGAAATAAATAACACTCCCTTAGATGTTGTGCTATCAAGCAGTAAACAACCTATACAAGTATACACAGCAGAATATTTCATATTTCTAAGGCTAAGAAAGAAAAGGTTAAGATGGTGTTTATTATTTCTATGAGCTCTATGAAATTTAAAAGATGCCCTAAAGAATCCTAGTGATTCCTGTTGCCTTCCAATGGCTCATGAAAACAATGATTAGTGTTATAGATTATTGGGAAAAGCACATTTAAATATATGATATAATTATTTCAGGCAATATCTTTGAGGCATATGTCTTGGTGATATAACCTCTACATTGTTCCTGGACCAATACCATATAATATATGAGATTCTCAGTGTCCAGGTAGGTGGTGAGTACAAATCCTGTGGAAATACATATTACAATTTCACTGGCATGCCTCATAACAAATGTTCGAGAGTTCAAAACATTCTTGGGACACAGTGATTTTCTAAACCTTTCAATAGCTTAAACTGTAGGGTCCAGACAACACATCATCATGAAAAAAAAAAATACATAAAAATAGATATCTAGAAAACTTTAGGGGAGGAAGGACTTAGTTTTGGGGGCTATTACAGGCTTGTAGGCTTTCTTCAGAACATTAGTTAGCCACCCAAGAACAGTGCCTGATGAAAAGTAGTGGTGACAATTCCTGGCAAAAGATTTTAATGCTCAGTAAGGAAATCCAGAAGAATGAAACGTAGGCTCTAGTTATTTATTACTACATACATATAGTACATATTATATATACATGTTAAATGTAGCTATAAAATTAGAACACACTATATATTTGCATCCTTATATTTCATTTATCATGAGCATTTTGCCTATGTCAATAAATATACATTTTTCAAAAACATCATTTAAAAGTCGTTGAAGTAGTTCATTGTATGCTGTTAACGTATTTGTAATTCTATTTTTACTGTTTGCTTTTTTACCTTTCTAAAAACATGGAATGCAGAAGTAGAAGAAGTATGAAAGTATCTAAAATCTAGGAAAATATTTATTTACAAAAAGGTAAATTATTTCCTTAGTGTCTATTCTTGAAGGGAGATTTAGTGGGATGATTGAATAAGGGCATTTTTGTGAGCCTTGGTATATACTTCTGAATTGTTTTCCAGAAAGGTTATACAACTTTTGTTTTGTTGACAGACTAGTTTGACTGATCTTAAAAGGAAAAGAATACAGGAGTAATGTAGCTGCATATAAACAAATATTTTATAAGAACTTATTTCATCTTTAAAGAACAATTTGAGAAATATAGGGTAGATGATAGTTTAATAAATTAAATTTGCTGTAGAAAAAGGACCTGATTATAGGGGGAAAAAAAAAAAAACAGCCTTAAAGTTTCTAGCAGATTGCCACTGACTCTTTTCTTTGCAGTATTTCCTTTTAAAGCAATGATAGAAATGAAGATATAGAAAATCTGTTCAGAAGATTTGATGATCAAGAAAAGTGATATTTAGGAAGTAATTATTTGGTTAAGTGTTGGAGGCACCAGAACATAGTAGTTAAATACATAGGTTTTGGAGACAGACCCAGCTTTCCCACTTGTTCTGTAACTTGGGTCAAGTTACCTAACCTGTCTCAATCTCATTATTCTTTTCATTATGACCTTCCTACCCATTCTTTTTCTTATCTATTTGTACACAGTGTGAACATAAGCACATTTTTTAAAAAGAGTTTTTAATTTCTTTATACATAATTACTTACGTGATTCCATTATGGCAAGATTGTTATTCACCTCCACAAAGAAAATAAACTTCAATTGAAAGACATTTTCCCTGGTGGGGAGTGGGGAATAGAAGAACTTGGGGACAAATAGTCATATTTTTCATAGGACTGTTGTGAAAATGAAATGATTTAAAATGTGTAAAATGCTAAACATGTTTTCTAGCACACAGGAACTATAAAATAACTTATTATTAATATAAAGAACCATATAATTACTTATATATGTTATTAATCTAAAAATACTTTGGCAAACTGGAAGCATGAATCAATTAATAGGATCAAATATACTAGCAATAAATATGTTATTTACTTGGGCCTAAAAATGATGACATGATTGTCAGCTTTAATTATAAAAATATAATTGATTTAATTAAATATAGGGTTGTTAGTATGATGTGTCTATAAATAAATTTAAGCTAAGGATGACTTATGGGTGCATTAGTAGAAGTATAGCATTTAGAATAAGGCAGATGATAGTCCTGTCTTACTCTGAGTTAATCACACCATGCAGAAGCATTGCAAGCAGTTCTGGATGCAAGGTTTTAAGGTTAGAGTTTGGTTTGGGATTAAAGTTTATTTTAAAAATTTTATTTGTTATCGGGATTTTTCTCTCAAGTAATATTATTTTGAGGAGACTGAATAAAGTAAGGATATTTCATGTGAAGAAGGGAAGTTTGGAAGGATATGATAGCTATCCACAAGTATTTGAAAAGATACTTTATGGATTAATTAAAGTTCTGCTCAATACAGGTAATAGAAATTAGGAAAATGTGGAAAATTTCACTGGATCCAGGGAAGATCTGAACACTCAGGCATCAGTGACGCAGCTCCAGGTGTCTCATTCAGCAACAGATATTGAGGCACCTTCCTCAATCCAGCATCTCTGAGTACTACCATTGATGTGCCCCAGCACCGACTTCCCAAGTCTCTTCCCAATTCCCTGGAGATAGAATCTGATTATCCAACATGTAACAGGTTCACTCTTAAATAAGTGGGAATGGAAGTAGTAAGATGGGCTTCAAATTTAGGTTCCTAGGAGTCAAAGCTAAGAATGAACTTTCATCATTATTCATAGGTGGGCCTGCCTCCCTTTACTTCTTTTCCTGCCTTCTCTGAAATCTAAGTACATAGAAAGATTTTTAAAGAAGCTTTATTGGCGTTCTCATCCATTTCTTTCAGTGTATTGTTCTAAGTCTATTATGTAACAGTTGCTGTTTATCGTTACTAAAGATTGAGCATAAGGAAATGTCCTTTATTGAGAGATTGCTTTTCTTCTGAAATTAATGATTAATGTGATGCATCTTAAAAGGTAGAAGACTGTATATAAAAGTCTTGCAGAAGAGATAACTGCTAGGTAATTAATTTATTTTAGATTTGGGCTTATAGAAGCTCTCCTTTTAAGAATATTTTAGGGAAGTATTGAATATACAGTGTTTTATTTCTAATGAGAGATGAGCTTTGGCAAATGGAAATTTACAGTGTTACCTATCTCTGCTATCCATTAGTAAGAAATATGAAATAAACATTAATAGCAAACATATAAATGTTTATAAATATTTTAATCAATATCAATAGCTTTTAGTAATTTTGAAAAGTTGTGTTTTTTTCTGAATCAATGAAGGTTTAAAAATCTTTTAGAGGAATCTGCGCCAAGATGGCCGAATAGGAACAGCTCCAGCCTTCAGCTCCCAGCGTGAGCGACAGAGAAGACGGGTGATTTCTGCATTTGGAACTGAGGTACCAGGTGAATCTCACTGGAACGTGTCGGATAGAGGGTGCAGGAGAGTGAGTGCAGCCCAATGAGTGAGAACCGAAGCAGGGCGAGGGATTGCCCACCCCGCCCCCTCGCCAGGAAGCTCAAGGGGAAAGGGAATTCCCTTTCTTAGCCAAGGGAAACTGTGACACACAATACCTGGAAAATTGGGTCACTCCCACCCTAATACTGCGCTTTACCAAGGGTTTTAGCAAACAGCACACCAGGAGATTATATCCCAAGACTGGCTTGGAGAGTCCCACACCCGGCTCAGAGAGTCCCATGCCCACGGAGCCACCCTCATTGCTAGCACAGCAGTCTGAGATCTAACTGCAAGGTGGCAGCAAGGCTGGGGGAGGGGCGCCCACCATTGCTGAGGCTTAAGTAGGTAAACAAAGCGGCCAGGAAGCTCCAACTGGGTGGAGCCCACTGCAGCTCAAGGAGGCCTGCCTGCCTCTGTAGACTCCACCTCTGGGGACAGGGCAGAGCCAGACAAAAGGCAGCAGAAACCAATGCAGATGTAAATGTCCCTGTCTGACAGCTTTGAAGAGAGTAGTGGTTTTCCCAGGATGGAATTTGAGATCTCAAAACGGACAGACTATCTGCTGAAGTGGGTCCCTGACCCCCGAGTAGCCTAACTGGGAGACATCCCCCACTAGGGGCAGACTGACACCTCACACCTTACATGGCTGGGTACACCTCTGAGACAAAGCTTCCAGAGGAACAATCAGACAACACCATTTGCTGTTCAGCAATATTCACTCTTCTGCAGCCTCCGCTGCTGATACCCAAGCAAAGAGGGTCTGGAGTGGACACCCAGCAAACTCCAACAGACCTGCAGCTGAGGGTCCTGGCTGTTAGAAGAAAACTAACAAACAGAAAGGAAATCCACACCAAAAACCCATCTGTACGTCACCATCATCAAAGACCAAAGGTAGATAAAACCACAAAGATGGGGAAAAAACAGTACAGAAAACCGGAAATTCTAAAAATCAGAGCGCCTCTCCCCCTCCAAAGGAACACAGCTCCTCACCAGCAACAGAACAAAGTTGGATGGAGAATTACTTTGATGAGTTGAGAGAAGAAGACTTCAGACAATCAAACTTCTCTGAGCTAAAGGAGGAGGTACGAACCCAGCACGAATAAGCTAAAAACCTTAAAAAAAGATTTGATGAATGGTTAACTAGAATAACCAATGCAGAGAAGTCCTTAAACAACCTGATAAAGATGAAAACCATGACATGAGAACTACGTGACAAATGCACAAGTTTCAGTAACTGACTTGATCAACTGAAAGAAAGGGTATCAGTGATTGAAGATCAAATGAATGAAATGAAGTGAGAAGAGAAGTTTAGAGAAAAAAGAGTAAAAAGAAATGAAAAAAGCCTCCAAGAAATATGGGACTATGTGAAAAGACCAAATCTACATCTGATTTGTGTACCTCAAAGTGATAGGGAGAAGGGAATCAAGTTGGAAAACACTCTGCAGGATATTATCCAGGAGAACTTCCCCAACCTAGCAAGACAGGCTAACATTCAAATTCAGGAAATACAGAGAATGCCACAAAGATACTCCTTGAGAAGAGCAACTCCAAGACACATAATTGTCAGATTCACCAAAGTTGAAATGAAGGAAAAAATGTTAAGGGCAGCCAGAGAGAAAGGTCAGGTTTCCCACAAAGGGAAGCCCTTCAGACTAACAGCAGATCTCTTGGCAGAAACTCTACAAGCCAGAAGAGAGAGACAGCCAATATTCAATATTCTTAAAGAAAAGAATTTTCAACCCAGAATTTCATATCCAGCCAAACTAAGTTTCATAAGTGAAGGATAAATAAAATCCTTTATAGATAAGCAAATGCTGAGAGATTTTGTCACCAACAGGCCTGCCCTACAAGAGTTCCTGAAGGAAGCACTAAACATGGAAAGGAACAACCAGTCCAGCCACTGCAAAAACATGCCAAAATGTAAAGACTATTGATGCTAGGAAGAAACTGCATCAACTAATGAGCAAAATAACCAGCTAACATCATAATGACAGGATCAAGTTCACACATAACAATATTAACCTTAAATATAAATGGGCTAAATGCTCCAATTAAAAGACACAGACTGGCAAATTGGATAAAAAGTCAAGACCCATCAGTTTGCTGTATCCAGGAGACCCATCTCACATGCAGAGACACATATAGGCTCAAAATAAAGGGATGGAGGAAGATCTTCCAAGCAAATAGAAAACAGAAAAAGGCAGGGGTTGCAATTCTAGTCTCTGATAAAGTAGACTTTAAACAAGCAAAGATCAAAAGAGACAAAGAAGGCCATTACATAATGGTAAAGGGATCAATTCATCAGGAAGAGCTAACTATCCTAAATATATATGCACCCAACACAGGAGCACCCACATTCATAAAGCAAGTCCTTAGAGACTTACAAAGAGAATTAGACTCCCATACAATAGTAATGGGAGACTTTAACACCCCACTGTCAACATTAGACACATCAACGAGACAGAAAGTTAATAATAATATTCAGTACTTGAACTCAGCCCTGCACCAAGCAGACCTAATAGACATCTATAGAACTCTCCACCTCAAATCAACAGAATATACATTCTTCTCAGCACCACATCGCACTTATTCCAAAATTGACCATGTAGTTGGAAGAACTCCTCAGCAAATGTAAAAGAACAGAAATTATAACAAACTGTCTCTCAGACCACAGTGCAATCAAACTAGAACTCAGGACTAAGAAACTCAATCAAAACCACTCAACTACATGGAAACTGAACAACCTGCTCCTGAATGACTACTGGGTACATAACAAAATGAAGGCAGAAATAAAGATGTTCTTTGAAATCAATGAGAACAAAGATACAACATACCAGAATCTCTGGGACACATTTAAAGCAGTGTGTAGAGGGAAATTTATAGCACTAAACGCGTGCAAGGGAAAGCAGGAAAGATCTAAAATCAACACCCTAACATCACAATTAAAAGAACTAGGGAAGCAAGAGCAAACACATTCAAAAGCTAGCAGAAGGCAAGAAATAACTAAGATCAGAGCAGAACTGAAGGAGATAGAGACACAAAAACACCCTTCAAAAAATCAATGAATCCAGGAGCTGTTTTTTTCAAAAAGATCAACAAAATTGATAGACCGCTAACAAGACTAATAAAGAAGAAAAGAGAGAAGAATCAAATATATGCAATAAAAAATGATAAAGAGGATATCACCACCAACCCCACAGAAATACAAACTACCATGAGAGAATACTATAAACACTTCTATGCAAATAAACTAGAAAATCTAGAAGAAATGGATAAATTCCTGGATACATACACTCTTCCAAGACTAAACCAGGAAGAAGGTGAATCCCTGAATAGACCAATAACAGGTTCTGAAATTGAGGCAATAATTAATAGCCTACCAACCAAAAACAGTCCAGGACCAGATGGATTCATAGCTGAATTCTACCAGAGGTACAAGGAGGAGCTGGTACCTTTCCTTCTGAAATTATTCCAATCAATAGAAAAAGAGGGAATTCTTCCTAACTCATTTCATGAGGCCAACATCATCCTGATACCAAAGCCTGGCAGAGACACAACAAAAAAAGAGAATATTAGACCAATATCCTTGATGAACATCAATGCAAAAATCCTCAATAAAATACTGGCAGACCAAATCCAGCAGCATATCACAAAGCTTATCCACCATGATCAAGTGGGCTTCATCCCTGGGATGCAAGGCTGGTTCAACATACACAAATCAATAAACGTAATCCAGCATATAAACAGAACCAAAGACAAAAACCACATGATTGTCTCAATAGATGTAGAAAAGGCCTTCGACAATATTCAACATCCCTTCGTCATAAAAACTCTCAATAAATTCAGTATTGATGGAACACATCTCAAAAATAATAAGAGCTATTTATGACAAAACCACAGCCAATATCATACTAAATGGGTAAAAACTGGGAGCATTCCCCTTGAAAACTGGCACAAGACAGGGATGCCCTCTCTCACCACTCCAATTCAACATAGTGTTGGAAGTTCTGGCCAGGGCAGTCAGGCAAGAGAAAGAAACAAGGGCATTCAATTAGGAAAAGAGGAAGTCAAATTGTCCCTGTTTGCAGATGACATGATTGTATATTTAGAAAACCCCATAATCTCAGCCCAAAATCTCCTTAAGCTGATAAGCAACTTCAGCAAAGGCTCAGGATACAAAATCAATGTGCAAGTCACTAGCATTCTTATACACCAATAACAGACAAACAGAGAGCCAAATCATGAGTGAACTCCTATTCACAATTGCTTCAAAGATAATAAAATACCTAGGAATCCAACTTACAGGGGATGTGAGGGACCTCTTCAAGAATTACAAACCACTGTTCAATGAAATAAAAGAGGATAAAAACAAATGGAAGACCATTCCATGCTCATGGATAGGAAGAATCAATATCGTGAAAATGACCATATTGCCCAAGGTAATTTATAGATTCAATGCCATCCCCATTAAGCTACCAATGACACAGAATTGGAAAAAATACTTTAAAGTTCATATGGAACCAAAGAAAGAGCCTGCATTGCCAAGACAGTCCTAAGCCAAAAGAACAAAGCTGGAGGCCTCACGCTACCTGACTTCAAACTATACTACAAGACTACAGTAACCAAAACAGCATGGTACTGGTACCAAAATAGACATATACCAATGGAACAGAACAGAGCCCTCAGAAATAATACCACACATCAACAACCATCTGATCTTTGACAAACCTGACAAAAACAAGAAATGGGGAAAGGATTCCCTATTTAATAAATGGTGCTGGGAAAACTGGCTAGCCATATGTAGAAAGCTGAAACTGGATCCCTTCCTTACTCCTTATACAAAAATTAATTCAAGATGGATTAGAGACTTAAATGTTCGACATAAAACCATAAAAACCCTAGAAGAAAACCTAGGCAATACCATTCAGGACATAGGCATGGGCAAGGACTTCGTGTCTAAAACACCAAAAGCAATGGCAACAAAAGCCAAAATTGACAAATGGGATCTAATTAAACTAAAGAGCTTCTGCACAGCAAAAGAAACTATCACCAAAGTGAACAGGCAACCTACAGAATGGGAGAAAATTTTTACAATCTACTCATCTGAAAAAGGTCTAATATCCAGAACCTACAAAGAACTCAAACAAATTTACAGGAGAAGAAAACCCCATCAAAAAGTGGGCAAAAGATATGAACAGACACTTCTCAAAAGAAGACATTTATGCAGCCAACAGACACATGAAAAAATGCTCATCATCACTAGCCATCAGAGAAATGCAAATCAAAACCACCACGAGATACCATCTCACACCAGTTAGAATGGCGATCATTAAAAAGTCAGGAAACAACAGGTGCTGGAGAGGATGTGGAGAAATAGGAACACGTTTACACTGTTGGTGGGACTGTAAACTAGTTCAACCATTGTGGAAGACAGTGTGGCGATTCCTCAAGGATCTGGAACTAGAAATACCATTTGACCCAGCCATCCCATCACTGGGTGTATACCCGAAGGAGTATAAATCATGCTACTATAAAGACACATGCACACGTATGTTTATTGCAGCACTATTCACAATAGCAAAAACTTGGAACCAACCCAAATGTCCATCAATGATAGACTGGATTAAGAAAATGTGGCACATATACACTATGGAAAACAATGCAGTCATAAAAAAGGATGAGTTCATGTCCTTTGTAGGGACATGGATGCATCTGGAAACCATCATTCTGAGACAACCATTGCAAGGACAGAAAATCAAACACTGCATGTTCTCACTCATAGGTGGGAATTGAACAATGAGAACACTTGGACATAGGAAGGGGAACATCACACACCAGGGCCTGTTCTGGGGTGGTGGGAGGGGAGAGGGATAGCATTAGGAGATATACGTAATGTAAATGACGAGTTAATGGGTGCAGCACACCAACATGGCACATGTATACCTATGTAATAAACCTGCACATTGTGCACATGTACACTAGAACTTAAAAGTATAAAAAAAGAAAAAATAGTCTTTTAGAGGTCGGGCGCGGTGACTCACACCTGTAATCCCAGCACTTTGGGAGGCCGAGGTGGGTGGAACACGAGGTCAGGAGATCAAGACTATCCTGGTCCACATGGTGAAACCCTGTCTCTGCTAAAAATATAAAAATTAGCTGGGCGTGGGGTCGCGCGCCTGTAGTCCCAGCTACTCGGGAGGTCGACACAGGAGAATTGCTTGAACGCGAGATGCAAAAGCTGCAGTGAGCCGAGATTGCACCACTGCACTCTAGCCTGGAGACAGAGTGAGACTCTCTTTCAAAAAAAGAAAAAAAAAACTTTTAGATACTGTAATGTAACTTAGTGGTTGGGTGGTTGGCAAATTTTTCTGTAAAGGTGAGGTGGTAGGTATTTTCAGCTTTGCAGATCATACAGCCTCTGTAGGAACTATTCAGTTCTGCCATTGTAATGGAGAAACAGCCATAGACAATATAGAAATGAATGAACATGGCTGTGTTCCAGTAAAACTTTATTTACAAAAACAGGTGGCAGAACAGATTTGACCCAAGAGCTATAGTTACTGATCCTTGTTGTAACTAATTACATGTCTGTACTTGTTTGGCCTGTCAGGAAGCTCAGATCCAGCTTGCATTCTACCTCTATCATAGACCTGCATGCTATATACCACTACATTCGTGCTCTCCTTCTTTTATGCCCATGCCCTCAGCCAGCTTTTGAAAGTTCTACTATATTGTGGGTGTCTGAAACCAAGTGAATTCGTTCTTGAGCTAAGATTAATTTAATTAAATCAAATTAAATTTAAGATAGCTTTTAATTGGAAGACAATTTTTTAAAATTTTAGGTACCATTCTAAATAATGGCACAAATATGCCAAGTAAATATAATATCTGTATTTCACATAGTAACCAACTTTTATTATAACTGTACTCAAAGTACTCAGTTGGGTTGATCTTTTCTTATTCTTTGCATTATTCATCTTCATCCTGGATACTAGTGAAATGGTGTCTTTTTCTGTTTAATATCTCTTAGGCTATGTTCACAGGATTTAACATGAAAAACACAGTGAGAAAAAAGCTAAAATCCAGACCCCAACCCCAAATCTGGTAGTTACAATAGATTTTTTTTGTTTGTTTAATTTTAAGAAACCGGGTCTTGCTCTGTTACCCAGGTTAGAGTGCAATGATGCAATCACAGCTCACTGCAACCTTGAATTCCTGACATCAAGTGATCCTCTCTCTGACCTTGATCTCTTAAAGTGCTGGGATTACAGGTGTGAGCCACTGCGCCAGGCTCTAACAAGTCTTTAGCCAAGAGCCTCAGAATGTCAACTCCAATGCCCAGTGTCCCTAAGGATTATATGTGTTTAAGGAATTTATCTGCTTTTTTAGTTGAAATTAATTTTTCACAAACTAGTCACTTATATACAACCTTCATAGTTTTTGTCATGTTACATAAAACTTTACCATTAGTTGTTTTTTGAATTAAACACTTTTTCATTTAACTAAATCCACATAAAAAGAAAATTATGTATCACATCGTAAATGGAAAATCAGTATTACTTGTCATAGACAGAGTAGTTAAAAACGTTAATGTGTAATGCATATTTAACCTAACTTGATCTGTTTACCACCAGTAGTAAGTGCTATTTTTGGAAACACTGGTTTAAATGATTTCTACTCCCTTCTCCCCTGTCAAATACTAGCTTAAGCAAGCAATCAATCCATCAATTCCAAACTAGGGCTCCACTCTCCATAATTTTGGCCCTACCCCTGCCCAAATCAATAGCCTTATTAACTTTCTGAGGCCCAGGGTATAGTAGGATCAGGCACACCCTTCATTGTTTACTTCCTGAAATTATTAGATCCAAATTTATCTTGAAGGCTTCACATCTTTCTTGTCAATATCACACTTACTTCCACCCAAGTCAAGGACCAATAATGACCCCAGGGAAAAGACTTCATATAGAAAATCCGTTCATTTCATTTTTAGGAGACAAATGTCAGTTTCAGACTTAATTTTCTTTACTTTGATATATTGAGTTTCAAAAAATAAGACCTTTTTCCCCTTGACTAACTCAATTACTTACAGAGACATTTGATTTTTGGAAAGGATGTCAAACTTTTTGTCATTCATACATACAAAGTTATTGAGAAAATAGTTTTAAGGAATAAAATATAGTCCTATTCTTCATTAATGTTCACATTATGCAGAGCTCTTGCCTTTCAAAAACATGGACATTATTTAAGATTATATAATAGCTAAGACTTGATCTTATGCCTTTAAGTCTTTTTATGATGCAAAATTGGGTTTAAATACTCTAAAAATGTGGATTGTGTTATGGAAAGTATTGACTTATTTTTCTCTTACTCTTCAAAGTTGAGTTAATTACTAAAAGTATTTGAAAAAAATAAATATAAGCCTTGTCAAACCGACAAACCCCTCTGAATATTATCCTTCTGCATAGCAGAGATGACTTTATGGAAAAGGTAGAAAAATCTGACCTATTTAGTCTGATACAGAAGTTGTCCTTCTAAATTTGAGATATATCCAGTTGGCAGTGTGACACTGACAGGCTTAATCTCTTCACTAATTGCCATTTCTACAACTAAAAAGGATTACAGAGGGCTACACTGTCCATCTGTCATCCTTTTCAATGAGTAAATTATTTTAGATTTAATTTAAAGGTCCATGGCCATTCTTCCTAAGCTGCTGCCAATGCTACTTCGTATACTTTTGTAAGACACGTCTCTATCCCTGTAAGGGTGTATCTATGAGGAGTTACTAAACCCTTTGAGGATCTGACTTACCTGTGCATGATATTCCACCTTTACCCAGTAGAAAATAGAAAAGCTCTCCAGAAGGCAAATGTCTTTTCCTAAGAACGGTAAACTCTGTTGATACCATTCTCATTATAATAATTCCTACTTAATGAGTTTTGTCTTTTTACTAAATATTGTAAAACAATGTCTATAATTCTAATAACAATCCAGCACAATGAGTGATTATACTTACTTTTCTGATGGAGTAACTGAGACTAAAATGCTGAGTATCAAAGCAAACCTGTGCATCAAGTTGAACTCCAATTGGTGTCATACCTAACATTTTAATTTTGCCCCACAACTTTCCATTTTTCCTGTATGCTTTTCAAGTCTGGAGTCTACTTGATTGCCCACATTACAGTGCTTTTCTGTATTCTGTACTTTTCAGCACTTTTGGGAATATTGGACTTGGCTTGCCTTTCTAAACCATGTTTTAAGGTGTTCTCTTTACAGGATTCTGTGTCCTTGTTTGTATTGATGAATCGATGGTGACCTGTCTCAACTCCTTGATCTCCTACAGAACATCTTTGCCAGGCCCATTTCTCTTAATAAAACTTCTAGCTATGGCCCCTTCTACCACTCTTTGGATCAGGGCAGAGACTATTAGCTAGCAGAAAGTGAGCCATATCCACCCTATAATGTGTCTATTTAGGTAACTCAGTGTTGTTGTTAATTGTTTTTTAGCATTGTGATCATATTTTAAATGAAGCAATTTCAAAAACCAGACAAAAAGATCACATATTGTATGATTCTATTTCTATGAAATATCCAGAATAGGTAAATCCATAGAAATAGAAAGTAGGTTGGTAGTTTCCAGAGTGGTTGCCAGCTGAGGGGATAGGGAGTATCTGCTTAATGAGTATGGGATTTTATTTTGGAGTGATGGAAATGTTTTGAAACTAGGTGCTAGTGGTGTTTGTGCAATGCTGTGAATGTACTAAATGCTACTGATTTTTCACTTCAAAATGATTAATTTTATGCTATGTGAATTTCACCTGAATAAATGAATGAATAAATAGAGTGATTTCAGATTTTCTACCTTTCTTGGGAAACTACTTTCTCATTCTCACTATGTAACCATCAGCTAGGGCTAAATATCCACTGCTCCTTTAGATGAGGCAATATAATTTAAACTACCACCATCACTAGCACTCTGTATTGTTTACTTGACTTGAGACTAAGAGTCAGTGCCAAGTTTCAACATGCCCACACTGTTGACTTTACTGTGGCAGAGAGCAATTTCTCTGTATGCTCTACCAAAATTCGGAAAATGAAAGAACTGCCGAGAGGTCCATACAATTCAGGAAAGAAGTAGGGAGTCAGGGGAGAAGGAAAGGAACATATTTCCTTTCTGGAAAAGAAAGATATTCTTTTATCTTAATATGCAAATAAAGTATGTCAATGTTGAACCAATGTCAAAGAGAATCTTCCCTCCTTTACATACCTCCGTGGGCATTTGTACAGTTTAATTCCTAACTTGGAGTGATGTTTGAGTAATCAAATCTAACAGCAGTGGACTGGGGAAGGCAGAGCTGGAGAGAAAGGGAAGCAAGTGAAACAGAGAGCTATAGTGAGAAACAACAAAAACATAAAATGAATTGTATCCATTGTCCCCTAGCACCTCTTATACTCTGAATGGTGTCAAGAAGACAATTACTGGTTCCCTCCTCTTAAAAATCATGGAATAATGTCTGAAATCAATGGAAAATACTCAGTATGGATGATTTTACTCCTCTAATGGTTTTTTCACTTGGAAACCTGTGTAGTGAAGAATTTAACCTTGCCCTAAAGGAAATCTGACCTTTAACCTTGGCTTCTGGAAGGTAATCTCTAATATCAGGCCTGATAGGAAATTCTTTTGCCTGGAATTTCACCCAGCAGATAGTCTAATAGCCTGATGTAGAGTGGGGGCTGGCCACACCAGACAACCTAGCAATGTGTATATTCAGAGTAGGGGTCTTGGGTCATGATATGTAACATAATCTGAAGGCTGAGATCAATCGCATGGGCAATGAATCTATCAATTGTGCCTATGTAACAGGACTCCAATAACAACTGAATAGTGAGGCATGGGTGAATTTCCCTGGTTGGCAATGTTTCATGGGTATTGTCACACATCACTGCTGGGAAAGTAATGCCTCCTGATTCCATGGGGAGATGACAATTGAGACCCTATGTTTGGTACTTCCCTGGGCTTTGTCCTATAGGTTTTGTCCCTTGGGTGACTTAAAACTATATCTTTTCCTAGTAATAAACCATAACCATGAGTATAATAGCTTTCAGTGAGTTCTTCCAGAGAATTATTGAATCTGATAGTAGTTTTGGGAATCTTACACAGTTGGTGTCAAAAGTGAGGGAAGTCTTGTGTGTACTGTGTACCCTCTAATTTTGCAGTTGGCTATACTTTCAGAGCCCTACTCCTGACTTTAAAAAACACACGTAAGTATGTACATATATACATGCATATCATATCTTGATTACTTCATGGGAATCAAATTGGTGGAGAAAGGGACAAATGTCACCTTCTACTTTACCCACTTCCATATTGTTTTGCATTTTTAAAGTATGTATTACTTTTGTAATAAAAACATTTAAAAATTTTAAGTCTCATCTTTTTAAGCATTATCTTTTTATAAAGTAAAAAATACTGTGGCAGAATAAGATGGTTTATAAAGATAACAGATATACTGAATCTGAAAGCCAATCACAGAAAGGCATAATTAAGGTGAAATTATGCACTATACATTATAATTTATTATAATCTTTGGCAATGTTTTTAAAAAGTATATTGAATTGGGTATATAATGTGCCTGATTTTGAATAGCAATTAGGTTAGTTAAACTGTAATTAGAATTTTTAAAGAAATCATCATAATTTATCTAAATATGCATGCTGAGTCATGGTGTTACTTTATGGAAATCACATCTGAGAACTATTTAAATAAAGCAGTGGAAAGTTTTGAAAATTTATTTCTAGTCATATATTGGACAAAATAAAGGTTTTTAGTTTGAAAAAACTCTAAATGCCAATTTTGGAGCTAAAATCAAATAAGTATTTGAAAATAGTACTGGGAGATAGATTTTTAAAAGCATGAGAAATACATAAAATAAAAGAAATTAAAATGGCATTCGTTGATTTATCCCTCTCCTGTTCCATCTCTATTTTAGGAGCTGGGGTAAGGTGGGGACCCATACTTAGACCAAAAGTGTAACTAACAGTTTCATGACGTCAAAGACAAAGCTGTGTCAGAGACAAAATTAGCAACAGTTATTTGTTTATAAACTGGGCAAGGGAATCCATCTGTTATCATTTTGCAGCAGGAATTCTAAGGTGGTAGCAAGGCAATTAAGTTTTATAGGGTAAAAAGAGGAAATACAAAGAATCTCTGCTTGGGAAACATTTTATTAAGGTGAGACTTTTGGAAACAGGAGCAACTCTCTATTTGGTCTTCAGGCACATTTGGCATTTCCTGGTTAGTTTCAAGGGGGCAAGTAAGCGATCTGGGGCCACTTCAAAAGTGAAAGGAATGTTCAGCACTAGGGGTGCGGGTTTTCTGTAGCAGATCTTTTCCTGGCATGAATGGTGGTCAATGGGATGCTTTTTGAGGTCAAAGTATTGTATGATCCTTATGGGGTAGGGGCAGGGATGGCTACCATGGCAGGCAGTTTGTCAATGAACACAGGGTTGGACATCTACCAACTAACATTCTAGGATGAGTCACTGGCCCTTCCCCTCCTTCTCCCTTTCTCACTTTTCTCCTCCCATTCCCTCCCATAGGTCACTGCTACATAGAGCACTTTGGTCTTGCATCTGATCCTTAAACTCATGGTATCTGCTCCTGTCTTGGAGCCTCTTGTTTCATTCTTTTCTCTGCCTGGAATATTCTTCTCCTAAATCTTCACATGGCTGCATCTTCCTGTTACGCCTTAGAGAGACCTTGCCTACCTACCCTATTTAAACCAACTATTTGAGGGATGGGGAGAGGGAGAAAAAAGTCATCTTTAAATTTGCATATGTATGCACAGAAATACTCTAGAAATATGTCTGAGATCCAACAATAGTGTGGTTACTTCTGGGAAGGAGCGGTGGGAACAAACTGAGAATATACATGCAGGTTAGCACAAGAGGAGGGGTTTTACCACAAAGCTTTTTAGACATTCTGATTTTCGAGCCATGTGAATAAAGTACCTATTCAAAATACTTTAAAAACTGAAAATTCATTAAAATAAATCACAGCCACTTAGCCATTGACCATCATTATACCTTATGATATGTATGCCTGCATGCATGTATTTTTTTTGTCTGAAAAGAACGTATTCTACCTCCACAAAGAGTTAATAATTTGAGCACAGAAGGCTAATTTGAAAATAATTTTAGCACAGAATTTTGAATACAGTTTTTCTTTAGTCTTTTCTAGCATCTGATGTTCCTTTGGAGAAACTGGATGATCTTTGCTGTTGTTGTAGGTGATCTGTCTCTTTTCCTGTCCCTATTATGGAAGCTTTTAGAACCATCTCTTTATCTCTAGCATTTTTTCCAATGTTTTTTATTGTGGTCAAATATACTTAATGCAAAAGTTATCATCTTCACTATTTTTAAGTGTCTAGCTTAGTGGTATTAAGTGCATTGATATTATTGTTCAACTATCACCACCATTCATCTCCAGAACTCTTTTCGTCTTGCAAAACTGAAGCCCCATATCCACTAAACAACTCTTTTCTTCTCCCAAGCCCCTCGCAACCACTGTTGTGTTTCTCTCTCTATCAATTTGACTACTCTAAGTACCTTATATAAGTGAAACTGTACATTTTTTATACCTGTGTTTTCATAGCACTGTTCAACATTTCCTCATGTATTCATTTGTTTATTTTGGTCTCCTCCATTGTGTTTTAGGTTCCATAGGAGCAGAGACATTGCTTTCCTTCTCATATCTATATCCTCAATACAGAGAGTAATGCCTGGAATAGGAGGAGGTGAGTTAATGAATGTTAATTGGTACCCAACATGGCAGTTCCTCCTGCAGGAGGAGTTTCCTTCTGCACCTTTCCAGAAGAGGTATGAGCCTGATAGATATTAACATTTCAACAACTGCCTGGAATATGGGGCAGGTTTAGAGTTTTGTCTCTATTGCTTGAATTTCTCACTTGCTGTCCCTGTAGGATTTAGAATACAGTAACCAAATAAGTTTACGCTTAGTGTTATTAGGGTCAAACTAATGAAAAAATACTTAAGATGAGAAACCTTTAAGTGAAGTTTCTTAATTGAACTGGTCCTCTTTTTCTTTTTTTTTTCTATCTTGTCTTGAAATAGAAGAGTAGATAAAAAAAGAACCAGTCCTTTTTTTTTTCTGTCTCTCTCTTGTCTTGAAATAGAGGAGTATTCCATAGTCATCAGATAAATACTAGTATATTATCAGCTTGGTAGAACCTTTACTATGATTTTGATAGAATGCTAATCTTCCATTCTTTCTGGGATATGTTTAAGCTAGATAGTGGGTCAGCAGCACTTTCTTATTTTAGGTTTTGTGAGCCCTATTTCTGTTGTAACTATTCATCTTGCTGTTGTCATACCAAAGCATCCATAGACGATAGACAATATGTAAAGGAATAAGCATGGCTGTGTTCCAATAACACCTTATTTGGGGATACTGACTTGTGCATTTCATGTAATTTTATGTGTCATGAAATATTTTTCTTCTTCTGATTTTTTTTTCTAACAATTTAATAAAGACCATTCTTAGCCTGAAGGCAGTGGGCCAGATTTGGCCCATTGGCAGGAGTTTGCCCACTCTGAGAGTAGACTGTTAACACCTTAAAGGAAAAAGTGCCTGGGAAATGTAACACAATTCCCAGATAGTAGAGTACACAGAGACAATGTATAGGAGCTTACCTTTCATTTAATGTAGATGTTTTTGAAGCCAATAAGAAGAAAATAACTTTGTTAAGTTATAAATGATGCTTTAAAGGGGATATCAACAATTTAAGCCATTTGACTTATTGCATTCACTAAATGGTGCAGAAAGAAGAAATAGAAATATAGAGGAAAGAATTAACTCTGACTTGAGATTTACTTCTGAAAGCTTAGTATAATAAACACTACGTATATGAACACACTGGTAAACTAAGCATGCCAACACTGGATATTAACTTTACCTTCACTCCTAAAATAAGTTATTCTAAGACTAAAGTTGACACTAGCTGAAAATCCTGCTTTTAGCAAAGTATAATTAACTATTGCCTTCTTACCAGAAAGCAAAAATATGTCACATTGGTTGCACAAAAAGTTTATGCACATATATAAATTATTCTACTAGGTCTCACTATTGCCTCAGTGTTTCTTAGCTTTAATCACTCAGTTTAGATACTAAACTTCGGCATTCAATAAAAGTTTGCGTGTACATGCAACCAGAGTTTAAAGGTAAGAGAGTTGAGGCACAACATAGTGAAGAAAGTTGCCTAAAGTCACACATCTGCCACGTGCAGAGCATGATTGAGACCCAGGTGGCATGATCTTAGAACCACTCTTTTAACTACTGCGCTATTTTTAAATAATTACACCTTCTAATTTTTATGCTAATAATATTCTTTCTCTCCCAGGAAAACTGTTCTTTTTATAAAGGAGTGAGAGTTTAAACATATCCATTCAATAAATAAATTGCAACACATAAACATTCAAGTCTTAAGTACGGGCTATCATACTGTCATCAGCTTCGCAAAGTGAGTCCTACCCAAGACCTACCCAGGAAAACCACCTATATTCTATATATACCCCAAAATAGCCTTTTGGAATGAGTCTTAGCTACACACACACGCATATACCGACACACATAAGCACATAATCAGTTTTTTATAAATATGCTCACCTTGCCAGGTTTCACTACATATGCAAAGCCTAATTAAATAATTGGTTTGTTTAATTTTTGACAATGTTATATACTGCGGCATTTGGAGCAATGAGACTATGAAAATGTAAATATCAGAAACCTTGCCTACTGATGTTTGTTTTAGAAGTCAAATAAGTGCTTCTATAATATGTCGTGGACAAAAGCGTCTCTATCCCATATAAAATACTAAGCAACAGTCGACATTATTTTAAAATATTAATTCTAGAATATACTGCACATGCCATTGACTTTTTTGGAGGCTGAATGCTAGGCAAATGTCTACTCCAAAATGCTAACTATAGGGGCTGGCAGGCAAGCCTCTTTGGCTGTTTAGGTGATTTTCTTTTCATCAAAATTACCTGGGAAACTGTATTATAAAGAAACGAGACAATGAAATGAAAATGATTTCATCTTTCCCAGTAGTTACTGTATTTTTAATCTCATAATTTATCACTGCCATTGATAAATTTTAAGGAAAGTTGATATAGGTATAGATTGACCTTCAGTAATAAGGATAAAATTAGACAGAAATGATATTTTCGATGAGACAGTTATTGAGTGTTCTTTTTTCTCATTTTTAAAACTACTTTTTTTGCATCTTCAGTAACTTTTACCTCGAAGAAAAAATAAAACATCTTATACTGTCTCATATAATTTATGAATTATTTTTACATATATAAGCCAGTTGTACCTACAAAACCCTGGTAGGTGTCCTCACTCCTTTTTATGGAAGAGGAAATGGAGACAGACTAGATGAGTTTGCTAGGACAATTTTCTTCCTATTCTCTCATTTTTAAAAAGAGACTCATTTTTATTACTGAAAGTCTTATATGAAGACATAGTAGATAAATGAGACTGTTACGACTTATCCATAATTCTTTCTGGTAAGTGGTTAAAGGTACTTAACTCTGGGAAGGATAGGAGAAAGAAACAGAGCCATTTTTAAAATTTGTTAACACTATTTGCCACCATTTATTGAATATTTTTCTGCGATAGACTTTATAATGAACATTTAATATAGATTAGCATATTAATAATCACATGCTGAGTTGTGGGATAAGTAAACCTCAGATATAGAAATGGAGATTTTAACCAAGGTCATACATCTAGTAAGTTAATGGCGAAATAGGGCTCAAGCCAGGCCATCTGACCCTAAAACCTGAGCTTTTTCTATGTTCTCTACTAATTCTTTAGAACAGTAATATGACATTCTGTATTTTTCCTTCTTCGTTTTCTTTTCTTTTTTTTTTCCTGGGAGTCTCGCTCTGTCGCCCAGGCTGGAGTGCAGTGGCGCGATCTCGGCTCACTGCAAGCTCCGCCCCCCCGGGTTCACGCCATTCTCCTGCCTCTGCCTCCTGAGTAGCTGGGACTGCAGGCGTCCACCACCACGCCCGGCTAATTTTTTATATTTTTAGTAGAGACGAGGTTTCACTGTGTTAGCCAGGATGGTTTCAATCTCCTGACTTCGTGATCCGCCCGCCTCGGCCTCCCAAAGTGCTGGGATTGTAGGCGTGAGCCACCGCGCCCGGCCGACATTCTGTATTTTTCTTAGATCCATTCTATTGTGACTTTTATATAAGATACAGGAAACTTGGCTTATACAACTTGATTTTCCAGTTATTTAAAGGTTAAATAACTTTAAAAAATCTAGAACTAGTTGTGGACTATGGCTTGGTTTGTTTGTTTAATTTTTGATAATATGGCATTGGGAACAATGAGGCTATGAAAAGACAAATATCAGAAGCCTCTCCTACTGCTGTTTATTTAGGTTATAGGATATGGCGACTGGCAGAAATACAGGATAGATACAATTAGGCAGCTCTAAGGGATAACACTGAAAGAATGAATGGGTTCTAATCAATAAAATATTAGTGAACTATTTTTTTAAATGAACCAGGCTTAAGATGGGACCGGTTTACTTCAATAATGTCTTACATGTTACGGGACCATGTGCTCTCTTAAGACTGTTGACAATGACCCCAGACTTTAAGAAGCATGACTGCTGGGCAAGAGTTCCAACAACAGGAACAGATTTGGGCCAATTTTAACCCACCTGGCATATGGCAGAGCTGGGCTTCAAGCATAACTCTTTTGCTCATGTGCTTGAAAGTACTACAGTAATGCAACTAGGACCAACTCTAGGCAAATGACAGGGTGCATATTTACAGATTAACATTATCAACTCTGGATAGCCCCATGTCCCTGAACACCAAGCACTCAGGACCCTCAAATCTCCCAGAAATAAGAGGGCTTTACTCTTCCACCCCTTTCAGTCCTGCTCATTTGAGCATGACGGTGCACCCCAACCACACCTCTGCCCTGTTGAGGCTCTTTCTTTTCATGTAGCTCAGCAATTTTTAACAGTACTCATTGCTGATTCTTATCCACAGTAACTTTGAAGAACTGACACCTAACATCCCCTATCAGTATTTTAATGTAAAAGGAGAATTAATGATGTTTTGATTGGCAATCCCTCCCCTTGCCCCCACTACAAAAAAAGGGAATTCTGAATGGTGAAATTTCAGCAGTGGTATAAGGCTTAGGGTGATACAGAGCAGGGAGAACTTACTTTTAGGAGAAAATTTATTTTTAGATAAGAATCCAGCAGAACTTTGTTTGAGTTTAGGGTGTGCAATTTGCAATTTTTTAGACTGTCTGATTATATACAGTGATTTAACTTTACTAATTTCTAGGGTTTTTTTTTTTTTTTTTTTTTTTTTTTTTTTTTTTTTTTTTGCTTATCAAATGTGGCTAATGCTGAAATCTACCTCAGGGAGTTGCTATGGAATTATGTGAGCTGAAAGGTAGAAAGCATAGTGTTTGTTATATAAGAATGGCTCTGCGAGTACTAGTTGTTATTTTTGATCTTGGATTGTCAAGAAGAATTGACTAAGGAGCTTGTATTGGGGCTGGTTCAAATGTATAATGGACCATAAACAGATGGGTACATTGTAATGGCTAGTGAGCAAATGGTGCCTAACATTAATCTGCCGGTCTGCCTCCTCACATCTGCCTACACACGATTGCTCACAAGCTTTACTATGTTCTCATATGTAGCACAGTGTTCCTTATGGAGAACCTGCCATATAATAATGATGAATAGTTGTTAGGTATTTTTCTTACGTGTGTATTTTGAAAATGCAGTTGAACATGAGTTATCACTAATTTTTGTCATCTGTTAGAATATGATTTGAGACAAGCCATTCTAGTCAATAAATATACTAAATATTCTCTCTTCCAGAGATTGTCAGGATTTAGTATGGGTAATTTGGGAGGTTCTGGTTAAGAGTGCAGTTTTGTGGATAATTCCCACAGAGATTCAGATGCAGAACATAAAGGATGTAGCTAAGATAGCTGTATTTTTAATAAGCTCTTCCAGCTGACCTGGTAACAGGTGGTTAGAGATACCCATTTTGAGGAATTTTTTTTTATTAATATTATTTTTTAGTCTGGAAAGAAACAATTGTTTATCTAGTCTGGGCAAAATTTGGACATGGATATTTACCCAGTCTCCTTTGCCTTTCGATATCCTCAATTCATGAATGCCCAAGGCAGATTTGCATGTGAAAGGCACACCTACCTGCCTACTCCAGGGACTACCCCTAAACTTTGAAATACTTCAACACTCAAATGTCAATCTCAACTGATATATTTTTTCTCCCTATTCCCAAATTTAAAGTCCTCAAATGGTCGGACACGGTGCCTCACGCCTGTAATCCCAGCACTTTGGGAGGGGCTGAGGCGGGCAGATCACAAGGTCAGGAAATCGAGACCATCCTGGCCAACATGGCGAAACTCCATCCCTACTAAAAATACATTAGCTGGGTGTGGTGGCATGTGCCTGTAATCCCAGCTACTCGGGAGGCTGAGGCACGAGAATCACTTGAACCTGTGAGATGGAGGTTGCAATGAGCCGAGATCGTGCCACTACACTCCAGCTTGGCGACATAGTGAGACTCCTTCTCAAAACAATAAAAATAAAAAAAAAATTCTCATAAATAGGTAATTTTAAATCACTCTTTCTTGAGTGAGATACTTTGCAATTGTTATTTTTCACAATTTCATAGGAAAACTTAGACTTAATTTTCTTTTCTTTCCTTGTTTCTTCCTTTTTACTCCCTTCCTAGAAATGCCTGGTAATTCTCTTGTCTGAGTTAAGATAAAATGACAGGTGGGTCATGTATGCTATAAGGTGTAATCAGTAGATGCTAATTATGTGTTTCAAAATTTTTAGATAAAAGCAGCTCATGTACACTTCCAGCCCTCAAAAATACAGTCGCAGCCAAGGGTGCAGCGTGAAGATTACCTTCTCTGACTGTGATTAATCATCTGGATCTGGCATTTCCGATTATATTTCTTTTTTTCTAACAAGTACAATAACAAAGTATCTTCCTGCCCCTTCATCCAAAATCTTGATGCCAAGACTCTTCTCTAGGCCTCCCTAGAGTGTTTTAAAGGTACAAATGAGGCCTTGAGTTCAGGACTACATTGTGGATTACACCATGAATTAAAAGCACATGAGATGCTTTTAACACATAGTTCAATTACTGTGTGACTTAGAACAACTCACTTCACTTTTTTGAGCTTTGATTTCACCTTTATAAAACATAGGTTGTTATAAGGATTGATAGGATATTTAAAACACATGCAAAATATTTAGCATGCCATAGATAATTAAAGATTGCCGGTTACTATTACCTACCACTGTATTTGCTGAACCCAGCTGATAAGCCAGCACAATTTCTATGAAAGGATCTAGTCTTTCAAATAGCAAATGATGTTTGAAAATATAATGGGTCCAGTATTTGTTATTATAGACCTAATACTGACTCAGTCTTTGAAGTACTTAGTCTTACAGGAAAAGTAAAAAAAAAAAAGGAGAAACAGCATATCATTAGCTGGGAGGGCAATTAATCATTTCAAACATCTTAATATTATTGAGGTATCCTTATTTTAGGAACTTCCTTGATACCACGTACTCTTTCTCTGGTCAGGTAGACATGCAATTACTTTGAAAATTTAGCCAAAGAGCGTACATCCTTCTTTTACTGACAAGTCAAAGCTTTGTTTCTAGGAGGAAATACCAGGTTACTGAATTTATCCAGGTAACTCTTCAGAATCCTTTGTTACTTTGTGTGTATTTGATCTATATAGCTGACACATCTGGGATAGAGTGCCAGCTTTCTAATAACTCCATTTTTAATAATGTTCAGGGCCCAAAGACCTAATTATTTAGTCATCAAACAATTGTATCTTTCTTACTTGTATACTTTGCAATTCCAAAGGATGGGAGTGCAAATAAAACTTACAGAACCAATTCTTGTCTCTGTTAGGCATAGATGCTGATCTCAAACATTTTTGTACTAATCTACTTAAAAACAGTAACATAACTTGATTGAGTAAATATTTATGGAAGGTCAGGCACAGTGGGGGCACGCTGGCTCACACCTGTAATCCCAGCACTTTGGGAGGCTAAGGCAGTGGATTACATAAGCCCAGGAGTTCCAGACCAGCCTGGGCAACATGATGAAACCCTGTCTCTATGAAAAATATTACAAAAATTAGCCAGGCTTAGTGGCGTGCACCTGTAGTCCCAGCTACTTGTGAGGCTGAGGTGGGAGAATCACCTGAGGCCTGGAGGTGGAAGTAATATCATCTTCTTTCCCCAAGTATATTAGGATCAATATCACGGGGTGGGGAGTACATACCTCCTGAGATATTTGGAGTAATATCACTCTCTATTTACCAGAATATTAGAAACAATATCACAGGTGGGGTGTACACCTCCTGTGAATATGGGAGTAATATCACCCTTTACCCCACCTGGATATTAGGAACAATATCACAGGGAAAGTGTACAACTCTTGTGATACTGGAATCAATATTATCCTCTCTCCAGTTGGATATTAGAAAGAATATCACAGTGGGGGCATACACCTCCTGCAATATTGGGAGTAATATTACTCCCTAGATATTAAAAACAATATTAAAAACCCTGGATATTAAAAATAATATTACAGGGTGGGTGTACATCGCCTTCTACATTGGGAGTAATATCATCTTCTCCTCTTCTGGATATTAGACACAATATCATGCAGAACATGTACACTCCTAAGATATTTGAAGTAATATCATCTCTCTGCACCTGAATTTTAGAAACAATAATGCGGTAGGGGGTGTACACCCCCTGCGATATTGGGAGTAATATCATCCCCTACCCCCTTGGATATTAGGAGCAATATCACAGGTGGGGTGTACAGTCCCTACAATATTGGGAGTAATGTCATTCCGACCCCCCTGGATATTAGGAATAATATCACACCAGGGTGTCCACCCCCTGTGATATTGAATATAATGAAATCCTTCCCCTCTCTGTGTATTAGGAACAATATCTCAGGGAGGAGTGTACACCTTCTGCTGTATCGGGAGTGATATCATCTTCTCTCCCCTTGGATGTTAAGAACAATGTCACGGGGGCTGTACACCCCATGCAATATTGGGAATAATATTCTCTCTCCTCGTGAATAATATGAACAATATAACAGGGTGGGTGTACACTCCCTGTGATATTGGGAGTACTATCATCCTCTCCCTCCTTGGATATTCAGAAAAAAATCACAAGTGTACACTCCCCCAGTGATATAGTTCATAATATCCAGAGGGGGAGAGGGTGATATTAATTCCCATATTGCTGGGTGTGTACACCGCCCTGTGATATGGTTTGTAATATACAGGAGGCATGCAATCCTTTGTAATATCTACTTTGGAATTAGGGGTAGTATTTTTCTGGTATATTTCAAATAATTTTACAGGGTGTATACCTACTGTGACATTAGGAGTAACATTTCTCTACAATATTATGTATAATATCACTAGGTGTACACCCACTGTGACATTAGGAGTAACATCTCAGTAGGATATTATGCATATTATCACTGAGCGTACACCCACTGTGACATTAGGTGTAACATTTCAGTAGGATATTACCAATAATATGACTGGAAGTACACCCCGTGTGATATTAAGAGTAACATCTCCCTTGGATATTACAAATAATATTGATTAATAATTACTATAATAGTTATTTGTATGATATTATTTGTAATATTCTAGCAGGATGTTATTGCTAATGTCACAGCAGTGTGTACACCATGTGTGTACACCCTGGGATATTATTCCTAATATCCTAGAGGGATGTTGTGTGAATGTTCGTTCTGTCATATTATGTTTAATATCCTAAAGAATGTTACTCTTAATGTCGTGGAGGGTGTAGACGATGTTTGTGCATCCTGTGTTATTATTCATAATATCATAGGGGGATGTTACTCCTAATGTCACAGTGAGTGTACAAAATATATGGGTACTCCCAGTGATACTAGTCGTAATATCCTAGGGGGATGTTACTCCTAATGTCACAGTGGGGGTACACCATGTGTGTACTCCCCCTGTGATACTATTTGTAATATCCTGGGGAGATCTTATATTTAATCTCACAATGGTATACGCCTTGTGATATTATTTGTAATATCTTAAGGGGATGTTATATTTAATGTCACAGTGGGTGAGCACCATATGTGTACACCCTATAATATTTTTCATAATATTCTAGGGAAATGTTACTCCTAATCTCACAGTGGGTGTACACCATGTGTGTACATTCTGTGATATTGTTTGTAATATCCTAGGGGAATGTTACTCCCAGTGTCACAGTGGGTGTACACTATGTGTATACAGTCTGTGATATTAGGAGTAATATCTCCCTAGGATATTACTTCTAGTATCACAGTGGATGTACAACCTGTGATCTTAGTGGTAATATCCTAGGGGGATGTTAATCCTAACATCACAATGAGTGTACACCCTGTGATATTATTTGCAATATCCTAGGAAGACGTTACTCCTAATGTCACAGTGGGGGTACACTATGTGTATACAGTCTGTGATATTATTTGTAATATCCCAGGGGGATGTTACTCCTAATGTCACAGTTGGTGTAAACTATGTGTGTTCACCTTGTGGTATTATTCATAAAAATCTAAAGGGATGTTACTCCTAATGTCACAGTGGGGGCACAGCATCTGTGTACACCCTGTGACATTATTCATATAATTATAGGGGGATGTTACTTCTAATATCACAGTGGGTGTACACCATATGTGTATACCCTGTGATAATATTCATAATATTTTAGGGGGATTTTACTCCTAATATCACAGTGGTTGTACAGCCTGTGTGTGCAACCTGCGATATTATTTATAATATCCTAGGGAGATATTACTTCTAGTATGACAGTGGGTGTACACCCTGGAATATTATTCGTAATATCCTAGGGAGATATTACTCTTGATATCACAATGGGTGTACACACCCTGTGATATTAGCAGTAATATCCTAGGGGAATATTATGCCTAACGTCACAGAGTATGTACATCCTGTGATGTTATTCATAATATCCTAGGGAAATGTTACTCCTAATGTCACAGGTGGTGTATAATCTTGGATATTATTTGCTATATTCTAGGGTGATGTTACTCCTAATGTCACAGATGGTGTACACCTTGTGCTATTAGTCGTAATTGTCTAGGGGAATGTTACTTTTAATGTCACAGGGCGTGTACACCTGTGATATTATTCATAATATCCTAGGAAGATGTTACTCCTAATGTTACAGGGGGTGTAAGCCCTGTGATATTATTCGTAATATCCTAAGGAGATATTACTTCAAAGTGGGTGTGCACATGCTGTACATAGACTGTGATATTATTCATAATATTTTAGAAAAATTTAACTCCTAATATCACAGTGGGTGTAGACATGTGTGTGCACCCTGTGATATTATTTGTAATATCTTAGGTAGTTATTACTTCTAATATCACAGTGGGTGGGTGGACACCGTGTGATATTTTTCATAATATTTTAGAGAGATATTACTTCTAATATCACAGTGGGTATACTCCATGTGTGTACACCCTGTGATATTATTTATAATATCCAAGGGAGCTATTACTCCTAATATCACATAGTTGGTGTACACCTTGGGATATTATTTGTAGTATTCTAGGAAGATATTATTCCTAACATCACAATGGGTGTACACACTGTGATATTATTCGTAATATCCTAGGGGGGATGTTACTCCTAATGTCACAGTGGATGTACATCCTATGATATTTTTGGTGATATCCTAGTGGGATGTTACTCCTAATGTTACCGGGGGTGTACACCCTGTGATATTATTCGTAATATTCTAGCGGAATGTTACTCCTAATGTGTGCACCTTGTGATATTATTCATAATATCCCAGGGGGATGTTACTCCTAATGTCACAAGGGGTGTACACCCTGTTATATTATTCAGAGTACCCTACTGAGATGTTACTCCTAATGTCACAGGGGGTGTACACCTTGTGATATTATTTGTAATAGCCTATAAAGATGTTACTCTTCATGTAGCAGGGAGTGTACACGCTGGGATATTATTTGTAATACCGTAGGGGGATGTTACTCCGAATGTCACTGAGGGTGTACACCCTGAGATATTATTTGTAATATTTTTGGGAAATGTTACCCCTAATGTCACAGGGGTTGTACACCCCATGATATTCTTCCTAATATCCTAGCAGAATGTTGTTCCTGATTTCACAGAGAGTGCATACCCTGTGATATTTTTCATAATATACTTAGTATACATAATATACTAAGGGGATGTTACTCCTAATGTTACAGTGGGCATACACCATGTGTGCTCTCATCCTGTGATATTATTCTTAATATCCTAGGGGGATGTTAATCCTAATGTAACTTGAGTTGTACATGTGTGTACAACCCCTGTGATATTATTCATAATAACCTGTGGGGGTTTTACTTTTAATATCACAGGGGTTTTATACCATGTGTGTACAACTCCTCTGATATTATTCATAATGTGCTGGGGGATATTATTTCTAATATTTTGGTGGATGTTACTCCTATGAAACAGCGGGTGTACACCATGGTTGTACACCACAGGGGGTGATATCATTCCTAATATCTTTGGGCAATGTTACTCCTAGTTGTGTTGTTCACACAACCCCTGTGATATTATTAGTAATATCCTAGAGGGATGTTAATCTTAATGTAACTTGGGGTGTACAACCTGCGTGTACACCACCTGTGATATTATTTCTAATATCCTAAAAGATGTTACTCCTAATGTCACAGGGGTTGTATACCATGTGTGTATAACCCCTTTGATATTATTCATAGTATGCTCAGAAGATGTTTCTCCTGATGTCACAGGGGGTGTATACCATATGTGTACACCCCCTATGATATTATTCATGATATCCTAGGTAGATGTTACTTCTAATGTCAGGATGTGGACACCGTGTGTGTATACCGCCTGTCATATTGTTCATAATATCCTAGTGGGATGTTACTCCTAATATCACAGGGGGTGTACCATGTGCATACATCCCCTGTCATATTATTCATATCATCCTGGGGGATGTTATTACTAATGACACAGGGGATGTCCACCATGTGTGCACACCCCCTGTGAAATTATTCATAATATCCTAAAGTGATGTTGCTTCTGTTGTCATGGGGGGTCTAACCTATGTGTGTAAAACACCAGTGATATTATTTGTAATATCCTAGGGAAATGTTACTGCTAATTTCACAGTGGATTAAACAACATGTGTATAGCCTGCGATATTATTCATAATATTTTAAGGTGATGTACACCTAATATCACCGTGAGTGTACACCATGTGTGTACACGCTGTGATATTATTCATAATATCCTGGGGGATGTTACACCTGAAATATTATTCATAATATCTTAGGCAGATATTACTTTTAATAGAACAGTGGGTGTCAACCCTGGGATATTATCCATAATATTCTGGGGAGACATTACTCTTAATATTAAGAGGTGTGCACCTTAGGATATTATTTGTAATATCTTGCAGAGATATTACTACTGATATCATGGTGAATGTTTACCCTGGGATATTATTTATAATATCTTGGGGAGATATTATTCCTAATATCAGAGTGGGTGTACACTCTGGGATATTATTTGTAATATCCTGGGGAGATATTGCTCCTAATATCCCAGTGGTATACACCCTGGGATATTGTTCATGATATCCTAGGGAGATATTTCTCCTTATATCACACTGGGTGTACACCATGTGGATACACCCTGGGGTATCATTCGTAACATCCTGGGGAGATATAGTCTCCCAGTATCACAGTAAGTGTACACCATGTGTGTACACCCTGGGATATCACTCGTAATATCTGAGGAAGATATTATTCTTCTAATATTACATTGGGTGTACACCATGTGCATACACTCTGGATATTGTTGAAATATCCTGGAGAGATACTACTTTCCTAATACCACAGTGGATGTACAACATTTGTTTACAACCTGAGATAGTATTCGCAGTAACCTGCAGACATATTACTCTCTTAATATCACAGAGGGTGTACACACCCCCTATGATATTGTTCCTAATATCCTGCGGGAAAGAAAATGATGTTACTCCCAAATTCGCATGGGATGTACACCACCCCTGTGATATTGTTCCCAATATCCAGGTGGGGAGAGGATGATATTACACCCAATTTCGCAGGGGGCGTACACCCCCACAGTGATATTGTTTCGAATTTCCACTGAGGGAGAGGATGATAATTGCTCTTATTATCACAGGGGCTGTACACCACTCCTGTGATATTGTTCCTAACATCCTCGATGTGAAAGAATATTATTAAGGGGGTGTACACCTACTCTGTGGTACAGTTCCTAATATCCAGTGGGGGAGAGGATTACATTATGCCCACTATTGCAGTGGATGTATACACCCCCATCCTGTGATGTTTTTTCTAATATCCAGGGAAAAAAAGGATGACATTACTCTCAATATTGCAGGGGGTGTACACTTTCCATGATATTGTTCCTAATATCCAAGTTGGAAGAGGATGACATTACTCCCTATATCGCAGGGAGTGTACACCCCCCCGTGATATTGTTCCTAACATACAAAGTGGGAGAGGATGATATTACTCCCACTATCGCAGGGTGTCTACACCCACCGTGTTATATTGTTTCTTATATCCAGGGGCAGTGAAAATGGTATTACTTCCAATATCGCAGGGTGTGTACACTCCACCCCCGTGATATTGTTCCTAATTTCCAGGGAATGAGAGGATGACATCACTCCCACTATCCCAGTGAATGTACACCTTTTCTGTGATATTGTTCCTAATATACACGGAGGCAGAGGATGCCATTATAGCAGGAGTTGTACAACTTCTGGTGATATTGTTTCTAATATCCATGGGGGAAGAAAATGATATTACTCAAAATATCACAGGGGGTGTATACCCCACCTTTGATATTCTTCCTAATATCCAGGGGTGGAGAGGCTGATATTACTCCCAATATCGCAGGGGTTGTAGACCCATCATGTGATATTGTTCCTAATATCCATGGGGGAAGAAAATACTATTCCCAATATCGCATGAAGTGTACACCCACCCTGTGATGTGGTTCCTAATATCCAGAGGGGAAGAAGGTAATTTTACACCCAATATTGGCTGGGGTGTACAACCCCCCCCCCCCATGATATTGTTCCTAATATCCAGGGGTGGGGGAAGAAAGATATTACTCCCAATATCGCAGGGGGTGTACACCCCTGCTGTGATAGTGTTCCTAATATCCAAAGGGTAGAAGATAATATTACTCCCAATATGGCAAGGGGTGTATACACCCCAATGATATAGCTACTAATATCCAGGGAATCAGAGGATTGTATTACTCCCAATATCGCAGAAGGTGTGCAACACCCTGTGATTTTAATTTTTTTAATATCCAAGGAGCGAGAGGATGTTACTCCCAACATCCCTAAGGGTGTACACCCCCTCCGTTATATTGTTTCTAATATCCAGAACGCAAGAGAGTGATATTACTCCCAATATTAAGAGGGGTATATACCGCTCCTTATGATATTGTTTCTAATATCCAGGGGTGGATAGGATGACATTACTTTCAGTATTACAGGGGGTGTACACCTTCCTGAGATATTGTTCCTAATATGCAGGGGGAAAGAGGATTTTGTTAAATCACCTATTGCAGAGGGTAGAACCCGCCCCCCCCCATGATATTGTTCCTAATATCCAGGGGAGGACAGGATGACGTTACTCTCAATATCGCAGGGTATACACACCCCACCTGCGATATTGTTCCTAATATCCAGGAAGAGAGAGAATGATATTACTCCAATATCTCTGGGGGTGTACACCCTCGCTGTGACGTTGTTCCAAATATCCGGGGGGGAGAGAATATTACTCCCAATGTCTCAGGGGGTGTGCACCCTGTCTGTGATATTGTTCCTAAATTCAAGGCGGAGGGGTGGAAAAGGATGATATTACTCTCAATATCGCAAGGAATGTACACCTCCCCTGTGATATTGTTTCTAATATCCAGTAGGGGAGAGGATGATATTACTGGCAATATCGCAGGGGGTGTACATCTCCCATGTGATATGCTTTTTAATATCCAGGCAGAAAGAGCATATTATTCCCAATATCCCAGGGGGTGTACACCCCACGTGTGAGGTTGTTCCTAATATCCAGGACAGGAGAAGAGGTTATTACTCCCAATATTGCAGGTCATGTACACGCCCCCTGTGATATTGTTTCTAATATACAGGGAAAGAGAGGATGATATCATTCCCTATAACACAGGGGTTGAATGCCCCCTTGTGATGTTGTTTGTAATATCCAAGAGAGGAGATAATATTACTCCCAATATAGTAAACACTGGTGTGTACATCCCCCTGTGATATGGTTCATAAAATCCAGGGGCTGGGAGAGGGTGATCTTATCCCCCATATCACAGGGGGTGTACACCCCCGCTGTGATATTTAATATCCAGGTGAGTAGAGGATGATATTACCCCCAATATCGCAGGGGCTGTCATACCCACAGTGATACTGTTTCTAATATCCAGAAGAGTATGAAATGATATTACTCGCAATATCACAGGGAATGTACACCTCCCCTGTGATATTGTTTTCAATATCCAGTCGAGGAGAGGATGATATTACTTGCGATGTCACAGGGGGTGTACATCTTCCATGTGATATGCTTTTTAATATACAGGCAGAAAGATCATATTACTCCCAATATCCCAGGGGGTGTACACCCCAAATGTGAGGTTGTTTCTAATATCCAGGAGAGGAGAAGAGGTTATTACTCCCAATATTGTAGGGAATGTACAAGTCCCCTGTGATATTGTTTCTAATATACAGGGAGAGACAGGATAATATTATTTCCAATAACGTAGGGGTTGTATACCCACTTGTGATATTGTTTTTAATATCCTGAAAGGAAGATAATATTACTTTCAATATAGTAAATACTGGGTGTGTGCACGCTCCCCATGATATGGTTTGTAATATCCAGGGGAGGGAAAGGATGATATTATCATATTGCAGAGGTGTACATCCCCCATGATACGGCTTGTAATATTCAGGGGGGGAAAGGGTGATATTACCCCCCATATCGTGTGCCGTATACTTCCCCCTGTAATATGGTTCATAATATCCTGGGGGGATGAGGTTGTTATTACCCGCCATATCGTGGGGTGTGTACAGCCTCCCATGATATGGTTTGTAATATCCCTAGGGAGAGAGAGTAATATTACCCACCATATCGTGGGGGGTGTACAGTCCCCTGTGATATTGTTCATAATATCCATGGGGAGAGAGAATGACATTACCCCCCATATTGCAGGGGTTGTAAGCCCCCCTGTGGTTTGTAATATCCAGAGGGAGAGAGGGTGATATTACCCCATATTTGGCAGGGAGTGTACACCCCTGTGATATGGTTTGTAGTATCCAGTCTGAGAGAGGGCGATATTACTCCCCATATCGCAACAATATATACCCCTCTGTGATATGGTTCATAATATCCAGGGTAGGAGAGGGTGATATTACCCCCCATATCACGGGTAGTGTACACCACCCCTGTGATATGGTTCATAGTATCCCATGGGAAAGAGGGTGACATTACCCCCATCTCGCGGGAGATGTACACCTCCCTCTGATATGGTTCGTAATACCCCGGTGGGGAGAGGGTGATATTACTCTCCATATGACTGGAAGTGTACACCTCCTTGTGATATGGTTTGTAATATCCTGGTGGGGAGAGGGTGATATTACTCCCCATATCGCGGGGGTTGTACACCCCCCGTGATATGGTTTGTAATATCCAGAGGAGGAGAGGGTGATATTACTCCCCGTATCCCTGGAGGTGTACACCTCCCTGTGATATGGTTTGTAATATCCAGTTTGGGAGAGGGTGATATTACTCCTCATATTTTGGAGTTTACACCCCCATGTTATATGGTTCGTAATATCCAGGGAAGGGAGAGGGTGATGTTACTCCCCATATAACAAAGTATGTACACCCTCCTCGATATGATTTGTAATATCTGGGGGGGAGAGGGTGATATTATTCCCTATATCATGGGGGGTGTGATATGGTTGGTAATATCCAGGTTGGGAGAGGGTGATATTATTCCCCATATCATGGGAGGTGTACACCTCCCATGATATGGTTCATAATATCCCAGGAGGAGAGGGTGATATTACCTCCCGTATCGTGAGGGTGTACACCCCCCATGTGATATGGTTTGTAATATCCCGGGTGAGAGAGGGTGATATTATCCCCCACATCTTGGAAGGTATCACCCACTGTGATATGGTTCGTAATATCCTGTGAGAGAGGGTGATATTACCCTCATATCGCGGCAGGCATACAGACCCCTGTGATATGGTTTGCAATATCCCGGGGGGAAGAGGGTGACACTACTTCCCCTATTGCAGGGGGTGTACAGCCCCCTGTGATATGGTTAATAGTATCCCGGGGGGGTGGTAGAGGCTGATATTACTCCACCTATCGCGGGGGGAGTACACCTCCTGCCATATTAAATGTAATATTATCTTCAGCCCTGAAACATTAGAAACAATATCACAGGGAGGATGTACACCCACTGTGATATTAAGAGTAATGTCATCCTCTTACTTCCTGAATATTAGGAACAGTATCATGGGGTGTGGTGGTGTATACCCCATGCAATATTGGGAGTAACACCATCCTTTCCTCACCCCCCTAGATATTAGGAATTATATCACAGAAGGCGTGTACACTTCCTCCGCCATTGGGGATAATATCATCCTCTTTCCCTCTGGATATTAGGAACAATATCACATTGTCGATATATACCCACTGTGATATTGGGAGTAATATCAACCTCTCCTCTTTTGGATATTAAAAACAACATCACAGGGAGATGTACACCCCCTGGGTTATTGATACTAATATTATCCTCTCTACTCCTTGACATTAGGGACAATATCACAGGAGTGGTGTACACACCATGCAGTATTGGGAGTAATATCCTTCCCTCCCTCCCTGCATACTAAAAACAATGTCAGAATTAGGAAGCACACCTCCTGCGATATTGAAAGTAATGTCATCCTCTCTTTTCCTAGATATTAGGAACAATACCACAGGTGGAGTGTACACCCCCAGTGATATTTTTAGTAATATCATCCTCTCTTCACCTGGATATTAGAAACAACGCCACAGGATGGGTGTACAGCCCTTGCGATATTGGAAGTAATATCATCTTTTCCCCCCTGGATATTAGCAACAATATCACATGGGGAGTGTACACCCCTGTAATATTGGGAGTAGTATCATTATCTCCCCCCTCCCCCAAATACTAGGAACAGTATTACAGTGACAGTGTACACCCCCTGCGACATTGGAAGTAGGAATTAATATATTCTTCTCTCCTCCTGGATATTAGGAACAATTTCACAGGGGAGTGTACATTTCCTGCAATATTTGGCGTAACATCATCCTATCCCCCCTAGATATTAGGAACAATATCAGAGGGTGGGTATACACCCACTGTGATATTGAAAGTAATATCAACCTCTCCTCTTCTGGATGTTAAAAACAATATCAGAGGGGGAGTGTACACCCCCTGGGATATTGGGAGTAATATCCTCTCCTTTTCTTGATATTAGGAACAATATCACAGAGGGAGTGTACACCCCATGCGATATTGAAGGTAATATTATCCTTTCCCCTTCTGGATATTAGACACAATATCACAGGGGGATGTACACCCCCTGCAATATTGTGAGTAATTTCATCCTCTCTCCCCCTCCCCCCAGATATTAGAAAAAATGCCACAGTGGGTGTTGGGATATTGGGAGTAATATCATCCATTCCCCTCACTAAGTATGAGGAGCAATTTTACAGGTGGAGTGTACACCCTGTGCGATATTGGGTTAATAACATCTTCTCACCCACTGGATTTAGAAAAAATATTACATGGGGAGTGTACACCTGCTGCAATATTGGGAGTAATATCATCCTCTCCCTCCTTGATATTAGAAACAGTATCACAGTGGGGGTGTAAACACCCGATGATACTGGGAGTCATATCACCCTTTCCACCCTGGAAACAATATCACAGGAGTGTACAGCTACTATGATATTGGGAGTAATATCGTCCTCTTCCCCTCTGGATATTAGAAACAATATCACAGCTTAGGTGTGCACCCTCAGCGAAATTGGGAGTAGTATTATCCTCCCTCACTCTGGATATTAGTAGAAATATCACAGTGGGGGTGTACATATATTGAAAGTAATATCATCCTCTCCCCACTTGGATATTAGGAACGATATACAGGAGGTGTATACAGTCCCTACCATATTGGGAGTAATATAATCTTTTTCACCCCTGGATATTAGGAACAGTATCACAGGAGGGGTGTACACCCACTTCAAAATTATTGAGAGTAATGTTATCCCCTCACCCCTGGATATTAGGAACAATAAGGGGGTGAACACCCCTGCGATATAAGGAGTAATATCACCCTCTATCCCCCTGGATATTAGGAATAATATCATAGGTGTGTTGTACACCCCCTGCAACATTGGGAATAACATCACCTTTCCCCTGCTTGGATATTAGAAACAATATCACAGAAGGGGTGTATACCTGCTGCAGCATTGAAGGTGATATCACCCTCTCCACGACCTGGATATTAGGAACAATATCATAAGGAGGATGTACACTCCCTGTAATATTAAAAGTAATATTATATTTTCCCAGCCTGGATATTGAAAAGCAATATCACAGAGGGGTTGTACACCTCCTGAGATTTTGGGAGTAATGTCACCCTCTCCCTTCCTGGACATTAGGAACAATATCACAGGTGGGGTGAACACTTCCTGCAAAATTGGAAATAATATCCTCTCCCCCCTTGATAGTAGGAACAATATCACAGGGAAGGGTGTACACCCCCTGCGATATTGGGAGTAATATACTTTCCCCTCTTGATGTTAGAAACAATATCACGGGGGGTGTACACTTCCTGCGATATTGGGAATAATATCATCCTCTCTCTTCCTGGATATTACAAACAATACCACAAACGGGTGAGAACCTCATGTGATAGTGGGTGTAATATCATCCTCTCCCCACCTGTATATTATGAAACAGATAACGGGGGGTGTACACAACCCGCGATATGGGCGATATGCGAAGTAATATCACCTACACCGCTCCTGCATATTACAAACCAGGTAACAGGTGGGTGTACACTTTACACCATATGGGGAGTAATATCAACCTCTCCCCCACCCCGGATATTAGGAACAGTATCACACTGGGGGTGTACATCTCCTGTGATATTGGGAGTAATATCCTCTTTCCTACTGAATGTTAGGAACAATATCACAGGGCATGTACACTTTCTGCTATATTCCAAGTAATATCATCCTCTCCTTTCCTGAATATTAGGAACAATATCACAGAGGGGTGTACACCCCCTGCGATATTGGAAGTGATATCATCCAATCCACCCTGGATATTAGGAACAATATACAGGTGAGGCATATGCTCCCTGGGATATTTGAAGTAATATTTTCACTTTCCTGGATGTTAAAAACAATATTACAGGGGGTGTTTATACGCGATATTGGGAGTACTATCATCCTCTGCCCCCCCCCCCACCCCCCGGATATTAGGAGAAATATCACAGAATGTGCGTACACCCCCAGCGATTTGGGAAGTAAAACACCCTCTCCCACCCTGGATATTGGGAACAATATCACAGAAGGTTTATACACCCCCTGCAATTTTGGGAGTAATATCATCCTCTCACTTCTGTATATTGGGAACAGTATCACAGGGGAGGTGTACACCTTCTGAAATATCGGGAGTAATGTCATTCTCTCCACCTCTGGATATTAGGAGCAATATCACAGAGTGGGTGTACACCCCCTGTGACATTGGCAGTAATATAATCCTCTCCATGCCTGGATATCAGAAACAATATCACAGGTGAGGTTTACACCGCCTGTGATATTAGGAGTAATATCATCCTCTTTCCCCCTTTATATTAGGAACAATATCACAGCAGGGAAACACATCTGGGATAGAGTGCCAGCTTTCTAATGACTCCGTTTTTAATAATGCTCGGGGCCCTGAAGAACTAATTACTTAGTCATCAAACAATTGTATCTTTCTTACTTGTATACTTTGCAATTCCAAAGGATGGGAGTGCAAATAAAACTTACAGAACCAATTCTTGTTTCTGTTAGGCATAGATGCTGATTTCAAACATTTTTGTACTAATCTACTTAAAAACAGTAACACAACTTGATTGAGTAAATATTTATGGAAGGCCAGGCACAGTGGGGGCACAGTGGCTCATGCTTGTAATCCCAGCACTTTGGGAGGCTAAGGCAGTGGATTACTTAAGCCCAGGAGTTCCAAACGAGCCTGGGCAACATGACGAAATCCTGTCTCTACGAAGAATATTGCAAAAATTAGCAGGGCATAGTGGTGTGCACCTGTAGTCCCAGCTACATTTGAGGCTGAGGTGGGAGAATCGCTTGAGGCCTGGAGTTGGGATTAATATCATCCTCTTTTCCTCTGTGTGTTAGGAACAATATCACAGGGTGGATATACACAAGGAAAGTATACACCACTTGTGATATTGGGATCAATATTATCCTCTCTCTAATTGAATATTAGAAACGATCTCACTGGGGAGGCATACACCTCCTGCGATATTGGGAGTAATGTTATTCCCTGGATATTAAAAACAATATTAAAAACCCTGTATATTAAAAACAATATTAAAAACCTTGTATATTAAAAACAATATTACAGGGTAGGTGTACATCCCCTTCTATATTGGGAGTAATATCCTCCTCTCCTCTTCTGGATATTAGAAATGATATCATGCAGGACATGTAAACCTCTAAGATATTTGAAGTAATATCCTCTTTGCGCCTGAATTTTAGAAACAATAACATGGGGGGAGGGTGTATACCCTCTGCGATATTGGGAGTAATATCATCCCCTCCCCCCTTGGATATTAGGAATACTATCACAGGTGGGGGGTACAGTCCCTACGATATTGGGAGTAATGTCATCCTGACCCCCCTGGATATCAGGAACAACATCACACGGGGGGTGTCCACCTCCTGCGATATCGAATGAAACAAAATCCTTCCCCTCTCTGCATATTTAGGAACAATATCTCAGGTGGAGTGTACACCCCCTGCTATATTGGGAGTGATATCATCTTCTCTCCACTTAGATATTAAGAACAATATCACAGGGAGGTGTACACCCTGTGCGGTATTGGGAGTAATATTCTCTCTCCCCGTGAATATTAGGAACAGTATGACAGGATGGGTGTACACTCCTGAGATATTGGGAGTATTATCATCCTCTCCCTCCTTTGATATTCGGAAAAAGTCACAAGGAGTTGTACACCTGCTGTGATATTGGGAGCAATATCATTTCCTGACTCCCTGGATGTTAGGAACTATATCACTGCAGGGGTATACACACCCTGCCATATTGGGAGTTATGTCATTCTGCAACCACCTTGATATTAGGACAATATCACCGGGAGTTGTACATCCCTGATGATATGGGTGTGATATTATTCTCTTTATCCCTGGATACTAGAAACAATATCACGGGGTGGCTGCACAGCCTATGCGATATTAGGAGTAATATTATCTTCCCCCGTGAATATTAGGAAAAATATCACAGGGTTGATGTAAACATTCTGCGATATTCGGAGTAATATCATCCTCTCCCCCCTGGAGATTAGGAACAATATTACCGTGAGGGTGTACGCTTCCCATGAAATTAGGTGTAATATTATCTTCTCCCACTTGGATATTATGAACATTATCACAGGGAAGGTGTACACCCTATGCGATATTAGGAATAATATCATTTTCTTTCCCCCAAGATATTAGGAACAATATCAAAGGGGGGTGTACACCCCCTGATTTATTGGAAGTAGTATCATCTTTTCCTCCCCTGGATATTAGGAACAATATCACAGAAAATGTGTCTACCCAGTGCTATGTTGGGAGTAATATTATTTTCTTTCAACCTGGGTATTAGGAAAAAATATTACGGAAGAGGTGTACATCCCCAGTGATATTTTGAGTAATATAATTTTCTCCCCACCTGGATATTAGAAACAATATCACAGAGATTGTACAGCCCCTGGGATACTGGGAGTAATATCATCCTCTCAAACTTTAAATATTAAGAAAAATATTACAGAAGGGTGTACACTCCCTACGATAATGGGAGTAATGTCACCCTCTCCTTCAGTGGAAATTAAGAATAATATCATTGAAGGGGTGTACACTCCCTGAAATTTTGGGAGTCATATCTTCTTCTAAATATTAGAAAGAATATTTTCTTCTTCTAAATATTAAAAGCAATATTACAGGGTCGTGTACATCCTCTGCAATATTGGGAGTAATAACATCCTCTTCTGCCCTGGACATTAGAAACCATATTATAGGGGCGGTGTAAACCCCTGTGATATGGGGAGTAATATCGTCCTCTCACCTTTGAATATTAAAAAGCAATGTAACAGGGGGGTGTACATCCCCTGCAATATTGGGCGTAATATCATTCTCTACACCCTGGGATAGTTGGAACAATATCGAGGAGGAGTGTACACTCTCTGAAATATTGAGAGTAATATCATCCTCTTTTCCTGAATATTAGGAAAAACATCACACAGGTGGTGTACATAACCTGCGATATTGGTAATAATATTATCCACCCTTCCCATAGATAATAGGAACAATATCACGGGGGTGTGGTGTACACCACCTGCGATATTGAATGTAGTATCATCCTCTCCCCTGAAAGATATTAGGAACAGTATCATAGGGGAGGTGTACAACCCCTGCAGTATTGGGAGTAATATCATACTCTGCCTCCCTGGATATTAGGAACAATATCACAGAAAAGTGTACATTCACTGGGATATTGGGGGTAATGTCACCCTCTCACTCCCTGGAAATTAGGAACAATATCACAGGGTGAATGTACACTCCCTGTGATATACAGAGTAGTGTCATCCTCTCCCCACTTGGATATTAGAAAAAGTGTCACGGAGGGTGCACAACCCCTGCGATATTGAGAGTAATATCATCCTTTTCCCCCCTGGATATTAGAAAAAACATGACGGGGCAGGGGGAGTGTATACACCCACTGTGATATTGGGAGTAATACCCTCTCCCCCACTGGATATTAGGAACTGTACCAAAGGGTGGGTGTACACTCTCTGCGATATTGGGAGTAATGACATCCTCTCCCACCCAGGGTGTTAGAAACAATACCACAGGAGAGGTGCACAGCCCCTGTGATATTAAGAGTGATATCATCCTCTCCCCCCATGGAGATTAGGAACAATATCACTGTGTGGGTGTACACCCCCTGTGAAATTGGGTGTAATATCATCCTCTCCCCACCTGGATATTAGGAACACTATCACAGGGGTGATGTACAACCCATGCGAATTTGGGAGTAACATCATTTTCTTTCCTCCAGGATATTAGGAACAATATCAAAGGGGGTATGTACACTCCCTGATATATTGGGAGTAATGTTATATTTTCTCCCCTCTGAATATTAGAAATAATATCACAATGGGGGTGTCTACCCCCTGTGATATTTGGAGTAATATCATTTTTCCACCTGAATATTAGGAACAATATCACAGGAGGGGTCTTCACGCCCTGTTATATTTTGAATAATATTATCCTCTCTCCACCTGGATATTAGATACCGTACCACAGGGTTGTATACCCCTGGGATCTTGGGAGTAGTATTTTTCTCTTTCCCCCTAAATATTAGGAATTATATCACAGTGGGAGTGTACACCTTCTGGGATATTGACAGTAATATCATCATTTTTTCCCCTGTAAATTAGGAACAACATCATAAGGAAGCTGGATACCCACTGCAATACTGAAGTAATATTATCCTCTCCTCTTGTAGATATTAGGGACAACATCACAGAAAGACTGTACATCAACAGTGGTATTGGGAGTAATATCATCCTCTTACCCCCTGGGTATTTGAAACAATATCACAAGGGGAGTGTATATCCCCTGCGATATAGGGAGTAATATCATCCACTCCCCACCTGGATATTAGGAACAATGTCACAGAAGGGGTGTAGACCACCTGCGATATTGGGAGTAATGTCATCCTCTCCCCTTTGGGTATTAGGAACAATATCACTGGGGAATGTACACCCCCTGTGATATCTTGAGTATTATTCTCTCTCCCCTTAGATATTAGGAACAATATTACAAGGGGGGTATACAACCCCAGGGATATTAGGAGTAATATCATTTTTCCCCTCCAGATATTAGGAAAAATATCAAAGAAAGAGTGTACACCCTCTGCAATATGGGGTGTAATGTCACACACTGTGATATTAGGAGGGTAATATCTTCCCAGAACATTACCAATAATATTCCAAGGTGTGCACACATGATATACATGCACTGCGATATTAGGAAACTATAACCTCCCCACGATATTTTGAACATCCCAGGTTGTACACACATGGTGTACATTCACTGTTATATTAGGAGAGTAATATCTCTCCATAATATTACGAATAACATCCCAGAGTGTACACACACAGTGTAAACCCACTATGATATTAGGAGAGTAATAACTCCCCAAGATATTACTAATAATATTCCAGGGTTTACAAACATGGTGAACACCTACTGTGATATTAGAAGAGAAATATCTTCCCAGGATATTACACATAATATCTCAGGATATACAAACAAGGTGTAAACACACTGTGATATTAGGAGAGTACTATCTCCCCAAAATATGACAAATAATATCCCAGGGTGTACACCTATACATATATGGTGCACACCCTTTGTGATATTAGGAGAGTAATATCTCTGCAGGTCATTATGAATAATATCCCAGGTTGTAAACAAATGTTGTACACCCACCGTGGTATTAGGAAAGTAGTATCTCCCCAGGATATTTCAAACAATATCCAGGGTGTATGCACACGGTATACACCCAATGCAATATTAGAAGAATAATATCTACCCCAGATATTACGAACGATATCCCAGGGTGTACACACATGGTGCACAGTTACTGTGATATTGGGAGACTAATATCTCCTCAGGATATTACGAATGATACCCCAGGGTTTACCCATATGGTGTACACTTACTGTGATATAAGAGCAAATATCTCCCCAGGATATCATGAACAATATCCCAGGGTGTACACCCACTGAGGTATTAGGAGTAATATCTCCCCAGGATATTATGAATAATATCTCAGAATTTACAATGACTGTGATATTAGAAGTAATATCTCCCTAAGATATTACAAATAATATCCCAGGGTGTACATTCACCATTATATCAGTAGTAATATCTCTGCAAGATAACAAATAATATTTCAAGGTGTAAACCCACTGTAATATTAAGAGTAATGTCTCTCTAGAATATTATGAATAATAATCCAGGGTTGACAACCCACTATTATATTAGGAGTAACATCTGCCTAAGATACTACAAATAATATTTCAGGGTGTACACATAGTGTGTACACCCACTGTGATATTAGGAGTAACATCTCACTGGGATGTTACGAATAATATGGCAGGTGGTGTACACACATGGTGTACACCCCCTGTGGCATTAGGAGAAATGTCTTCCTAGCACATTATGAATATACACATCGTGTACAACCCCTGTGACATTAGGAGTAAAATATCTTTAGGATATTAGGAATAATATCACAGGTGGTGTACATACATGTTGTACATCCCAAGTTACATTAAGATTAACATCCCTCTAGGATATTATGAATAATATCACAGGGGTTGTACACACATGGTATACAAGCCCTGTGACATTAGGAGTAACATTGCCCTAAGATATTAGGAAAGATATTACCCCCTGTTTCATGGGAGTAACATCTACCAAAATATTAGGAATAATATCCCCCTAGCGTATTACAAGTAACATCACAAGGGTTGTACACACATGGTATAAAACCCCTGTGACATTAAAAGTAAACCCCCCACAGGTTATTGCAAATTATATCACAGGGGGTACGCACACAATTTTATACACCCCAATGTGTGTACACCCCAAGTTACATTAGGAGTAACATCCTCCTAGGATATTATGAATAATATCACAGGGTGTGGACACACATGATGTACACCCCTGTGACATTAGGAGTAACATCCCCTTAGGATATTACAAATAAAATTACAGAAGGTGTACACTTATGGTGCACACGTTCTGTGACATTAAGGGTAAAATCCCACTAGGATATTACAAATAATACCACAGGGGGTGTACACACATGGTGTACACCCCATGTGACATCAAGAGTAACATCCCCCTAGGATATTAGGAATAATATCACAGGGTGGACACTCCCTGTGACATTAGTAGTCCCCCAAGAATATTACAAATAATACCACAGGGGGTACAGCCCCATGACATTACGAGTAACATTCCCCTAGGATACTGTGAATAATATCAAGTGTGTACACCCCCTGTGACATTAGAAGTAACATCCCCGGAAATATTACGAATAATATCTCAGGGCATACACCCTCTGTGACATTCGGAGTAACATCCCCCTAAGGTATTACGCATGATATCACCATGTGTACACCCCCTATTACATGAGGAGTAACATCTTTAGAGGATATTACAGATAATATCACACGGTGTACACTCCCTGTGACATTAAGAGTTACATCCCGGTAGGATATTATGAATAATATCGCAGGGAGTACACCCCCTGTGACATTAGGAGTAACATCCCAATAGGATACTCTGAATAATATAACAGGGTGTACACTCCTTGTGACATTAGGAGTAACATTCCGCTAGGATATTATGAGTAATACCACAGGGTGTACACCCTCTGTGACTTTAGAGGTAACATATGTCTAGGATATTACGAATAATATCAAAGACTGTACACCCCTTGTGACATTAGGAGTAACATCCCCCTAGGATATTACAAATAATATAACAGGTGTACATCCGCTGTAACATTAGGAGTAACATCCTCCTAGGATATTACCAAAAATATCACAGGATGTACATCCACTGTGACATTAGGAGTTACATCCCCCCTAGGATATTATGAATAATATCACAGTGTGTACACCCACTGTGATATTAGGGGTAATATCTTCCTAGATTATTATAAATAATATCACAAGGTGTACACCCACTGTGTGATATTAGGAGTAATAGCTCCCTTGGATATTACAAATAATACCACAGGGTGTACACACATGGAGTAAACCCACTGTGATATTAGAGGTAAAATCTCCCTAAAATATTTTGAAAAACATCACAGGGTGTACATCCACTGTGATATTAGAAGTAATAACTACCTAAAATATTATGAATACATTGGTACACCATGTGCACATCCACTTTGAAATAATATCTCCTCAGGATATTACAAATAATATCACAGGGTGTACACCCCCTGTGATGTTAAAAGTAACAAAACAATATCACAGGGGTTGTACACCCCCTGCGATATTGGGAGTAATATCAACTCTCTCAAAACAAAAAACAAACAAGCAAAAAAGCCCAAACCAAAATATTTATGGTAGGCTACTGTGTGCAATGCAGAATGTTGAACATAGCTATTAAGTTTCAGTGGTAGCAGGTGTACATTTCAGATTACAAATTCAAGTGTACATGAAGGGAAGTGAATTTTCTTCACTGGAGAAAGTTAGCAGGTGGATCAAATTTTGAGGGTTTTCTTTCTCCACTCCTCCTCCTCCCAGCTTTTTTGTGACAGGACCTCATTCTGTTACCCAGGCTGAAGTTCAGTGGCACAATCACAGCTCGCTGCAGCCTTGACCTCTTGGGCCCAAATGATCCTCGCACCTCAGCCTCTGAAGTAGCTGGGACCACAGATGCATACCACCACACTTAGTGATTTTTGTTTTTTCTTTCACTTTTTATGGTAGAGATGGGGTTTCCTTCTGTTGCTCAGGCTGGTCTCGAACTCCTGGTCTCAAGTGATCCGCCCATCTTGGCCTCCCAAAGTGTTGGGATTATAGGCATGAGCCACTGTGCCCAGCCCCCTTCCCCATCTTGCCCTATTTTTCTTTCCCTTTGTCATCCAGAACAGCAGATAGCTTATTTTGCTTCATCCTTTCTGGGGAAAATTATGACATTTTCCAGAGGAGACACAACAAACCTTCCTGACTTTGGTTTCCAAAATCCAAAGCCAAGTTTCAGAAATCCAAACGTTTAGAGGAGTCTGGCAGATAAAATAACAGGAGTGTGAGCTGGAGGGGTCTGTGGGGTGAGGTGGAGGGCAGTGGCCTGGGTAAAAAAGGTGGGTATTACCCTGCCCCAGCTTTAGTTCTGTGAGATAGGAGCCCAGGGAACCCAAAGCTTCCTTTTTTGTTGTTGTTGTTTTTTTTTAAAGTAAATCTGGAAATCCAACTTTTTAATACAAAGAAGATCTGGTCCCAGTCTACTTAAAGGTAAGGAATTACAGAAAGAGACACTGTTCCCCAAACTGAAAAGGGATTTTCCAAGGTTTAGAAAGAAAGATAATTTTGTGGGATCCAGAGAAATAGAAATCTTTACCCATAGCCTTCTGGCAGCCCTTCCATGGCCTGGAGAGGGGGAAGCTGGCTTCATGGTGCTCTAGGGAGGAGGGATCCCAGGCAGTTTTCAGGGAGCTGCCAAAAATTTCAGGGAATCAGTAAAATGAGCTCTGATGTAGACTCTCATTTAAGAGAAGAAGAGAAACTGTAAATATAAAGAATAAACTTAAAATGTTTAATGTGCTTGCATAAGATTATAATATATTGAGGCACCTATGGTGGAGTGGCTAAGCATAATGTGAGCTCAAATACTGAGTTTGTATTATGAATCCAAACTTACCTAAACCCTCAATGCATTAGTTTCTTATCTTTAAAATGGGAACGGTACTTAGTCGTACTAAGATTATCTTATAGTATTATGAGAATTAAAGTAAATAATACGTTGAACAAGCAGATTATATCATGAGATATAATCAGAAAGCATCTTTATTTTTATCTTCCACTGTCCTTTTAAAATTTATTCAGTAGGAAAGTACTTTCCCTGCTGCTAATTGGAAATACAAGCTGACTGGTGAATTTTCTGCTACATATTGGATATTTAAAAGACTTTCAGATATTCAAGGTTGTAAACCCTGCCTCAATCCTGAAAACAGTCTGCTCTCATGTAACAACAAAAATTCCAAATTTTATTTAAAATGAGAAATTCTTCTCTATCTCATCTGAATCTTCTTCTAGTGGGAAAGGAGGGAAAGAAAAGTTCTCACTTCTTTGGTACTGTTGTAAGATGGCATTGTGATCACCGAGCCTGGCGGGTGATGAAGATTCACTATGCCCTTGTCTTTTTTTTTTTTTTTTTTTTTTTTTTTTTGCGTGTCCTTCAAAAGCCAGCACTGGGACTCTTCCAGTGATGCAAGCAATGTGTTGTCCTCCAGCAAGCTACTTCCTCCTCCATCCCTATTTTAATTTCTTTTTTCTTCACAGCACACAGACTCTATTGCTTGCCATCCTTTGACTTTCCCACATAGTCCCCTAGGGTGGAGTTTAAAATAGCGCCTTGTGATCATACGGTGAATGCTAAATAATTGTCATGACTATTACGATAGCTGGAAGTAACAGGATTGAGAAAATTGCACAAAAAGAAATGAATCTAGTTCCAAAATTAGGTATCTTGTACTACAGATAATTAAATGATTTTTTAAAATAAAAAATTTAAAAGCAAGAGTTAGACCATTTGGTGCTTGTTATATGTACCTATTATAAGTGTTATGCATAAGTTCATCAAGTATGAATGGGGCAATATAGGATACACTAACTAAATATATATATGAGTTTTTAAAAAGGGGCATGGAAGCCTTTCTAGAGAAGGCAGCATTTGAATGAGGTCTTGGAGGGTGAGGAGTGTTTTCGCCATGATAAGCCCAGATGGCAGGAAGTGGGAAGGAATGGGAAAGCAGAGGCAAAGGAAATGTGTCTGGATTTGACGGCCATGAGTGATAGGGTGTTACAACAGGGTTCACTTATGGAGGATGATAAAAGTTAGTATTACTTGAGAATTTGCTGAATACTTCATTTGAGCTATCTCATTTTTTTCTCTCAACTCTGTAAGACAGGAACTATTATTCCTCTTTTATGCGTAAGGAAATTGAGCATTAGAGAGGAGAAGGTAGTTGTCTGAGATCTCCAGCTGGTAAGCACAGGAGCTGTGATTGGACCTCTGGCTGTCTGGTCTGAGCAGCGCCATGCCTAACGACTACATTACATGAGCCTTTAGCTGTTAGGATTATAGAAGGGCATTTACAATATATATTGGATCATAAAGAAGGTTCAGGATGGTCTTTTTAAGAAAACTTTTAATTATATATTGAGTTTTAGAAAAACTTAGCTTTTACTACTGTGACAATTTTTATAATTTCCTGAAATTTCCTTCTTTCCTTGTTTTCTTCCTATCTCTCTTCCTTCTTATCAGGTATTTATTAATTCAGGAACTGTGTTAGTCCCAGGATATATAATAATGAACCAAAATATATGTAGTCTCTGTCTTCATAAGAATTACATTCTGGTGGGAGAGATAAATATTCAAATGATTTCTAAGAATAAAATTGCAAGTGTGATTTTTGCCCAAATGAGAGAAATTTGGAGCTATTAGAATTCAAGATCAGGGCCTTTGACTTAAAAAGGCAAGGGAGAACCAGGGATCTAGAACTGAGTTCTGAAAGATGAATAGGAGTTAACCAGATGCATCAGGAAGACATGATGCTGCAGGAGTAGCATATGCAAAGATCCTGCAGTAGGAAGAAAGGGCTGCGAAGAAAGCCACAGTAATTAGAGCTGAGTGCACAGGGGTAAGGCAGGGTACAGACTAGAAAAATAGGGGCCTAATCATGCAGAGACTTGCAGTACACGTCAGAATCGGGCATTTATCCTGAGGGAGGGAGGTTGTGACAGAAACATTTTAAGTAAGAGTGGCACCATGATCAGATTGCATTTTAAAACTACAGCCCTGACCATGCTATGGAGAGTAGGTTAGAAGTCGGAGAAGTGGAAGGTGGTGGAGAAATCAGGAAGTGGTCAACCAGGTGACATAGTAGTTGCTTGAACCGGGTGGTGTCAGTGATGGGAGATGGGCAGATTCAAAAGTTATTTAAGGGGAGAAATCAACAAGACTTTGGAATTGACTAGATATGCGGCATGAGAAATGGCAATGCCATGAAGAGACTTTATTTTTCTGGCTTGGAAACTGGATAGTTTGCCATCTTTGAAAAAGGAAAACTAGGAACAGTTTGTTTATTTGTTTGTTTATTACTTTTAGGGTTGGGCTGATGATAGGAAAGTACATGAATGTTGAGTTGAGGTACTTCTGAGTCCCCAAAGATTTTTGGCAATGGAGTTTTAGCTTTGACCCTTCAACTCAGTTCCTGCCAATATTCTACCCCCAATTTTTCAATTTCTGCCTCAATTATTTTCCACTTGGAAAACTGAGTCTTCACAGACTCTGATCAGTTGCTGCTATCTAGAGTCATTTGTTGGAAATGACTTTTAGTTCCTAAGATTTGATCCTTTCCACGGATCCCAGAAGAAGTCCAAGCTGCCCAGGTAGACTTCAGTTGGCTCAGGTGCTTTAGGCTTGTGACCCCGACGCAGACAACAATGTGTAGCCCTCCTGATATATGAGGCCCATGCTGCTGCTCTGTCCTTGTTTGAGCTCTTGCTAGCTTGGCTTCAACGCCACTTGCTCCCATCCCCTCATCCCTCCATCTTGACTTCTGCCTCTCCTTCATCTCATTACTACTAATTCCCGGCATATCTTGTGACCAGCTCCTCATTATTTGTGACATGTGAAGATTAATAATTTCTTCCTTCATTCCTCTGACTTTTTCTTCTGTCCTTCCTCAAAAGCATTTTACTAGCTTAAGTGAAGCTGCAAACCTGCAATTTATACACCAGATGGCACCAAAACATTGTATTTTAAATATTAACTCGAATTTTGCGGGGGGAATCCAAATCTTCCACTATTCTGAGACTATATAGCACAGCCTCAGGTGCAAGTTCAACAAATTAAAATTCATACTCCAGCTTCCCAGAATCTGTGGTGGTGTTGCTTTTTATTGGCGGGGGTGGGGGGGGGGGTGGGGAGGGGGGAGAGGGGGAGAGAGAGAGAGAGACAGAGAGAGAAACAGAGAGAGAAACCTTTCCTGGGAAAAAGTCTTAATGTTTTCCTCTTTAGAATCATGCTAAAGAGCCAAATGAGGGATATGAATATTCCCAGAGACTCAGTCATTTTCACTCAGTCATTTTCATGTTTGCTTCCCTGTTCTTTTCTTCATTTTGACAAGAATAACAATACCGTTGCTGTCTTTTATCAAAATGATAATTAATATAAGTAAAAATGAATCTATGCATTCAGTGTCCTAGCTAAACAGAGAAGTAAAATTAACCATTCTCTCCCAATTTTAAAATGTAATTGTATTTTTCTTCCATTTTAAAATCTAATTATTATTGATATAGCAAAATAACATAGATGAACATTTAAGTTTTTAAAACAACTGTATCTCCTTTGTACTATGTTTTAAGTATAGAATAGACAGTTTTTGTCCAATCACCACAATTAATAGTTGATGGTCCTGATGATACAGTTTAACAATCTTTGAGGGTTTTTAAAATTTTAGCAAAATTGTAACTACTTAAAAAATACCACCCACCGGCCGGGCGCGGTGGCTCAAGCCTGTAATCCCAACACTTTGGGAGGCCGAGACGGGCGGATCACGAGGTCAGGAGATCGAGACCATCCTGGCTAACACAGTGAAACCCCGTCTCTACTAAAAAATACAAAAAACTAGCCGGGCGTGGTGGCGGGCGCCTGTAGTCCCAGCTACTCGGGAGGCTGAGGCAGGAGAATGGCGTAAACCCGGGAGGCGGAGCTTGCAGTGAGCTGAGATCTGGCCACTGCACTCCAGCCTGGGCGACAGAGCGAGACTCCGTCTCAAAAAAAAAACACAAACAAAAACAAAAACAAAAAACCCACCCACCTTATAAATTAACACTCTTTACTGGATGATTATGTATCCATTTGGCAAAATGTAATCAAAATTTTCTGTGAGGTAAATTGTATAAGGAGTTGTTCTTTCAATTTGGAGATCTGGTTAATGACTTATCGAGGGTAACAGAATATGGAAAAAGGGACAGTAGATATTAACTTTTATTATTATTATTTTCTTTGGAGGGAGAAAAAATGATTTCTGAGTAAATGTGCAGCATCAAGTGAATTTTTAAAATGAAGACGTGTTAAAAATTATTTGATGCTATTGCTTTTATGTATACGGTTTTATATTTTGTATGCATATATATTCGTAGTCTTTTGCCAGCAATTGTAACATATACATACATATACATACACTACAGAAATATGCCTTGTTTTGTAAAGATGTAAAGATATGTGCATGGGGTGAGGGTGGGTGCTCTGTTTTCCCATTGCATGCAATAGAATGTGTCTTGCTGTAGGATTTGGATAAGCGTCTGGCTGCTTCTCTTCGCCTGGGGAGTCATAGGAATGTCCACAGTTGCCAAAGTGCTTTGGGATCACTTAGGCTAAAAGATGCTATTTATTGTGAAGCTATCTCATTTCATTCCCAAGGGAATTTCATCGTCTTGTATTTGTGAAAACTGTCAGTGTGTCTTTCTCAAAATGTAATTATCTGAAAGAAACAAACCAACACAGAGTGGACCTCTTGTCTTCAAAGTCATTTTATTAAGAGTAAATTAGACTGGAAAAATGATTGTCTAAAATGCGTTTTCAATAGATTGCTGTCTAAAATGCATTTTCAATAGATTGCTGTCAGGCTTGCTACCTGTCAAACAGAGAGGCCTGAAGTTTCATAGTGACATATGGATTAGCCCAGTCTTCCCTACAGGGTGAAAACAAAAGACAATTGGTGATGCATGGGGCAAACTCATCTTAAAACAGAGATATCAACAAAGGAATATGACAGCATGAAAAGACAGAGTGCAGTCTGCTGTCCACATTCGCAAAGAGATTCTGTCTGAATCCATAACTTCAATACACTAAGAGACAGAAAAAGAGAAAATACACATTAAGTGTAATTGTTCATCGGGTACTTCATTTTAGCAAATGCTGAATTTCATTCTATAAATGGAAAACAAGTGGGAACAATGGAGAGAATGAATGCTATTATAAAAAGTTATTAAGAAGAGCCATATGAAATTAGAATTATTTGATTTTAAAAAATCATTCATCATAAAGACTTGAATGTTCAAATTTCTCATCCACCAATCAATTTGAAAAGAAAGGCTTAAACTCACAAAAGAATCTCAAGAGCAAAACCTTTTCCAGGTTAGAGTTTTAAACTAAACTGGTGAGGTCATTTAGTTCAGAGTTTGTTTGGAGAAAAAGTACATATCAAAGTTGAAGAAAATCATACAGATCTGCTTAGGTGTGGGAAAATACAGTATGGATTTTTTTTTTTTTTTAACATCCCATGTGAACAATTACATAGAACACTTGTCTGACCAGCAACTTTCAATTAAATAGAAATGAAAGTTACTCTAATAGCCATTTGAATCCATATATCCTAAGGGACTCAACAAGCAAGTGTAATAACACAATGCAAAATTTAGTGAAGGAAAACGGTGCATTGAATTACAGAAACTGCTGGCTTTCTATGCTTGGGATTAGATGCCATAAAACCAAAGTAAGGTTGTTTTTTAGTTATGTAGTGCCCACTGGAGAACCATGCAGAGCTCAGTAGTAAAAATTCAGGAAAGGGCAACTTTGGCTTATTAAATATCCTGAAAGAATTTGCTAAGGGACAGGGGTCAGTGATGACTGCTGGGTTTTTTGTTGTAGTTTTGGTTTCGTTTTTGTTTTTAACCATCGCCTGTATGAGGTTTCCTTTCCTGGAGACAGTGCTAACTCTACAAAAGGGATAGGCAGCTCCCTGTAGAGGGTCATTTAAGGAAAGCTGAAAGACCCATTGGGGTGCCATGGTGCTGAAAACTCCTGTGATTAGTCATGCCTTTAAGGCCTACCAGAAACATGTGTTAAGTTTTTATGGATATTTTATATAAAGTGGAAGTGAGATGTATCTTTTAGTTAACATATTAATATAATTCAGTATATATGTCCTAAAAGTTTGAAAAACATGGCAAATGAGCTTTGGGAGTGGTCTTATGCTATGCCGGAGGAAACGATATGAGACACTACCTCAGAGATCATGAGGGTTTAGAGAGGGCTGAGGATATTAGAATTCAGTAGAGCAGCAGCAAAAAATAAGAGACATCAATGAAAGCATTTTTCAAATGTACAGTTTTGCCTTAAACAGAGTTCTACCTAGATAATTTAGGTCACTGATATTTGCTTTAGCACCTCACAGGGTTAAATGTGCATAGAAAATTGCATATGACTAAAATAAACATGTATACTATACTTTTTTTTTTTGAGACGGAGTCTTTTGAGATGGAGTCTCACTCTTGTCACGCAGTCTGGAGTGCAGTGGTGCGATCTTGGCTCACTGCAACCTCCATCTCTTGGGTTCAAGCAATTCTCCTACCTCAGCCTCCCTAGGAGCTGGGATTACAGGTGCCTGCCATCACACCCAGCTAATTTTTGCATTTTTAGTAGAGATGGGGTTTCACCATGTTGGCCAGTCTGGTCTCGAACTCCTGACTTCAGGTGATCCTCCCACCTCAGTCTCCCAAAGTGCTGGGATTACAGGCATGAGCCGCCACACCCAGACGTATACTATACTCTTACATCAGTTTTTAACACTTGTATTTTCATTTAATATCTGTTTGCTTTCTCTATTCATTATATCTCTTGCCAATTGTTTTGCTTTTCCAAGAGCCCATGGAAAGCAGCTTTGATTTCGCATTTTTGGAATATAAACTCACACCCCTGAAACCTCAGTGTATATTCTTCTGATATAATTATTGCTGATTTTGTTGGTATTAGATTTGTTCTTGTACGAGTGTGTTTCATTACACTATGATCTCAGCATTAATATACTGTGTCTGATAAAAGTTTTTTCACCTACACAAAACAGATCACAGTTTGTTATCCAAATAAGGGTTTATTTTGTTTTCATAGAAAATAACCCAGGGATCAGCCATCCAGGACTGTTACAGTGGCTCTTCGTGCTATCAGAGTTTAGATGTGTCTCTTCCTGCTCCTCTGTTTTTAATATGTGACTTTCATCCACCCGGTCATCTCACAGATCCAAGATGCTTGACCTCTAGCCTTCCATTACAGATAGAAGAAGAAGAAAGCAACAGGGAGAAAAGATAATACTTATTAGGAAAGACAAAACTCTCCCAGATAGCCAAGTTGTCTTCTGCTTACATTTTGTTACCCAGAACTGAGCTTAATGCCCACCACTACCTTGAGGGTCCTGGGAAAATATAGTTTTATTTGGTTGAAAAACCGATGTTCTGTTCGTATGGAAGAAGGAGAGACTATAAATATCTGTGAAAGAACTGACAGATTCTACCCCACACTGATAGCTCAAAGAGCACACATAGAATGGAATGGGAAAATACATTCTTAAATGATCCAATATTTAACTGCTTGGGATATAAAAAATATCTATATTGGAGGGAAATGTAGACCAATAGAAGGATGATTGAAAATTTATTTGGGGATGTGAAGAATTTGGTGTTTAACCCAAGTGCACTAAAATAGTTTTTTTTTTTTTTTTAATTTTAAAAAGACTTAAGGTTGACTTGGGTGGAATGAAGGAAGAGCGGCATGGAAGAATACTAAAGTGAAAGAATAGAAAAAGACAATCATGGCTTATTTCTTCATTATGTTTGAAAACAAAAGATGAGCAGGTGAATTTTACCTGTCTGCAGCACACACAGAGCTGTAATTATTAAGAATAATGGCAGACAGAAGTGGCTAGTTGGATCTTCTTGACACTTTGCTAATTGTGTGACTTGGCCAAGTTACTTAGCTTCTGTCCCCAAGTCTCTTTTATCAAGACAATAACTAATCCAAACTCATTATCTTGCAGGATTACATGATACAATGCTGAACGCATAGCAATCAGAATACATTAAGTGTCAGTGGCAGCAGCATCAATATAATCACTAATATTACGGTTATGAAACTGGAAGTTATGTTGTTGATCCTGGCCCAAACCTCACAGCTGTTCTGTGTGATCTTGGACAAGTCATTTAATCCTATACTATAACCAGTTTTTTTTTTCTCCAGTAAAATGAATGTATAATACCAATTTTATGTGCTGGTTATAATGAGCAAATAACAGAGTTCGGAAAAATTCTTTAAATAGGGAAGTTTTACATCCAAATGTGAAATGTTATTAGTGTTACCTTACCATCTGTACTTCCCCCCCACTTTTCTATTTACCACTTTTTTTCTTCCCTACTTCCTACCGACTCCATCAGATGAAACTGGCAAAAGATGTGGTAGATAATACTTGAGATCTTTCTAAAAATTACATTTGATAAGTATGAATGGTATTCCTTCAGTCTGCAGCCACTAGAACTCAAATATTTATCTGCAAGAAACTGAACCATGATCTAAAATCTTTCTTGTGATTTTTAGCTCAGATGGAAAAATTATGTTTTCAAGCTGTGTATGTCAAAGACCAACATACTCTTCTGATATGCTACATGTTCTAAGTTCTTCCTTTCAACTTTGGAAGGTATTAAAATTGTCTGCCTTTGTAATAAACAATTCCTGTTAAAAACTGTCTCTGTTTGGAGAGTCTCTGGGGGTAATATGCAGATTATCTGTCTCTGATGGTGGGAGTTGTCACTGATCTCCATTACTCTCAGGCCTTGGGGCAATTCCATATGCCCTTGGCCTTAAATGCACCACAGTCCCCACCTGCATTGTCAGCTTTAGTCACTTGAAGTGATCTCCAGTAAGTCCTTAAGAATAACTTCAGTAGGGTACTCCTAATTTTTAGAGCTTAGGTAGATTCCAACACATATCTTTTATGCCTCCCACATAATTTTCTATTTGTGCAATATACTGAATTTCTATTCCAATTTTCCATAATTTTACTTAAGGGACACTTAGTACTTCATAACAGCTCTTTCCAAATTGATGCATCAGACTTTTGCTTTTTTGCCATTAATCCTAAACCTTTAAAATGAAGCTGAGTAATGGCTGGCATTTTTCTTTTTTATGTGTTAAAAATGAAAGTTCTTTATATTGGGCTTCACCTCTTCTTCAGTGTATTCCTTTTTTCTATTCTTCCTTTTTGTTTCTCTTGTATAAAAGATACTAATGTCACCCAGAATGTCAGCTGGTACTTAGGTCAAGCACATGAGCACCATCAACTTTACATGGTCTCTATGATTTGAAACAAGTTCTCAAGAATACAGGAGTAGGGAATTCTGTTGACTGGATGCCAAGGAAGTGGTTTACAATTAGAAAATTCACCAGAAGTTTATTCATAAATAAGAAGGACAATATATTAACTTTGTGATACAAAATATTTTTTATCATGACCACAGTATTTATGATTACTTAGCAGGCCTACCGGTAACATTTGTGGGGCCTGAGGCAAGAGTGCGAATCAAGAAACCATTGACAAACCATTTAAGTGTTTACAAATTATAAATTAATTTATTACTGATTAAAACATGTTCTGTCTTCCTATTTTGACAAACATAGCTTCATTATGATCTAGAAGGCCAGTTAGAATTACAATTCTCAGCTTTTCTTGTGAGGAAGAGTCAGCCTCATGGCCCCTGGCCTCCATGCCTGTGCTCTTCAGCTAGCTGCCCATCTCTTTTTATAACTGGTTGTTTCCTTTTATTTCCCAGGACTCTCACATTCATGCTCTGAACAGGCTATATAAGCACAAGTTCAAATGATACTAAGAGCGAACAGCCACTCGCTGGCCAGTCCTCTGCCTGCCTCTGGGAGGTGGGACCCAAGGAAGAGCTGGTACAGATGTTTGACTCAAACTTGGAGCCATTGGAGCAGGGACCTGTAGAATCTCAGGTACCCAGCTCATGATGCTAGAAGGAGGTCAATCCTACACCCGTGGATGTGTTCAGAGGAGGGTCAGAGTGGGGCACTAAAGCACAGGGCCCAGAGGAAGGGCTTCTTGCCAGGTTCTAAGAATGGATTGAATATCTAAGTGTCTGGGATGTTAAACTGTCATTGGTAGATAGCTTGGGGAGTAAGAGAAGATATTAAATGGGAAATAAAAAGTCTTTAGGGATATTTTCAAGGCACGAAAAGGCCTGATAGACTTTTGAACTCCACAAATAAATCAGCTCTCTAAAGAACAAAAATATGCATGCTTGTTGGTTTCATTCTCTCTGTCTCTTCCTATCCTCTCACTTCCTCTCTACCTCCACTCCACCCAGAGGGCTTTTTATATAGATGGTCAAATACTTGTTTCCAAAAAGGGTGCAAAATTGATTCAGTTAAGGCAACACATTTTAAGTCTGTAATCTTGACATTCATTTGAGTTACCTTATCTGGCTCTGGACCTGTTCTCTCAACCACTTAGTCACCCGTTCTTAGGAATTTCTTGGACTTATATACCTATTGCTGATTTCATCTATTGGGTGAGCTTTCTTAACCACTACCAGAAGTCATTAAGAAATGTTTCACTACTTACCAAGAAGCTCTTAATACAAATGCATCCTCAATGTTATTAATAAACATTTAGTTTAAAGTCCTCACTGGTATTATTAAATAAACATTTTAAGTTCATCATAACAATAGTCTACAGCAATGGTTCCCAAGCTGTAGCAAGCATCAAAGTCATCTGGATGACTTGTGAAACCTAGATTTCTGACCCCATTCCTTATCTTCTGGTTCAGTACATCTGAGTGGGAGCTGAGGGGGCATGAACTTGCATCTCTATCAAATTTCCAGGTGATATTGGTGCTGCTAGTCAGATGGAATACCTTTGAGAACCATGCTTTTCATGTATGCTGTCACTTCTCCTCCTCTAGTTCACTCTTCTGTTTAGCATAATCTATCTTGGAACTTAATTATCCACTGACTTTGCTTTGATCGGAATCACCAATCTTCTTCTAACGGACAACTCTAATGAACACTTCTTATGTCCAGTAAATGCTTAGGTTTCTGATGCATTTGATGTGATTAATTACTATTTCCATACTGCATTTTCTTTGAGTTCCATGTCTTAACAACTTTTGCATCTTCTGCTTCCCTGGATGCTATGCTTTCTTTGTTTCACTCTCCACTTGGAAGTCTTCTACTCACTCATCTTTCTAAACTGGTGCCCAGTATCACCTACTCAAAGACACAATGTCTTTTCTTGTCCTAAAAACATAAATGACCCTTTCTTTTTCTTTCTAATTTGACTCTATTTATGCTTATATCACTCCTTCTGTAACATCTATAATGGGATATGTTTATCAGTCTCCTCCCTTAGGGAGAATCTTGACAAGTTTTTGTTTTGTTCTCCCAAATATTGGTACACAGTAGATGTGAGGACCTCCTAGGTACCAGTGGCCACTCTCATTCTTTTGGGTGTAACAAAAGTATGTCCATGTGAGGTACATAAAAAGGATGAAGCCAAGTCTTTGGGCCAGGACAGATGTCAACTTCTGTGTGGTCAATGATAAAATGCTGGCTACTAATAAAGGAAAACTCTCTGCAGATGCAATTGCCAGTAGGAGAAACTGCTTGCATTATCTTGGGAGCATGTAGTCTGAAGATGAAAATTCAGCTCCCATTCAGTTCCCAGATGCTTAAACAAGGTCATGGTTGCCTTTTCCTGAAAATATTTTTCATTTTGCCTGGCTTTAACAGGTTTGGCCCTCTCTTTTCTTTCTCACTAAACTCTCTGCTCTCATTCTCTCCCCTTTCATCTCTCCTCTCTGCTTCAGTAAAAGAGAATCTTTCAAGCAAATGTTTTATCCATTATAGGAGTTCAGTATGTCCTCAAGGCTTAAATCTTTGGAAGTGAAGTCAGAAAAAAGGCAGACTGTTTTTTTATTTCTTTGCTTTCACCCAATTACACTGCCCTCCTGGGTAATATACTCAGCATGGAGCAGGTACTTCTCTGTAGGGTGAAGGTGGGAAGCAGACTATGTGCAAAAGGAAAACATGTTGGTGAGTATGTAAAAACAGCCTAGGATTCAATCCACCGTCCTGCTAAAGAACTTGACTATAACCACTCTGTGGTCAGGAATTCTGTGCTATTCATCTGCATAGCTACCTTGCCTGTCACCCATTGTGCCTACCATGTTTACTAAGAGATCAGGAGTTAACATCACTTTACAAAAAATAATAGCCTGTTGCTACCATCTTTAGGAGAATTTTAGAGAGTATACAGTTGATGCCTAACATTAATTTGCCCTTGGGGCTTTAATTCAGCAGGTATGAAAAGAGCCTCTTGAATAATCATTCCCTCCCTCCTCCAAAGGCCTATTTCTCCAAAAAATCCAGGGTCAGGAGCAGCAGCAGGAATGCCAGCAGCAGCCACATATGTGTGAGTCAAGCTTCTCTCCATCTGCTTCTTCCTTAGGGAAAATCTAATGCTAAAATGACTTTTTAAGGGGAGGAAGCACAGCTGCTGTCACCACCATCCTTGTAAAGTCTCAGAAACACACACACACACACACACACACACACACACACACACACACACACCCCAAAAAACTCCTTCTCTTCCCCTAAGCTCTGGTTGCTTTTGGACAAATCTTGAATGACAGTGATGATTCACTTTGCCGCTGGGATGCCAGCTCCAACAGCACCTCCTTTGTGGCTCTGGCCCTCATCCCATTTGTCTTCTGGCCCTGGGAACCAGAAAGACAGGACTATTTCTATTTCAGGCATCTGTGTTTCTGATCAAGCTGGTGTTTTAGGCCAATTTAAGTGTGAGTAAGAAGTACTTCACATTTCTCTGAAGTCGTGCTATCACTTGGGCAATGGGCAGAGAAGCAGGTGCTGGTGCTGAAATGCTTGAATCAGAGGGCAGAGAATTCTGGAAGGGAATGCCATCCCTATCTTTGAAAGTCCTGGTGTAATTCAGGGATCTTAGGTGGAGGAAGACTTTAGACAATTTGGTAAATCTTCATATTTCTCCCTCTAAAAATAAAATGATATCTAGATAAAATCACTTTTTATTTCTCTAGCCTTGAAAATATGATTATAGGTTATCTGAATAATCTGTTTTTTTTTTTTACTTTAGTTTACTCATCTATATTGAGGCCCTAATATTCCAGAGAAGCTCCAACTTTAAAATTTTTAATTTTATAACAATAACTATTTTCTTCTTCTGTTTCTTTCATGTAATTTTATTTCTCTCAAAAACTAATTATAGTTTATTTGGTTTTAAGGTAGAGCCTGGACACCTGTCATTATTTCAGTCCTGCCCAGGTGATTCTCTCGTGCAGCCATGGCTGAGATCCACCGATTGTGAATCTATAAGTCCACCTCACCTGAACATATTGTTCGATGAGTCTGAGATTTACTAACAACTTACAGATATAATCTGTTGATGGATATCTTGCTTCATATTGTAATAGTATACAGTTGGCATTTTTAATTTAACTTTATAATTTACTTCAGTACAAAGATACATTGAAATTGGAATATATGGCTAAATGGATTGTTTCCTTGTGGAATATATGGCTAAATGGATTGTTTCCTTGTGGAATATATGGCTAAATGGATTGTTTCCTTGTAACTGCATAACACTATGCTATCTTACATTTGTATGGTTCTTTACATCTTAGCAACAGCTTTTATGTAATTTCATTTGATCCCAAAACAATTCCACCTAGTCATTGTGCTGCTATTTGTAATGAACTAGGGTCACTATTTCTGGAATGTTTCATGAGGAATATTAATAATCAAGTGGCTTCTATCTCTGCACCCAGTCCACCCTATAGTCCCAGAAAAAGGTCAGAGTCAGGATTGTAAAATAGGAACGGCATCTGAAAAACATGAAGAAGTATAAATCCTGCCCATTCTACCCTATGTGAGTGGGAGGAAGAAAGAGTTAAGACGTGAAGAGAGGTAATTGATCAGACAGGTGTGTGTGCTTTCCTTTCTCTGGGTCGAAAACCCAGGAGGACATCTGGTAGAGTGGTAATCATTGAGGGGAAATCTGAAAACAGAGCTTCACACTGTCATCCAATTGGAATGTAGGGATAGAGTAAACATGGGAGCAGGACATGTACAGAAGGATGCAGATGTTCTCTAGGCTCCTACAAAGAAAGCAGAAGTTAGCTCAGTTGAGAGCCATTAGGATTGCTCTGAGGCTACAGGGTGGAGAATGTGGGCAACACTCAGAGGGCTCTGCAAATCAGCAAGAGCCAAAGAAGGGTAAGTCATCAGTGGAGGACAACTCCAAGTCCATTGTTGTTCTCCTTTAAACTCATGGAGACTATTCCAGACTCTTGGACTACCTAACTGCCTCCTCCTTATCAAATTTTACCAAATTTATGTCTTGTCTATCTGGTCACTGGTCTAGATTAAGTGACAGATGGAAGATTTGATATGGCTGATTTTAATTGAGAGGAGTGAAACAGATAAGGCCATGTCATCAGACAGGCCTAGTCTGGTTCCAACATTTTCTACTTGGGTCTCTTTAAACAAGTTACTTAATATCTCTCAGCTGAGAGTTCTGTCAGCATTTGGCACTTACATCTACCTCTTACAGATGATGTGAAAATTAACCACATAACTCTGCTTGTTACTTTTGGTCTTTTGGGGTCATTGCAGCAGCTCCAATGCCTAAAGCAGGGTCTAGTTTATAGTAAGCACAAAATATGCAATTGTTGAATCAATCGAATGAATGTTTTAGCTAGAAAACTTTTAGTAACAAGTGGTAGAAATCCCAACTCAAATTTCCTTCAAAATGAAGAAATATGTTGGATAACAAAATTGAGAAAGTCTAAATGTTTGACAGTGGTCAGATATGGTTGAATTGGTGACTCTACTTCTTTGGGATTCTCTATATTTTGCCTTCCTTCCTGAGCTGACTTCTTCCTCATTCGAGTACTGACATGGCTACAAGAGCTTTAGGGCTTAAAATGCACAAAGAAAATTCGAAGGAAAAAAGGTCATTTGGGGTGGCTTTCTTTTTGAAATGAGAAAATGTCTCCCATGAAACCTATCTTCATGCGTCATTTGACCAAATTGTAACTCATGCCCATTAATGAGCCAAGTCTGAGACCCTAAGTAACATCTTTCACTAGGTGGTCCATGGTTGGGTTCCCAAGCCAGTCACTTACAAGGACAATGGGATTACCCTTAGAACAGTCTCTGAAGCTAGCAGTGGGGTGCACTCTGCCTGAAGGGCATGTTTTATGTATGGGATGGGAGTGGTGGATACTTGAACCCAAATTAGGGTGCTTTTTGGAAGGAGAAAATGGATGCTGGGATGGAGCAGGATGCAATCAACCTCTGCTTACCACAATATGTAAGTACCAGTCAGTATATTTGATATGTCGTGGACTCTCAATTAATACTCCATTTCTCTTATAAGCAGGACTTACGTAAAGACTTAAAGAAAGTGATCAGGTTTTTAAGTGGTGGACAGTAAACAGTTTAGTGGGATTGGGGAAGAATGGAGAGTTTATCAGTGTCCCTACAGCAAATATATAGCGTATTCAAATGAGGGAACTGGAAAGAATTTTAATAAAGGACTCTTTACAAAAAAAGGGAACCAATCAGGAATAGAGAAGCACTGCCATGGTAGCAATGAGAGGCAAGTTACTAACCGTGTCTAAGGTGCCAAGGGGGGCACTTAGTAATAAACCTGGAACCTGGAAGGAGTTGCTGTCAGTTGTTTTCGATGGTGGGATGGCAGGTAGGAGGAGATTGTGCTCCTTGGTAAGGTATTGTAAGGGGGCATGAAATGGCTTTTAACTAAATAGTTTGGGAAATGCTGCATTAAATAACATGAAAAAGAAATAGAGAATTTGATTTATCTGGAAACATTTTGGATTGCCCTGACTGAGTGGCTCTTATTGGCACCTGGTGTGGAGAGGCCAGGCATGCTGCTAAACAGATGCATACAATGAACAGCTATCCGGCTCAAGATGTCAATAGTGTGAAGGCTTAGAAACCTTGTACTAGAGAAAGTATTGTGAAAACAGAGGGCTGCTGAGAGTGTGGACTTTTTATATAACCCTAGGCAACCTGAGGCAAAGAGAAAGTTGTGGCATGAGATATCGGACCTCCCTCCCTCCTGCCTGCCCATATCCCAGTGGCCCTCACTGGGCAACCCCAACCTGAAGCTAGACAGCAAGGAATTCCACTGATGCAGACTATGAATCTCAACCTCATAGACACAGAATAGGGTAGATAAGAGTAGTGGACCTGGAGAGGCAAATGAAAAACATCCAGTGCAGGGGATGAGTTGGGATGTGGATCAAAGCCATCAAATACGGATAACTTTCTATGGTCCCAGCTTCTACTGGAATTGGAAGGTGGGCAGGTAAGATAGAGGTCCAATAAAAGGGAAAGTTTAAGTGCTTGATTCTGAGCTCTGTTTATATTTATAATATTTTGAAGAGTTTTGAGACCATCAGCTAAATGAGTATTTCCCAAAGTAGGTTCTGTGGAATACTACACTCTCTTATATTTATAAGTATTGTAAGGGGGCATGAAATGGCTTTTATCTACATAGTTTGGGAAATGCTGCATTAAATAACATGAAAAAGGAATAGAGAATTTGATATCTTCATATTCATGTAAATTTCCTGGAGAGGGATAGATTTTAAACTTGTTCTCCCAGACCTTTGGACTCAGTGACAAAACTGTACATCAGTTTTCCTATAAACTAGTGCTCTAAGTGGTAGGCTTTGGGAAATTCAGGCATATATCTTGCTGAAAAAATGTATTTTGCTCAATTGCATCTGAAAAAGGAACAGAGAAGGGCATCAGGATAAAGACATGAAGTAGCATACAAATATTTATTTCAATAACTACATGGGATGTCAAAGACACTCGATGAATCGTAAGCTCTTTTCTTTAGCTCAGCAATTGTTTAACTGATCTTGGCGGCCTTTGAAAATCTAACAGATTAGCCCAGCCACTAGATAAACTCCGAGGAGCTTTCTAGCTCTGATATGTGATGAACTCTCCTATGGCGGGGTACCTATTCAAGTAGTCCTCTGCTCTATTTGCCTCCAGATTTTCATTATTGTGACACTGTGGGTTTTTTCTTCCCTCCTTCTACTATGTGTTTTGGATGGAGCTGTCTCTACCCTGGTTCCAAAGTGGGGCAGGCTTATGCCTGTAACCCCGGTTCTTTGGGAAGTTGAAGTGGGAGGATTGCTTGAAGCAAGGAATTCCAGACCAGCCTGGGCAGCAAAGCAAGATTTCATCTCTGAAAATAAATAAATAAATAAATAAATAAATAAATAAATAAATAAATTAAAATAAAAATAAAAATAAATAAACAAATTAGCTGGGCATGATGGCACACATCTGTAGTCCTAATTACTTGAGAAGCTGAGACAGGAGGATCCCTTGAGTCCAGGAGTTTGAGGCTGCAGCGAGCTATAATTGTGCCTCTGCACTCCAACCTGAGTGACAGAGCAAGACCCTGTCTAAAAAAAAATCTATCAGATCAGGTTGGAGAACTAGCCTACTATAGAGGTGCATCATATGACTTTTCTCTTCTTTAGTTTTGGATAAGGATTGATAATTTACATTCATTGAATTAATAAAACACACAAATTCAATGCTAACTTTTCTTCCATTTTAATAGAGGCCTTGTTTTTGTAGTACCAGGTGCATGAGTCAGGTGATCCATTAGATCTGTCCTATATCCCAGCCAAATTTTTTTGGGTAACAAAAGGATTTGAAACACAATTCAGGACATTTGCAGGAATTAACAGTTAGTACTTTTTTCATTGCCACTGACCAGAAATTTACCTAAATGGACGTAAACCTCAAAAGAACTCATTGGTTCATATAATGGAAAGGTTTACAGATCGTATTGCCACTGGGTGAGTTTGATTCACAGGATCAAATAATGTCAATACTTTATTTTTCTCTTTCTCTTTGCTCAGCCTTCTGCTTACTGGCTTGCTAAGTTAGTCTCGGCATGTCCCATCTCATAGCATTCTTAGGACTGATTCTCCCAGCAATCCAAGCTATCATTGTATTTTATTTGCTTCAGCTGGATCATATGACTATGGCTTGCTTCCATGTGACTGTGGCCAGACAAAGTCAATGCTGTGACGGGCCAGCATTGACCACATGCCCCACTCTGGAACCAGCGTTGGAGACAACTCCATCCAAAGCACATAGTAGAAGGAGGGAAGAAAAAACCCACAGTGTTACAATAATGAAAGCTTGGAGGCAAATAGAGCAGAGGTCTACTTGAACAGGTACCTCTCCGTAGGATAGTTCATCTCATATTAGAACTAGAAAGGTACTCAGAGTTCATCTAGTCCAACATGTATAGAGAATAAAAACTAAGGGGAAGAGAAATTAAATATTTTTTCTAGGCTTACACAGCTATAGGCAAAAGGTAGATTAGGAACCAAAGACTCACAATTTTTAGTTTGGACTTTATTATATTTGACATATTCAAGCAAACAAAGGCACATGCCCTCTCTGTGTAAGGCACCTCGGACAAGATGAGGAACAGTAAAAAAGTGTGTCAAACAAAGGACTTGCTACTAGTCAGAAGTCTCACAAGATGCTGGCAATAAGCCAGATCTAGACACCTTAATTCTTTATTCTGAATTTACAGTGGCCCTATTTTCGCATCCTTATATAGTTGGCAATATCTTTCTTCATGCTAATAAATGCCTGAGACACATATCAGGCAGCTCAGTTAGCATAAGGATATTTATGCCATTAAAATTGGGCCTTACATTATTAATCAATTAGTGTGCATATCTGTGTAAACTATTTAATTATGACAGTCAGGTCATATAGATACACTATCCACTTTATGGAGCATGATCAGTATTAATTTTTGCCCTCAGAATAATTTTATTAGTTTTGGTCACCATAGAGTGCTGATGCTAATATTAGCTTCCTTTAAAATATTTCACAGTTAAAGCTTAATAGGCATCTTTGGTTCATGTCCTGAGGAGAAAACTTTCCTGTTCTGATCTCTAATAAGCCTAATGCTAAGTTTCCAGGTAAAAACAATAAGGAATGGAAACAGGCCCTACCCTTGGAAGAACTGTGATGAGAAAAATAATTTTACACTTGGTTCTTTTTCATTTCACCTGCCTTCTACATTTCTTTATTTACCTTTTGGGTGCTGGTGCCCAATGCAGAGCTATCCTATAAAACTGAAAGTTAACTGTGTTGAAAATCAAGTAAAGTTTCTACAATAGGGAAAGTCTATTTCTAATTGTGACAAAACTTACAACTCAATTCTATTAGGTGAATATTAGGTACTCTGCAGAGACTCTGGTATACTAAATACAATACTGATACCTGTTTGATGCATTTTTTTAATGTTCTGAGGCCAAAGTAGAGATCTCTCCTCTTTTCCTCTTTTTTTTTTTTTAAAGCTAAATAGTATTCTATTGTGTATGTTTCACCTTTTCTTCATTCATTCATTTGTCAGTGGACACTTAGATTCATTCTGTATCTTGGCTATTGTGAAAAATGCTGCAATGAACATGAGAGTATAGATATCTCTTTGACATACTAATTTTATATCCTTTGGATATATACCCAGTAGTGGAATTGCTAAATCATACAGTAGTTTTAAGTGTAATTTTTTGAGGGTCTTCTCTTTCCAGATTTTATTGTCATCAAAAACTTAGGTCCCTTATAATAATATCAACAATTTTTAAAAGGTGAAAAGCCTTAAAATTATCTTAAACGAGGAAAGTAGACAACTATCCAAGGCATGCCACATAAAGTACCTGTGATTGTAAGCATATTTCTTGCAGACAAAGGTGATAAATACTGGTGAGTAGAACTGGATCATAAATGTCAACGAATCTCTTCAAACCTGTGAAATTAATAAGAACAAATTATGTCACAGTCACCTCTTCCAATACATATGTATCATCTTTACAATCTTAGATGAGCAAAATGGCTTTCCAAGGTCCTAGTGCATAGCCTCTCTATTTCCATTTCACATCTAGGCTTATGTGCTTCTCCCTACCCTATGCAAAACAAGCAAACAAACAAACAAAAAAAAACAAAGACAAAAACAAAAAAACAACAAAAAAAGCAAAAACACTTTCCCTACACAAATTTTTTGCTACTCTTGACTTCTAACCAGTGTTTGAGAAAATTAGATAATAATGATCTGAGCTTGTTATTTAATAAAAATTAGTGAGAAAAGATTATAAGTGGAAAATATTTGCAATGTTCACTTTTTTAAAAAATTAACTTTTATTTTTGATACTAGGGGTACCTGGGCGAATTTTTTACATGAGAATATTTTGTGATGCTGAGGTTTTGAAAATGAATCTTGTCACCCTGGTGGTGAGCATAGTGCCCAATAGGTAGATTTTTAACCCAACCCCACTGTCTAGTAGTCCACATGGTCTGTTTTTCTCATATTTATATCCATGTGTACTCAGTGCTTAGCTACTACTTATAAGTGAGAACATGTGGTATTTAGTTTTCTGTTCCTGCATTAATTTGCTTAGAATTATGGCCTCCAGCTCCAACCATATTGCTGCTTAGGACACGAATTCACTCTTTTTAATGACTCTATAGTATTCTATGCTGTATATGTACCATATTTGCTCTACCCAGTATACTGCTGTTGGGCACCTGGGTTGATTCCATGCCTTTGCTATTATGAATAGTGCAGTGGTGAACACACAAATGCATGTAATTTTTTGGTGGAATTATTTATTTTCTTTTGAGTATATACCCATTAATGAGACTACTGGGTCAAATGGTAGCTCTTTTTGAAGTTATTTGAGAACTCTTCTATAGTGCCTTGACTAATTTAAATTCCCACCATTAATATATGTGTTCCCTTTTCTTCACAGCCTGGCCAGCATCTATTGTTTTTTGACTTTTTAATAATAGCCATTCTGATTGGTGTGAGATGCTATTCCTTTTGTTTTGCATTTCTCTGATGATTAGTGATGCTGAGCATTTTTTCGAATGTTTGTTGGCCACTTTGTATGTCTTCTTTTGAGCAGTGTCTGTTCATGTTCCTTGCCCATGTTTTAAAGGGGTTATCTGTGTTTCGTTTGTTGATTTAAGTTCCCTATAGATTCTGGATAATAGCACTTTGTCAGACGCATAGTTTGCAAAAATCTTCTCCCATTCTGTAGGTTGTCTGTTTACTTTGTTAGTAGTTTCTTTTGTTGTGCAGAAGCTCTTTAGTTTATTAGGTCCTATTTGCAATTAACAGATACAATGCTATTCCTATCTGACTACCAATGTCATTCTTCACAGAATCAGAAAAAAACTCTGCGAAAATTAATATGGAACCAAAAAGAAACCTGAATAGCCAAACCATTCCTAAGCAAAAAGAACAAAGCCAGAGGTATCACACTACCTGACTTCAAACTATACTATAAAACCCCGGTGATAAAAACAGCTTGGTACTGGTACAAAAACAGACACGTAGACCAATGGACCAGAAGAGACAATTCAGAAATAAAGCCAAACACTTACAACCATCTGGTCTTTGATATGTCTGACAAAAATAAGCAATGGGGAAAGGAAAGCACTATCAATAAATGTGCTTGCATAATTGGCTAGCCAAAAATTATGGCAGAAGATTAAAGTTGAACCCCTACCTTTTACCATATACAAAAATTTACCCTATATGGATTAAAGATTTAAACGTAAGACTTCAAACTATAAAAGTTTTGGAGGACAACTTGGGAAATACTCTTCTCAACATCGGCCTTGGCAAGAAATTTTTGGCTATGTCTCCCAAAGCAATTGTACTCTTTTCTTATGCTACATGTTTTTTGAAGGTCTTCATCCTATTGTATAAGACAATCCACTTCAGGATGCTTCAGTTGGAGGAAAACAAGAAAGAAAGTGCTCTAAAGCTTAAGCAAGTTAAAGTAATTTAAGACCTTGTGACTCTTGGCTAAATAGTGAGTAGTAAATCAATGCTAGAATTGTCATTGGGACTGTGGCCATGTTAAGACATTCAAGGCGCTTTTGAATGAAATTCAAGATCAAAGCAAACTTTGAGGTTGAAATGAGAAACCTAATTCATACTTCTGATATTTAGCTTCTTGTTTACATCTTTTGGAATGTTTATTCTTAGATTAAGTTATTTTACAGCTAAATGAAAAAAGCCCTCTAACATCTTGTAAACAAATACTGACATATTTATCAAATTGTATTTGTGAAATGTCTTGAAGATTTGTAATTATTTTGTCTTAAAAATCAAAACAAAACAAATGCTCAGTTCATTCTACTCTAATAACCTGATGGCAGCAATGAACAGGAGGAGACATAACCCAGAGGAAACCCTAAGGACTCATTTAGGATGTCTCCCTGTATTTACAGAGTGATAAAATGACACATGCAGCTCTACAAAAGTAAAAATGCACTCACGAAAATATTTTGAACCTAGAAATACTTGTGCAGAAAAACAAATCTGGTACATTTATAGCAAGTTTTTGTGTTTCTCCACCTGAACTTCTGTATAAAATTGTAATTTTTTAAAGCAAAATGAATAGCAAGTTATAGACTATAGACCATTAACACATCAAGGCAGTATGCACAGTAGTTTATTTAGCCTGATCCTTATTCCTCATCTAAAAGCGCATGGTTTCTGTTTGCTTTTGATATTGCAATGAATGAAATTAAGATTTCTATATCAAAAAGAGGAAATTAGAATTTCAGGAGATAAACAAGTAACCAAAGCAGCTAAAACCCTGAGAGATAAAAATATGTTCTTTTTAAATTTCATTAGTGTCCTTCTGCTTCCAACCTCCCTGCTATCCAATGAAACAAAATTCTTCAGAAAGGTGCTACATGTAAAAACCAAATATAATGAGGTGCATTTTTTTCCTAAAGAGAATATACTCAAAACGTTTTCAAAATACACTCTTTAAGAAGGAAGGTAGATTCTGACAGTCTCAATAACCTTACAGTGGGAGTCTTAGGATGGGTTTAGTGGAGAACTTTCTAGAGAATGCCCACACAAGCCACCTGGGAGGTTTGATATGACAACATTATATTGTGGACATAGATGTTAGCATTAAGCCTTTAGCCCTATTCTTCAACCAGTTTACAATGTGAACATTCCTTTGAACAACTAGGAAATGAACTCAACTTTTGCTATGTGTTTTTAAAATTAAGTAGCCGATCACATCTACCTCTACAAAGTTCCCAGCCCCCTGCAACCCCAGGCTAACACCTGATGTCACACTCCTTATTAAGTGTACTACAGTGACTTCTATACATGCCTCTGTATGTGCAAATCATCCATAAAAGACACTTTGGGGGAAGGGGTGAGGACATTACCATGTGCTTCAAGTTGTCTAAGGCTATTCTATATGATGAATATGCTGATAACTTTCTGCTATGATTCTTCTATTTGGTCAATCACCTCTCAGTTATCCGCCAGCTCCCACAGCACATACATAATCACTGCTATTTCCTAATCAGACATTGTAGTGCAACACAGTTTTATCTCTAAAACTACATACTATAACAGATGTATCCTCCATTATTGATGCTTTTTTTACTGGACTGGGAATCCTAAGAGTGGCTAACACGGAAAGCAAGGTAAACAATCACAGGTCTCATACAATGCAACTGTTTACCTTCCAGACAAAGAACAGCTTACTGCTTCTAAAATGTGACAGATTCCCTAGCTCATGGAACTCCTGTGGTACATCCTACTCTATGCTTAGGGGCTTCCTGGCCCTCCATATACCCCTATTGAAGGACTATAGGAACTTGTAGAACCAGCACAAATATGCTAGTACTCCTGCTTTTGTTTTGGTTGTCAGTAATGTAGTTCCTTGTCTCTGACAAAGAGTCACCTCTCTTCTGTTAGCATCCATGGAACTATAGAAGGCTAATCCATTAACTTGTATAGTTATTTCTTCTACTTAGTCAAAGCTATTTAAATATGGCAAAATTTACACAGTTGTGAACTTTTACATATGTCTAAATCTATTGTAAGCATCTTGTGGGCTGAGATCATGCCATGTAGTTTTTAATCCTCCTAGCACTTAGCATTGTTGTACACATAAGTATTTGATAAACATTTGATGGATTGTTGACATGTTGAAAACAGTCTTACATATTTGGGCACGTTTGAGGTAAGCAAGTGTTCATTCCTGTTATGACAAATACCAATATCCCCCTAATTAATTTCTCATTTGGATACCAATATTTTTTCTCATTTCTTTTCTTCTCTCTTCCCCTCAATTTTTCCAAAATATTCACCTTCTTTTCTCCTTCCTTCCTTCCTTCCTTCCTTCCTTCCTTCCTTCCTTCCTTCCTTCCTTCCTTCCTTCCTTCCTTCCTTCCCTTCCCTTCCCTTCCCTTCCTTTCCCTTCCCTTCCCTTCCCTTCCTGTGCTATGTCTTCTGTCTTCACACCTACCTGCTTGTCATCTACCATATTTTCATTTATTCAACAAATATTTACCAAGATGCCTTGTATGTATCAGACACTATTCTAGGCTCTGCAAATACAGCAGCAAGCAAAATGAGTCAATATCTCTCACGTTTGTCTTATTACTTTCAACTTTACTTGAAAAAATATTAAAAACAGATCACAAGGAATATATAAAAATAACACAATACACAGTAGAAATAGGTGAAGAAGAGATGATAAACAAGCAGGGAAGAGATAAAGAAATAAAGCAGTGTTTAGGAATGAGACTAATACCATAAAGTTGAAACATATTTGTTTTTGCCACAAATTTGGTTCTACGGTTTAATTGGAAGATTCTAAGTTCTCCTAGGATAAGATAGGGTCTTAGAATACTCATATTTTTAAGAAGGCCTGATGCCCAGGGTCATAGTTGTTTTTCCTGTGAGATTCCTTCCTAGGCAAGTGTTTGACTATTCTGTGGGAACATCTAATTATGGGGATCACATGTAGAGGCCACAGAGGAGAGTCCATCTAAGCCATATTCATCTCCTGGGTCTAGGTTCCCCAATCATAAATTAGTTTATTGTAACTCTATAACTTGTGTCTCTTTACTGATGTGGTATTACTTGTATTATAATATACGGATGTGAAAGCATATGAAAGTGAAAAGTGATTGTTTCTAACCTGAGAGATTTAAAAAATGGCACTTTGGATAGGCTCCTATGCATGGAGGAAATTCATATTCATTCCTTCACTTGTTTTTCATTGTACCCAAGCTCTAGCATTTCAGCTCCTTGAGATTCTAACTTGGTCTTTAAGACATCTCTCATATATTAAACAATTGCAATAAGGGTTGCTCAGCATGTTACTTGTTAATAAAGGACATCTGCATTTGTTTTAATGCTTATTTAAAAAGAAATTGGGATTTAGTGCTTGTCGGCGCTAATGGAATCAATGGTACTTTAATATGTGTTAATGGCACTTCAGCTCCCTTAGCAGCAGAAAACAGGTTATTAACCAAACACACTATTGCTCCAAATGAAAAAGAAAGTATATGGAATCTAGAAAAGGCAAAGATGGCACATGATTTTGCTGGTTTGAGATCATTTAAACCTAAATGAAACATATATTTTTCTCCTTCACTATGTTTTTAATCCAAAGGGCAAATACAATTGTAACGGTGAGTGTTGGGTAAAGCCATCATGCAGCTTATCAAAGCAGAGGGCAAAAACTTACATGCTCAGTGCTCCTCCTTGTGAAATTTCAATGAGATGCTAACTGTGAGCTGCTAGCTTTAGGAAAGGATTTTCCTTCTCATTGATATATATATCTTCAAAGGATTGAGTGATTAAGAGGAAGGTAAGGGAAGAGGTGCTCTAAAAAGAACAGAGAAGGGCAATGCATTGGGTTAGGCGTTAGCTCATCATATTAGATTCAACAAAACAGGAAGTCAAATTAATGACAGAGGCCTTGACTTGTATAACTTGCTTTGGACCACTAAGCCTCTCTTTACTTTGCACTTGTATAGAGCTTTGATCTTATAGTGTTCATTTCTTCAGGCATTTATTATATCTGGTAGCAGATTTTGTAATTTAGGCACTGCATGTTGTTAAGTCAGAGACTAGAAATAACATAAGAAAGTAAGACATAATTAACTTCTAAAAAAAACCCTATTCTTTCATTTGATATCTGCATCAAAATGTTCTTAAATATTTCCTAATATGGCTAATCCTTACATTTTTAAAAGACCAGTGAAAGCTTTCTGCAGTTAAAAGGTTAGTCAAGCATTCTCAATTAGTAAAGAGTGTGCTTAACTCTTGAAATATTTTGTACAGTTACTGAAAATATCTATTTTATTGATATTTTCTAACATTCATGTTATTTTTCTTCGGGATGGAAAAATAGAAACCTTAGCTGAAAAAGAAAGTCGCTTATGTCTTATACAATTGATTTTTACACTTTTATTTAATGGTTTATAGACTCCAAAAGAACCTTCTCTGAAACATAACCTTTTTCAAATCTTGTATAGAATGGATAATTTCTGCCATTCTTGGAGACTGAAAGGACAACTAATGATTAAGTGTTTGAAATAGTAGATTGAAAATGAGAAAACTCAATGTATTATCTCAGTTTAACACACCGTGGTCTCAGTCTCATCGTTGAGTTGTTATAAAACCCAGCAAGGCAATTTTAAGGAAGTGCTTTGTCCTTTTGGAAGAAAGGTTTCATATCAATGTACAGCATTAATATGAGTTGTTTGGAGGGCTATTGGCTGAAATCTGAGAGTCAATACAGCATTCTCAGTCGCTAGTGTCTAGTAACATAAAACACTCTAGGATTATACTGTCAATTTCATATCTATGCAGGGTTTTGTTAATACTCTATAAAAGGGGGTGCTAAGCAGTGAGATCAATGAACTATTCAAAGTCACTCTATATGTGGGCAACATTTCTTCCTGCTTCATCCCTCCTGGTTTACTAAAGGAACAGTTTCCTGTCTTGAATTTTAACATAGTTATTTTGACATCACAGAGACAAACATATTGTTTAAATTTTCTCTCTTTTCAAGAACAGTGAAGGACAAAAATTGGTTGCCTTGAATGTTTCAAAAAGGGGGACAATAATTCCATTGTGAATTTACACCAGATTGACTAACATGAGCTAAACAGCAATGAATTAACTCAAGAATGCTGCAGCTTAATCTAGAGAGAATGAACTGCTTAGAAGGTATGTTCTTAACACAATTTCTGCCACAAGGCTGTAGCTATTTTCAAATCTTTTAAAATGTATTTCAGGTAGCATTCTTAGCACTTTAATGCAGGGCCATTTTCTTCAATGTTCTCTTCAGGGTGAATAGCTATCATCCTACAAAATGAGAATTCAGGCCACATGTCAAACTTTCAAGGAGGCACACTGGGAAGTGATAATGCCTAAAAGATAAATTGGAAAGATACCATAGGTATTAGCTTGTGTAAATGCTGCTTTCAATTTGTGTAGCAGTCAATGTACCACTTTCAGAACAAGATAATGAATTAAATGTAATTCTTGGCTGTCCCCTGAAGTCCTAATAAGGACCCAATAGTGGGATTCAAACTGATTTGAAACCTATCCTGGAACCATTCCATAGATGCTTGCTCTCATTCTATAACTGGGCCAAGACAAGCTTTAATGTAGCTTAATTTCTACTCTCTTTAAAGCGCTGACAAGAGTGGCTCTTGAATTACAGCAAAACCTTATGCGTTTCTTTGCTTATAAAGAACTCGCCAAATGTCAAGACTTGTCCTCGGTTTTAATTTCTTAGATGGGATGGTGTTTATATTTTAACCAAAAGAGATATTGTTATCTTACTTTTTTTTTCTGTTAATCAAGGCATTAATGGCAATATAAGTTAACTTTTTTGTTAGTTTTTAGTTGGCCTTTAGGATATTTGTTTTGTTTGTTTGTTTGTTTGTTTTTCGACAGAGTCTCGCTCTGTCGCCCAGGCTGGAGTGCTGTGGCATGATCTCGGCTCACTGCAAGCTCTGCCTCCGGGGTTCACGCCATTCTCCTGCCTCAGCCTCCCAAGTAGCTGGGACTACATGTGCCCGCCACCATGCCTGGCTAATTTTTTGTATTTTTAGTAGAGATGGGGTTTTACCATGTTAGCCAGGATGGTCTCGATCTCCTGACCTCGTGATGCACCTGCCTTGGCCTCTCAAAGTGTTGGGATTACAGGTGTGAGCCACCGCGCCTGGCCTAGGATATTTGGTTTTAATTAAAGTACTTCAATCATTCAACATGGCCTCACCAAACAGTGTCTGGGCTCCTGTGAAGATAAATGGTTAAGAGACATATTTTCCATCTCAAGGAGCTCAAAATAAATTTGGATGGGGGTAGTGGACAGTAAAATTAAAACATTTGGATATGAATGTGAAATAAGCAACTCAAATTTTATCACATGAATTTCATTGTTAGGTGGGCAGAAAATATTCGCTTTTTTTTTTTTTTTAACTTTCCCATGTTAGTTACTGCTGGGAGTGTGTTGGAAAATGGTTTGCCACGAGGAAAAATTGTGAGGGCAAGTTAAGAAGTGCTTACCATTTTTTTTGGCATATGTAAGCTGATATTTTCTAAATTCAGTTTATATTTTGAGTCATGCTTTGCAGGGCTTTTCCAAAACTGGTTCAACAACCAGTCAATCAAAAAAGATTCATTAAAGCATTTCCCTTCAAGGCACTGTTTATAAATAATTAAGCAGATAGCATCGTTTAGGTCTGAATGCTGTACAGAGAGAGTGAGTCCATGGAATCCAGGTTTTCTAGAAGAAGAAGCAGGATGCCCCAGAGCTTCCTCATCCACATCTAAGTGGTCAGATAAATTTCCTTTCCAAGAAGGTACACAGGATATTGCTTTATTTTTGCTTGAAGTTCTCACTGACGCTGAGGACCACAGACTCACACTCATTTGTATCTAATCCAGACTCCACATCCTAGTAACTTTGGTTGTCTTGTCAATGTTTCCAGGTTGTTCCAGTCAATGGCTCAGGCTCTTGGTGAGTTTTCTAGTGTCTAATCTGTATGGAAAGTTCCCCTCACATATACTACAGTTTTGTTTGCCTTCAAATATTCAGGATGTCTCAAATACAAAATAGGCTTCAGACCTGACAATTTTAGACTCATGAGCATGGTCTCTGATAGGTGAATCTTCCTTTTGACCACTGACACTGACTGACTGGCCCCAATGGGTTGTACCAAGCCACCGCCAACCACAGCACAGAAGATCAGGGTCCCGTAACTGAAATTTTCAGAGTGGGAGGGAAACTGCAGCCAGCCTCATTTACCAGAGGCCCTGGCATGCTCTTTTTTTGTGTGGCTTCTGTGAAATTACAGAAAATCAGATAGCTTTCTTTCTAGTGAGGCTTTTACAACCAAATGCTCATGACAGTATAAACCCAGAGCTTTTCTGGACTCAAAGAAAAGGCGTAATCTTAAGAAGAAATAAAATTTTTGCCTCTGGAGAAACGGGGTTAAAAAAAGTGATGATATCTGAATAGTAGAAAATGTATTATTTTATTCAACAGGAGGGAAGATAAAACATTCTTATGTACTTAACAATTTTCTAAAAGTCTACCTTCATCTTTTTTCTTCTTCTGGACTAAGTGCTGCTTGTGGTTTGGACATTGCTTTTTTAAAACAATATTAAATAAAATGCCCCCTTAAAAGAAAATTAATGCCTTTGTACTAAGAAAAGATACAGGTATTTGCATTCTATAGAAAGGAAGTTGGCAGGGCTAGAGTCCATTTAACAATAGCGGAGTTGGTAAGGAGAAGCTGGGGTCAAGCATCAGATTTTTCATAGAGTATTGAGATTGGGGCCATAGCAGGTAGTAAGCAGGAATTCACACATGGAAGAACCAAGAGTCTCAGAGGGAGATGCAGGATACTGAAATCAAGGAGCAGAGCTGAGTTAATAATCTGATGGGATTCTGCTATCATGAAAAAGAATAGGGCTGTCAGGCAAAGCGGCTCCTAAAGTTTTATGGAACAGACTTTGTAGTATTAACCAGCTTTCACTGATCCAGTCTACTTTGTAAACAGATAAACCAGTGGTGTCTTCAGAGTAACTCAGGCTTCTGACGCATACACTGTGATAGAATTTCATTATATGAGGATATTAAAAGAAGCATGACCATAAAAACTAGCCCAAGAAGTCTGTTTAACTAAAATACATTCTGTGGTTCTCAGAATCTATTTATCACATACATGATAAATAATTCTTCCAAAAAAAGTTTTAAACTTGCTGTCTATCCCAAAGTATGAACATCCTATATCATTTATTCTTCTCTGCTAAATTACCTATCAAACAACAAATAAAGCCATGTGCAAAGGTTTTGGGAGAGTCCCAAGTGAGGGCTACTGTGAAGATAAATGGTTAATGTCTGCTCTCCCAGCTGCTCAGTTAATTACTGTAATAGAAAACATCTTGAGGGAAAACACTGCATACAGTTATTAGCAATTAACCCACAACTCCAAAAAAAAATCATAATTCTTACTAATAATAGAACATTGCCCAGCCAGCCTAATTATAATTTCTACACAAGAGCTTTGTGTTTTCAGAAAATGTGAAATATTATAAGTCACTACTATTTAAAATGCAAATAGGAAATCAGGAAGATGAAGATTATATTGAGAAATGCAAAATGGAGTAGAGCAGATAGAAATGTGAGGAGGCATGATTTATTTGGTAATGAACTAATTCCTTGACAAGCAGTAGATGCAGATATATTAACCAAATAACTTTTTGCTGAGTGTTTATTACAATACAGGACCTTGTGGTGTTAATGATTGGTGCTACAAAAATGGTAAAGAAGTTAAGACAGGGTAATGTGGAACAGGAGAAATCCATGATATGGATTTCAGATATGATACTGTTTTGTTTTTCTATGAATCATGGAATCTTCTTAGATATATCTCTATCTTGAAACTCATTTTTTTTTCTCCTATATAGTTATGTTTCTTTTATTGTTCCTGTCTGCTCAGTGCTTACTGGTCTTCTTGTCCTCTCTGACACACACCAAATTTATTTCTGTTTCAAAATTTTAAAACGTTTGTTATTACTGCTGCCTGGAATATTTACTCCCCAAATTTGGAATGACTATTTTCTTCCAAGAATTCATGCATCTGCTCAGAGAAAGCTTGATCACATTACAAAACAGTCTGCTTTTCTCTTCTTTTTCTGTCCTATAACTTTACTTTGTTTTTTCATACATATACCACTATCTGATAGAATATCCCATTCGCTACTTCATAACTTATCAACATTAACCTATATTCATTAACTTCCTCCCTGTTTTGGATCTGCTGTATCCACGCTTCCTAAATCTTCTTCCTCTCCTCTGTGCTCTCAATTATGTCTGTATGAATATTTGCATTATTTTATATGTGGAATATTGTTTACAGCTAAGCCAAATAATGTCTTAGAAGATTTATTTTCTCATATGAACTTCGATTTTTTCTATAGTTAATAATTGTCTTGTGTTTTCTCATACATAAGTAGTTCATTTTCCCCTCAAATGTTCCATGCACAGAAATAAATTCTGTAACTCCCAAACACACTAAATGACCTGCCTCCTTTTATCATTTGGAGATATTCATCCTCTACTCCCTACTCATTCTCATTTAATAGGACACTTTTTAGTTCTGGCTCATAGCTTGAATTGTACAATTACCTTTGTCAATTTCCTACAAATTCCCTTTGCCTATTTTCTGGTGTTCATATGCTCTTCTTTCTTAATTCACTTCTTCATTTTGCTGAGGCATTTCCTCCGGTAGCTTCCAGGAAAGGATATGGTGGGGCTCAGTTTTTTTAGTTTTTATATGTCTGGAAAATGTTTTACTTTTACTCTTGATTGATAGTTTAGCTGAGTATGGAATAGTAGGTTAAAATTGTTTCCCTCTATATTTTGAAGTTATTGCTTCCCTATTTTATATCATTTTGATGTTTCTTTTCCAAAAGTCCAATGATATTCTGAATGATATCTTTCGTATGTGTGCTATCTCTGCCCCTTTTAGGATTTTCTTTCTGTTGTGTCTGTTCTGAAATTTCATGATGAGGTGAGTCTTTATTGTCCCAGGTACTCTGTGGGCCATTTCAGTTTAGAGATATGTCTTTCAGTTCTTGAAGTATTTCTTTGTTAATTTCCTCATTTTGTTTTCTCCTTTCCTCTCTTTCTAGTTCTCCTAGATTAATTTACTGATTTCCTTTTCTTTTCTTTTCTATTTTCTCTCGCTCTTCTGAGAGATTTTCCTGATTTATTTCTAACCTTTCCGTTAAATATTTTTTTCACTGCAGTTATCTTGTTTTTAATGTCAAAGACCTATCTCTCATTTACTTAATGTTCCTTTTTCACAGCTAAACAATTTTGTGTATGTAAATGTAAAGTATCCTTTTGTGTTTCTGAAGATAATTGGGGTAAGGAGAATGCATTTCTTTTCTCAGTTTCTTTATATCTGTTCTTTACATGTAGCTCTCTACAAACTTGAAACTTTCTTCATATCTGGTGATTCTTGGCTGATTATATTTAAGAGTAAGCACTAAAACGATTATATTCAAAGGAAGCTGTTTTTGTGGATGGGAGTAGTCAAATGGTGGACTTCACTTGAAGGTTATCAGTTACTGGTCCTTTCATTGAGATCTCCAGAAGACAATCCTCCAACCTCCCTCATGGTGCAAGATACGTACTTAGACACAAGTTTCTGGGAAACACAAGTGAGATGAGCTGTGAGAGCCCCTCAGTTCATCCTGTAGACTTTTACCTAGTTCTCTTTTGCTCAGCCCTCTGATTCATCTCTGTCAAAGCTGGACCCCTGCAGCTCAGTTTCTCCAGAGAATATATCCCCTGTCTCCTGAGGGGCAGAAGGAGAAGGGAACACCAGGGAGTCAATTACTCTACGTATTTTACATCCAGATCCCTCATCAATGTCATCTTCCAGGATGCTTAGTGCCTTCAAGCACTAAGTCCCTCAGCCATCTTCTCTCATGAGTGAAGTCACTTCTCTTCTTACGGACATTGCCTTCTGGAGGCACTAACCCTGTAACTTTTGTGACTTCTCTCTATGAAGGCAGTTAGGAATCCTGCATCAGGCTTCTATCTTCCAAACTATTTTGAAACAGTTGGTAGTTGTTTTCTCCTCTTCTGTTCGACTTGGTTGGATAAGAACTTAAAACATTTATTTAATCTTCAGTTAATGAGGTTTAGGAGGGAGAAAAGATAAAACTGTGTGGTCGATTTTATTGTGTTAAATTGGAACTCTATATTTTGTTTTTCCTTTTAAAATTTAGCATCTATTTTTTTAAACTATTTGCTATATTTCTCTAAAACAACTGTTTTCAAACTTTTGTATGCATCATAATCACTTGAAGGGCTTGTCAAAACACAAACCCCCACCCTCAGACTGTCTGGTTCAGTAGTATTGGATGGGCCTGAGAATTATTTCTGACAAGTCAAAACACAAACCCCCACCCTCAGACTGTCTGGTTCAGTAGTATTGGACAGGCCTGAGAATTATTTCTGACAAGTCCTCAGGCAATGCTGATGCTGCTGGTTTGGGGACCACACTTTGACAAATTCCAGTTTATACAAATGGACCTTCTTGTTAAATTAACTCTGGTCCATTCTTTAATGTTCAAACATGTGTGCCTTTGGAACTTCTATTCATTCTTTATGACTCACCTCATATACAGCTGGAGGAAGAATTTCTTGACATATAGAAAGCATATGCTTCCCCAAAGTAACGCCTCAGTTATCTGCATTTTATACCTACTTATCTCATGATACTAATCACATTGGACACATTGGACAAGTCACATGGCTGACTCATCTGAGATAGAGTAAACTCTTTGAGCATGCAGCGTCTGTCTTACTATTTAGATGTTTCTTCCTCCTCCGTCACCTTTCCTTCTTCTCAACTTCCTAGTCTCCTCCTCTTTCTTCTGCTCCTCTTTCTTCTTTATTTCTGTTACCTAACTCTCTGCATGGCATACAGAGGCATGATGAGTGGAATTGAAGTTATGTTACTAAGTACAAGCAATAGATAACATATATGTTTGGAATGTTTTCCTTAAAAATTATGAATATCTTAATTTATTCAATAGTGTATCATGTAACCAATGGCAAGTGCACTCTCAAAGTGAGGCATTTAGATTATAGATGCTTTGCTTAAAATGGCTGGTTTTTAAACTCTTCATTACCTGGCCCACAGAGTGATAAGAAGCTTACCTCAGAATCAAAGTCAATGGACTGCATACTCCATTGAAAAAAATCTTGTCATAAAAGAGTCTGCTAAACTAATGTGCTTAGTGCTTTAGTCTGCTTTCATTCTGGCATAAGCTTCTCATCTTGTTGAGGACCAGTATAAAACACTTTGCAGTTTGACATTGGTCTGCAGACTGTGCTTTTTTTTTTTTTTTTTTTTTGAGAGATATAATTTACATACCACAAAATTTATCCTTTTAAAGTGCTTTTCAATATTTTCCCGAAGTTGTGTGAAAATACTAATTGCAGATATCTAATTCCAGAATCATCACTACTATCTAATTCCAGAACATATCATCACCCCCAAAAGAAACCCTATACATATTAACAGTCACTCCCCATTTCTTCCTGCCCCCAGCCTCTCAAAACCACTAATTCACTTTCTGTCTTTATGAATTTGTCTATTCTAGACCTTTTATATACATAGATTCATAAGTCAATATGTGGCCCATTTTGTCTGACCTCTTTTACTTAGCATAAGGTTTTCAAGGTTCACTCATGTTGTAGCATATATCAGTACTTCATTCCTTTTTATTTATGGCTATGTAATATTCTACTGTATAGATGTACCACATTTTGTTTATGTTTATCTGTTTGTTAATTGATGAACATTGAAGTTATCTCCAATTTTTGGCTATTATAAATAATGCTGCTATGAATATTATTGTACAAGTCTTTGTGTGGACATGTTTTTGATTATCTTGGCCTAGCAGTGAGATTGTTGGGTCATACGGCAACTTTATGTCTGATGTTTGGAAGAACTACCAAGCTATTTTTCAAAGTGGCTGTATCACTACATTCTTACCAGCAATGTATGAAGATTCCAATTTTCCATATCATTGCCAACATTTGTTGTTGTACCTTTGACTGTATTACAGCATCACAGTAGGTGTGAAGTAGCATTTCATTATGATTTTGAATGGCATTTCCCTAATGATTAATGATGTTGAGCCTCTTTTCACGTGTTTATTGACTTTTTATATATCTTCTAAATGTCTATCTAAATCATTTTCCCATTTTTAAAAATTGTTGAGTTGTAAGCATTCTTTATATATGCTGAATACTAATCTTTTTTCAGATATATGACATAAATATTTTAAATCTTTCTATGAGTTGTCTTTTCACTTTCTTGAGAGTATGCTGCCTATACTTTCGATACTATGCTCTATAGTCGTATAGTAAGCTGAAGCTGCCTGTTTCATCTGCTGTACAAACACACAAACAAAACTATAGAAAATACTCCAGGTGCAAATGTGCTCTATGTTTGTATGAAAGTATAAAATAATGAACTTTCAAGCACCATCATTTTGGGCTGGTGAGTTAGAGCCTAAGCCACAATTTGGGCTTACACATTTTTATAATGGCAAAAATTCATTTTGTAAGATGATAGCTGCCAAATGTAGTGATTCTTCTGATGTATACAGGAAAATAAAATGGAAAACCTTCTGGAAAGAATTCACCATTTTGTATGTAATTAAGAACATTCATGATGAGGAGGTCAAAATAACAGCATTAAAAGAAGTTTGGAAGAAGTTTATTCTAACTCTCATGGATGACTTTGAGAGGTTCAGGATTTCAGTTGAGGAAGGAACTGCTGATGTAGTGGAAATAGTAAGTGAACTAGAATTCAAAGTGGAATCTGAAGATGTGATTGAAATACTGAAATCTCACGATCAAACATTAAAGAGTTGGCACTTATAGATGAGCAATGAAAATGATATTTTTTAGATGGAGACTACTTCTGATGAAGATACTTTGCACATTGTTCAAATGACAACAAAAGATTTAGATTATTACGTAGCTTAGTTGATGAGGCAACCACAGCATCTGCAAGAATTAACTCCACGTTGGAAAGAAGTTCTGCTGTGAGGAAATGCTGTAAATAGTATTGCATGCTACAGACAAATCTTTTGTGAAAGAGAGTCAGTCAATGGGGCAAACTTTATTGTTGTCTTCTTTTAAGAAATGTCCACAGCCATCCCAACCTATAGCAATCACTACTCTGATCAGTCAGCTGCCACTAACATTGAGGCAAGAGCCTCCACCAGCAAAGAGTATGACTTACTGAAGGCTCAGTTAATTGTTAGCCTTTTTTTAGCAGTATTTTTTTACAGTAAAGTATGTACCTTTTTTTTAAACATAATGCTATTGCACACTTAAACATAATGCTATTGCACACTTAATAGTTTACAGTATAGTGTAAATGTAATTTTTATATGTACTGGGAAACAAAAAAATTCATGTGATTCACTTTATTGGGTGGTCATATTCATATATATGAATATAATAGTCATATTATTGTGGTGGTCTGGAATTGAACTTGCAGTATCTCTAAGGTATGTCTATAAAAGAAACTCAAACGATTCAATAGGAAGAAAACAAATAACCCAATTTTTAAAAATGGGCAAAGAACCTGAATAGACATTTTCCCAAGAAGACATAAAAATGTCCAACAGGTGTATGAAAAGTTACTTAATATCACTAATCATCAGATAAATTCAAATTACAACCACAATGAGGTATCACCTCATACCTGTTAGAATGACTATTATCAAAAAGGTAAAATATAACAAATATTGGAAAGGATATGGAGAAAAGAAAGCCTTTGCATGCTGTTGGTAAATTAGTATAACCATTATGGAAAAGTGTATGAAACTTCCTCAAAATGTTAAAAATAGAACTACCGTATGTTCCAGCAATCCCACTTTTGGGTATATAGCCAGAATAATTAAAAGCAAGATCTCAAAAAGATATTTGAACATCCATGTTTATTGCAGCATTATTTACAATAGCCAAGAGGTGGAAACAACCCAAATGTTCAATGACAGATTAATGGATAAAGAAAATTTATATACATACAATGGAATATTATAAAGCCTTAAAAAGGAGGAAATCCCGTCATATGCCACAATATGGATGAACCTCAAGGATATTATGCTAAGCAAAATAAGCCAGTCATAAAGGAACAAATACTCTATGATTCTATTCATATGAAGTATCTAAAATAGTGAACACAGAAACAGAAAATAGAAAGGCGGTTGCCAAGGGCTGGGAGAAAGGGAGAGGGAGAATTAGTATTTATGGATATGGATTCAGTTTGCAAGATAAAAAAGTTCTAGAGATCTGTTGCACAACAATATACTTAACAGTACAGGATTATACACTTAAAAATGGTTAAGATTATAAATTTAAAGTTACATATTTTTCACCCCATACGCCCCCAAAAAAGCATGATCTGTGCAAAGTAGTTTCTAAAAAAATATGTATTTGGGCTAATCTTCCAATTCTGTTCTAATAAATACATATAATTCCAGATCTGATCATTCCATTTAACTCAAATCTGATTGGGAAGTCTTTATGACCAATGAGGATTGGAGTGCTGAGAAATTATGTATAAATCACTAGCCATATATTTCATGAGTTTTATGAAGACTTTATTATTTTCTATAAAAAGAGAGAGAGAAAAAACTATGGATTTGGAGGGGCAGAATTTAGTGGCAGATTAAGCCAAAGGGAGAATGATTATTCACATCTTGGTGTGACAATCTCAGTTGGTTCCCAGGTGAATTTTGTTCTATTTTGCCTGATATCAAGATTTCAATGTGCATGGCTCATTAGTGCTTGTGGGCATTTTTATAATGGCAATTTATTACACTTTCAGGTGACAGAAGCTGTCCTTTAAAGAATTGCTTTCTGACCTCCTCCTCTTTCAACCTACAACACCTGCTGAATGAAGTGGCCTGTACTCCTTTCCTGTCCCCATATAGACACTGGAAGTTTTTGTGTGCAGGAGAGCAGGACTGAAAAGCTTTGGCTGGAAGGTTTTTGTAGCAGCCTGCTTGTTGAATTGACATGGATCAACAATTTCTCAATGAGAAGAAGACAGATGAGAAGATAAAGTATTTGGTAACTGTAAAGCTTCAAGCAGGAACTCAAGAAGATTTTTAGAACATCTGGTCGGAATTTATTTTTTTTAGGTAAGCATCCCCTTTTACAACCAGCATACATAAAGCATTAAATTGGCTTACCCCACCCCTTCCTAACGAGAAAGAAGCTGGTTAGATTTATTACTCCTTTGATACAGGTCTGGAGGGAGAGTGAAGCGGCATGTGGAATTCCCATGAAGGACCCCCTCAAAATCTTTAGGACTCCTTTTAGATAGAATGTTTGTCTTCAATTTCTAACTCATTTTTAAGAATCTGTCTAGATTGAGATTGTGAAAGATCATTAACAAAAATACAAATAGATAATGTTTCTGGATTTTTTTTCTGTAATATTTATGTCCAAAGAAGGGATATCATCAACACAAACTTTTTATTCTCTTATTTTTAAAATTGGTTTTTGTGTAACTGGCTCATTCTCTTGCTTGGTTAAATTTAAAATTTATTTTCCTTTGACAATAAAGGCCGAGTTCATTGTTTTGTCTGTGTCTGCCTTCATTTTGTGTGTCCATAACAACCCCCAAATACCAAACTGCATTGTTCTTATAATATGGAAGATTATAACTAACAGGTTTCATATACTTTGTTTTTTTAAAGATATACCACACCCAACCAATCAAACCAAATAACCAGTTATTTCAAAATTGTATGAATATACTGCAGAAGGGGAGCTGATTTCAAATCAGTGTTTTCAAGTTCATGGCAAAATTTTAACACTTATGTTAGAAGAGTATATTTCATTTAATGATGTTGCTTACATGACATTGTGTTCATATTATTATCCATGCTAGAATAATTTGAAATAAATCTCACTTTTTGAAATGTACACTATTCATATTTATTCTGTAGCATCCTAAGTGCTTCAAATATTCATCTATAGTAAAAATGTGCTTTGAAACCAATGTATATAAAAGGAAAATTTTCTAATTTATGATTTTCAATGGGCTTAGTTACTTCCCACGAACCTAAGCTGTCCTTTACTAAACAACTATGCAATCAGATGATTTACAAACATTCTTGTATTTCTATTATTCTTTAGCTTTTAAAATGGTTCTGAATATTAGCTGTGGCTTACATAAAACTTAGCCTTGTAATAAATGTGATCTATTATTTATGCAAGACTTTCAGTGATATTATGAAAGAGAATGTTTAGAAACTTTTTACATTCCAGGAGGGGATGAAATTGGTTGGAGATACATCCAAGCAGAGTTAAAACTAGTTCAGGAGCAAATAAAAGCTTAGCAAGTCAAAGGAAATTTTGGAGTACAATTAATTTTTGCTGTCATCTCTAGGTATGCTACAAATTTGTATTAAAATAATTAAGATCAAACTGTAGTGAAACAATCTGGAGTCTTTACATTTCATTCAAAAGACAAACAAAAAATGGAATCAATGGAGAGGATTATTATTATTTTTTTACCTATAGCTATATCCAGATGGGGAGAAAAACAACCCCACCTTATATAGTTAGTACACTCAATTCAGAAACCACCATTTTTGTGTATTAGCCAGTTTCTCTTCTTTCCTTGTTCCCCCACAATGCCCTGCCTGCCTTGCTCATTTCACTGTTCATTAGCATCTCACCAGAAGAGGGAAGAAAAAAAAGAGGAGGTGAAATTAGGCAATCAACTTTGTTACTTGTTTAAAAAGGTGGCAAAGAGGTTGAGTAGAAGTTAGAAGAGTTAAAAATATATTTTTAAATTGTCAACGTGTTTTAGCAGCCTATGCTAGGCCTGTTAATATTAGAACTAATTAGTTAGCCAAGTTACAATGCATCTCTACAGTAGACAATCAGCACTGTCACCAAGTCCACTGTCTCTGGGGTTAGAGAAGGCCTGGTTGATGTATATCTGGCATTTAGAAAGAGAAGTCAGAATGAATCTTTTTTTTTTTTTTTTTTTTTTAATGAAATAAGGGGGGTTAGGTAATGATTTATATTGTGGAAAGAGCTCAAAAATTATGTTTGTTAACGATATTTGTCAAAGGATAAAGATGTTTACTTATGTACTTGTACCTGTGGCTTTTTCAATTTACTAAATTAAACTTCAATTTTAAAAGAAGTAAAAGATACAGATATGTCTCAGAGAAATAGAAGATACTGTAGGGTGGCATGAATTCCATACTCTGAAACTCAAGGAGAGCAAAGTCACAGAATGCTGAAGAATTCAGGTGCAGTTTGGTTTTATCTCACCTCCATCTTTTTTTTTCCTTTTCAGAGAAACGACAAAAGTTTGCTTCTCAATCCCTTCTGTAAAAGCCCAACTGGGCCGGGCTCGGTGGCTCACGCCTGTAATCCCAGCACTTTGGGAGGCCGAGGAGGGCAGATAACAAGGTCAGGAGACCATCCTGGCCAACATGGTGAAACTCCATCTCTACTGAAAATACAAAAAATTAGCTGGGCGTGGTGGCGCGCGCCTGTTGAGGCTGAAGCAGGAGAATCGCTTGAACCCAGGAGGCGGAGATTGCAGTGAGCCGAGATCTCGCCATTGCACTCCAGCCTGGGCGACAGAACCAAAAAAAAAAAAAAAAAAAAAAAAAAAAAAAAAAAGAAAAGAAAAAAGAAAAGAAAGGAAGAAAGAAAAGGGAACAAAGGCTCAAAACACTGAAACTAAGAGCCAGATGGTTATTTCAAACATGCAGGACAAGAGGGAGCCCACATAACCATTTGAGAAAGATCCTTTTAGGGCTCCCAGAACTGAGGAAATCAGGTGGTACCACTTTGAGTACAGTATTTGACATGAACGAGTCACTGGAAAGCCACTTTTGGTCAGTTTAGGAATCAAAGAAAAAAGTCGTCCCACTGCAGATTGATCCATTTTTTTTTTTTCAGGGATAAACAGCAGATTATGGCTTCGGAGTCTGGGCTGTCCTTTATTGGAGGGCACGATGCACCATAGATTTTTATTTTCACGAAACAGACTCCAGAGGTTTGTGGCCTTCCAGACAGCAGCTGGCACCGGGCAGAGGCACAGACTACTGCCTGAGCTGCTGGCGACTGCCTCGCGCTTGGCTGTGCATCCCAGGCTGCGCTGGCCAGCACCGCAGCCAGAGAGCTTCCCATTCCGAGCAGGAGAGGCTGTTCCTCCTTATATTTGGGGGAAAGGAGCTGGTTTGAAGGAAAGGAGGGATTAAGTTTGTAAAAGCGTTGGCTCCTCCTTATAACTCTGGTGCCTAATGGGGATGAGATGATAGCCAAATAAAACGGAGAGATGACCCCGTTTTGAGTGAGGAGGATTTCTGGATGAGTCGGCGATGTGTCCTGCAACTGTCGATTTGGCAGATTTGACTCAATCAACTGCCAGTTGGTTCCCACTTCAAACACACCTCCCTCAGCCTACGGCTCTGACCGACTCCCCAGACTCGGGGTGGGGAGCGAGCAGAACAAGAGAATCAAAAGTCAGCCTTCTTTTGGTCTCTGCTCCTGCACAACTGGTTTGGTTCTGAGCAGGCTGATGTTTGAGGGGAAAAGCCAGGACTGCTTGGGCTCTTTGGCGGGATTTGAGTGTGTGTGCTGGGAGCGGGGAGGGTAGGAAGCGGTGGGAGGAGAGTTAGGCTGAGTACTGAGCGAAGCCCCTTATTTTCCGTCCCAGCTGCCCTTCCCGTCCCCAGAGCCCAGCCCCCGCCGCGGCTGGGTGAAGAGGAGGGGGCGAGGAGGGCGCAGGGCGGTGGGGGACGCCCAGCAGCGCCTTGCGCCCGCGGTGGCGGAGTGGCTGTCTCTTTAAGCGCTCCGGAGGGGCTGGGGCGGGAGGGCGGCGAGCGCGTTTCCATGGCATCGGGGCTGCGGGGGCTGCGGGGCGGCTGGGCTCACTCGGTTTCAGTCGCTCCCGGCGGAGCAGGGGCATGCAGCTCAGCGGCCACCCAGCCTCTGGGGCTCGCCCGAGCGCTCCTCCCGCACTCCCAGCCGCCTCTGACGCCTGTTGGGGCCAAGCTGCTGCGGTTCCCGCCGCAGACAGACGCACCGCGCCAGCCTCGCGAGCTCTGCACCAACTTCTGCCCGACGAGCCCAACTTCTGCGCCGGGTTCGGACTTGCGGAGCCGGAACGGCCTGCCGCGCGCAGCCCAGGCGGCGGCCAGGGTGGGTCAGCCTCGCCGAGATGTCTTCGCGACTGTGCTTCTGCGTCTGGGCGGTTGCCGGCTGGCCGCCAGGAAGCGCCCTACAGCTCCGGTTGGGCATGTAAGTGGCGCCGGCGCGCTCCGGAACGCTTGGAGAGAGCAGACAACAGTGTGCCCCGCCCCACCCCGGACCTGGTGCGGACGCCGCGGGCCGAGCCCGGGAAGGGATGGGGGGCAGGAGGTGCGGGCAGACGCCTGCGGGGGCTGCGGGCTGTCCCGGGCGGAGCGAGGCGGAACGCAGTCCCCAACGCGTCCTTGGGGAGCGCCAGACCGGGAGCGGAGACCGCGACCGGGGCCGGTGTCCACCCGGTACTTTCTGGGGGCCTGACAGATTCCCTCCCCCAGCCCCCCCACCCCCAGGTTTGGGTGTGTGCGTGTGTGCGCGCATAGTATGTGTGCATTTTCTTTAATTATCTGTTTGAAGAGTAATTGGCTAATGACTACCACTTTGTGAAAGGGCTGTGAATGAAATCCTGTCGAACAGCGAGTTTGACATTTTTTTTCTTTGTAGAGACCAATGACTTCGTGCACATGTTACCTTTCTTTCTTTTTTGAGAAGTATCGCCGAGTCGGACGGAGTGGTTTATTCCACAGGTTTGACGAGAGGCAAATCCCGGCTCATCTGCCGAAGTGAGGAGCTGGGGAGATGAGTATGTGAAGGATTGAGTGCTCGGCCACTTAGCTACTAGTCCCCTTATTAGAGAACTGAAGAGTTAGTAGGAAGGTGACTCAAACGCATCGTCTCAGGATGGGCATGGTTTCATTCCGGATTAGAAATCATGAAAGCTAGGAGATAATTTTTGTCACCGTGTCAACCATAGCGAGGAGCTCACTGGAAGTCTAAGTCTTTACAAATTGCCTAGTCCTCTTGACTGGCTGAAGTTTCACCTGAATTCTGTAGCATCAGCGGAATCATCATCGAACCGCCTGAGAGAGAAGCCAGATCTAATTCTGCTTTTCGATTTCTGCTCCTGAGCGGTTATGAATAGACACCAGAGTGTTTGAGCATTTAAACATTTTTGCCATTTTGCTCCTACTTTGCTTCACCTTTGCCTTTCTGAAATGTGAATACTTTATGATAGAAAAATGGCTTAGATAAGTACACAAAGCCATCCATAGATCTCTGGGGCTTTACTTTTTCCTGTAAGAAAAATTAGATTTTGGGGTTCAAATTACATATTTCATTTCTTTCATGTGAGATTCAATCTTGACACATGGCCAGGGTGTCAGTGGCATCTCAGAACTTCTTGCCTACATAGTTTGTAAATATGTATTTGGCGAAAATGCCACGTTTCTGGGTATGTAATTTCTGTTGAATTGATGTGTCTTGTTTATTTTGAAGAGAAGGTTGATTTAGACTTTTCTTCTTCAGTTTATCTCAGAAAACACATCCCACTTTGGATAGCTTGTGCATGTGTAAGCCTGCACTTCTTAGAAACTGTCTTTTAGAAAGCTTGAGGAGTAGCCATGCTCTTACCTTTATAAGTGCCTTTATTTAAGTGGATCCTAGGTTGGCTGATTACCTACAAAATCACCCATGCACACTGAGACAAAACAGTCCCTTTGGAGAGAAACAGAAATAACAGAAATACCTACATCACTTTTGACATTGACTGTTTTACCTCAGGTTTCAATATTGACTCTTTTGTTGAAAACGCTGGAGGGATGACACTGCATTTTTTTTTCTTTTAAGGATCCTGCTACTGCAGCTCATTTATTTATCAAGTGAGATGAGATCAGATATTTAAAAATATATAAATTCTTAAGTGTTTAATATAGATGCTTTTTCCAGGATGTTATTGAGATCAGTCTGATGACTCTTAGTACTCTCTGAAATCTTGATGGGAAAAATCCAAATTTTGTAGTTCTCCTTGATATTAGACATAATGGTGGTTTCTTCAGCAGGAATCATGTTGGGATTTAGTGCTAGGTTTCTTCAGATGCCTTTGCAATTGTAGACATGTGAAATGTAGCCGCGTATAGATAGCACTTGGCTTCCGCATACCTACCTATCTATTAAATTAAAGAGAATTCTTCCTGAGATTTGTATTGACCTCTGAGGTCCATTATCAGTGAGAGCAGGCTTCTAATGAGGTGAAGACCACTAATGAGAATGCATCATCTTACTGACTGGCACTTATAGGTCATTAACACAAGTAAAAGTTTGATGTAGCTAAACTTGTTCTTGAACAAATTTTGGAGCTGGGGTGACAAGTGAAAATAGGAAACAATTGTGCAGCTAACCAACAGTCAGCCTAAATTTAATGCATTGTGTTTATGGTGCATTCCTCCAAAGGTAAGCTCATTTTCAAAGAAAATTTTTTTTTTAAAGAAAGCAAAAGGTGAATGACATATGAATATTCCAACTCTAATGATAATTGATCTGATGACCTTGTCTTATCACATTTAGGAAATCGTGAATAATTAATATTAGGCAGATTCATAGAATCAGTATTTCAGGAAGAGTGCCTAAGTACCTGTTACTTACGGAGGCATTAGAAATCACAGGTAGTAATTATCTGTTTGAATTCTTACATGCCAGGCAAATTTCTAACCACTTTACATGTATTATTTCATTTAATCCTGGAAATGCCCTATGAGGTAGGCACATTATCATACCATTTTATGACAAAGAAAGAGACACAGTAAAGTTAAGTTACCTTCCAAAAATTCAGAAGATCTGGGTCTAGGCAGTTGGATTCCAGAGCTGAAGTTCTTAACACTTGTAGTCCATTTCAGAAGGCTCAGGCCCAACCTCTGTTTTTAAGACGTTCCTTTTAATCACTTTAATGCGTTTTCAGTAGGAATAGGGCTGGTACCTTCTACCTAGTGGTTGAGATACCTATGCCACCTTTTTTGATGGTTGCCATAGTTATAGGGTTCTGTTGGCATTCTGTGGTGGGTATGGGGAGAGGTTGGCATGCTAATGGTCCTGCTATGGGTAGGATAGCTCCTCACAAGGAAGATCTGATTTATCTCCTCCTTATTGAGACTCTTCATAGGAAATTCTACTCCTCTATCATGGCTGCAAGTATTTGAGTATTAAAATGAGGGAGTAGGTTTAAGCTGGGTATTATAGAGTGAGAGAAGTTATCTGAGGCAAGTGCATTAAAAATTGGAGACTTGTAACTGGTAATGGCATTTTGATAAAGGGATATTGAAGAGTTTACTTATGTTAATGGTACTCTGCAAATGTTTTCTAAAGGATTAAATAGGAGGAAATAAACTGTACTCTGGATCTTTGAGACATCAAAGGAAAATGATTGGCTGTAATGTACTCTATTAAAATTTATCCTTTGTAATGTACTCTTGTAAATACTTGCATAATTATTTTATGCATCCTAATGAAAAGTAGTAAACATGGGAGTGTTGCAGATATCATAGCAAGCATGAATGAATAAAGGAAGATGAAGTAGCTTAAGCTCCTGGGACATGTGATACTTGGATTTCTCTGATACCTGGAGGGAATTTTTAAACAACATGGCCACTTTGTGACTCAACAGTAGTCGAAACTGTATAGGACATTTCACTTCCATCCCCTAAGATAGTACAGGCAGTTTTGACATACAGATCCCTAGTATGTCTGATATGAAACTATCTACCCCTCTCCCATGACACGCATACATGGAACTATGTTTCACCTCTTAATTACAGGCTTAATTACAGGCTTCTGTAGTTAATATGGAAATTTAGGGTCAGAGAGAGAGTGACAGTGACTTAGATTTTATGAAGAACCAATGGATTTGGAAGTAGAGGCGGTCAATAATCTATGATAATAATTTGGAATAGTGAAGGAGAGGTGACAGAGTCGTCCGTTTTCCCCCCCCCACATGCTGGAATGTGTTTCTTTTTATTATTATTATTTAAACTTTTGATATTATACAGCCTGAAATTGAGCTGTCTTAGTTCATTCGGGCTGGTGAAACAAAATACCATAAACTGAGTGGGTTTTAAACAACAAACATTTATTTCTTATGGTTCTGGTGACTGAGAAATCCAAGATTTCTCAGAATCTTGGATTTTGGTAGATCTGATGTAGAGCCTGTTTCCCGGTTCACAGATCTAGCTTTGTCCTCACATGATGCAAGGGGTAAAGGAGCTCCCTTGGGCATACATTAATTTCAGTCATGGGGGTTCTACCCTCATGATTTAATCATTTCTCAAAGGCCCCATTTCCTAATACCATCACATTGGAAGTTAGGGTTTCAGCACAGAAATTTTAGGAGGAAAACAAACATTCAGACCATATCATGAGTGAACTAGAGATATCCAGGGCTAATAATAATCCCTTATTTATTTACTTACTTACTTAGTTGTTTTTGAAACAGAGTCTCACTCTGTCACCCAGGCTGGAGTGCAGTGGTGCGATGTGGGCTCACAACAACCTCTGTGTCCTGGGTTCAAGTGATTCTCATGCCTCAGCTTCTTGAGTAGCTAAGACTACAGGCACATGCCAACCACATTCAGCTAATTTTTGTATTTTCAGTAGAGACAGGGTTTCCATGTTGGCCAGGCTGGTCTTAAATTCCTGACCTCAAGTGATCGCCTACCTCAGCCTCCCAAAGTGCTGGGATTACAGGCATGAGCCACCACACCAGGCCAATAATCCCCTTAAACTTACAAATAATTTAAGCATAGTCTGGGTTTACTCATTAATTTAAATTAATTGGAAAAGGGTTCTTTTTCTTTTGAGGCCAGGCACATTAAATGAGCAGAAAATGAATTTCAGAAGAGAAGGCCGTGTGTATTCTCTATGGGTAAAACATTTTTTAAAGCAGTTTGTGTATTAATATCTTCAGTCCTAACAACAATCATATGAGGTAGATAACACCATCATCTTTTCAGATAAGGTCACTGAGGCATAGAGAGGTGTATTAGTCCATTTTCACACTACTATAGAGAACTACCTGAGACGGGTAATGTATAAAGGAAAGACATTTAATTGACTCAAAGTTCTGCATGTCTGGGGTGACCTCAGGAAACTTACAAGCATGGCAGAAGGTGAAGGGAAAGAAAGGCATGTCTTACATGGTGTCAGGAGAGAGAGAGTGAGAACAAGGGGGCAACTGCCAAACACTTAAATTATCAGATCTCATGTTAACTCACTCACTATCATGAGAACAGCATGGAGGAAACTGCTCCCATGATCTAATCACGTCCCACCAGGTCCATCCCTCGACACATGGGGATGTCAATTTGAGATAAGATTTGGGTGGGGACATAAAGCCAAACTGTATAATTCTGCCCCTGTTCCCTCACAAATCTGATGTCCTTCTTACATTTCAAAACATAATCTTGCTTTCCCAATAGTCCCCCAAAATCTAAATTCACTTCAACATTAATTCAGAAGTCCAAGTTTAAAGTCTCACCAGACACAAGGCAAGTTCCTTCCGCATATGAGCCTGTAAAGTCAAAGGCAAGTTAGTTACTTCCAAGATACAGTGGGGGTACAGGCATTGGGAGAAATTGGCCAAAACAAAGGATTACAGGCCTCATGCATATCCAGAACCCAAAAAAACAGTTGTTAAATTTTAAAGCTCCAAAATCATCTCCTTTAACTCGATGTCTCATATCCAGAGCATGCTGACACAAGAGATGGGCTCCCAAGGCCTTGGGCAGCTCCACCCCTGTGGCTCTGCAGGGTACAGCCCCTGTGGCTGCTTTCATGGGCTGGTGTTGAGTGCCTGCAGTCTTTCCAGGTGCATGGTGCATGCTGTTGGTGATGCACCATTCTAGGGGCTGGAGGACAGTGGCCCTCTTTTCAAAGCTCCACTAGGCAGTGCCCTAGTAGGGACTCTGTGTGGGGGTGCCAACCTCACATTTTCCCTCCTGACTCCCCTAATGGAGGTTCTCCATGAGGGCTGTGCCCCTGTAGCAGACTTCTGCCTGGACAATCAAGTGTTTCCATACATCCTCTGAAATCCAGGCAGAGGTTCCCAAACCTCAGCTCTTCTGTACACCCTCAGGCCCAACACAATGTGGAAGCTTCCAAGGCTTGGGGCTTGCACTCTCTAAACCCATGGCACAAGTTGTACCTTGGGCCGTTTTACCCATGGCTGGAGCAGGAGTGGTTGGGACTCAGGGCTCTATGTCTCAAGGATACACAGAGCAGCAGGGCCCTGGTCCTGGCCCAGGAAACCATTCTTCCCTCCTTGGCCTCTGGGTCTGTGATAGGAGGGGCTGCCCATAAAAATCTCTGAAATGCTCTAGAGACATTTTCTGCTTCACTTTACTTATGTAAATTTCTGCAGCCACAACTTGAATTTCTCCCTAGAAAATGGGTTTCTCTTTTCTACTCATGGTCAATCTGCAAATTTTCCAAACTTTTATGCTGTGCTTCCCTTTTAAACATAAGTTCTGATTTTAGATCATCTCTTTGTGAATGCATATGACAGTATGCTTTTAGAGAAAGCCAGGTTACATCTTGAAGACTTTGCTGCTTAGAAATTTCTCTGCCAGATACCCTAAATCATCTCTCTCAAGTTCAAAGTTCCACAATACGTAGGGCAGGGCAAAATGCCCTAGAGATTTGAGCATTTTTACTAAAGCATAGCAAGCTAAAGCATAGCAAGAGTGACCTGTGCTCCAGTTCCCAATAAGTTCCTCGTCTCCATTTGAGACCACCTCAGCCTGGACTTCATTGTCCATATCACTATCAGCATTTTGGATAAGACCATTCAACAAGTCTCTAGGAAGTTTCAAACTTTCCCAGATCTTCCTGTCTTCTTCTGAGCCCTCCAAACTATTCCAAGCTCTGCCTGTTACTCAGTTCCAAAGTTGCTTCCACATTTTCAGGCTTTCTTTATAGCAATACCCCACTATCCTGGTACCAGTTTTCTGTATTCATCTGTTTTCACATTGCTGTAAAGAATGACCTGAGACTGGGTGATTTATAAAGGAAAGATGTTTAATTGACTCACAGTTCTGCATGACTGGGGAGGCCTCAGGAAACTTACAATCATGGCAGAAGGTGAAGGGGAACCAAGGCACATCTTACATGGTGGCAGGAGAGAGAGAGAGAGCAAGTAGAGAACTGTCAAACACTTTAAAACCATCACATGTCATGAGAACTCTCACTATCATGAGAACAGCATGGAGGAACAACCCTCATGATCCAATCACCTCCCACCAAGTCCCTCTCTCGACACATGTGGATTACAATTTGAGTTGAGATTTGGGTGGAGACACAGAGTCAAACCATATCAAGAGGTTAGGTAACTTTCATGAAGTTTCATAGCTGAGAAGTGGTAGAACAGGGTATGGACCCATCCTGTCTAGCTCCAGAGCTCTGTCCCTAATCACCATACTCTGTGCTGTTCCTTTTCCCTTTGACTTTTCCTTCATATGCTCTCAAACTGTGAGACTCTCTGATCTTATTACTCAGTCTGGACCTGTTTACCTAAATTCAGCAGTAGCTGCTCTTGCTCCTGTTCTCCCCAAGTAGATTCAAACCTTTGCCCTTTACTGTTAGTAGTCAATTCCAGTTCATACTTTATTGATGATATTGACATTTTATTATATGGATTTTCTCAGTGTGCATGTCCTCAGTTTTAATATTATTTACATATGTTTACTTTTCTTCTTTCTTCTGTGTTTCACAGAAATACATTTACCACTCTTGTTTCAAGGTAATCCCTCCCTATACGTTTCAGATCCCATTTTAAAAATATTTTCTCTGTCATTTCTTTTTTTATCTTTCATTCCTATCTCTTTCCATTCCACTGTTTTTTCTCTTCTTCCAATCATATTCAGGTCTTCCATTCTACATCTGTCTCTACTCTATGTCTGTAAGATGTTTTGTCTATATACAGGTCTGTGTTGACTTTGCTTCTTCTTTCCTTCACTTTCCATTGCTGAAAAACAGCTCATTAATGCTGCTTCCTTTGTTTTTTTTCTAATCATCAGTCATTTAACCCATTGCAGTATGGCCTCCTCTGCTGAATGGCCTTTTCAGAGGCTACCCTCTTTTCAGAATTTGCCCAACCTTTATTTTTCCATAGCATGTGACATTACTAATTCCTATTTTCTACTTTTTTTACATCTCATACTTTTCCTTTGTACAGGTAGTATCATCTGTAGTTCTCCTCCATTGGTGCCTGCATTCTCCCCTTCTATCTTTATTTCTCTTTCCATTCTTTATACATTAACTGGTTTATCTCTTCCCACTGGCTTCCATCATGTGTGCTATTTTTATGAGACCCAGATCTGTATATCTAGCCCCAGTCTCCTTGCAGCTATAGACTTGCATTTCCAACTATAGATTTATCATCTCCATGGATTTCAGACTCAAAGTGTTCTTAGATGATCTCTAGTCATTATTGTCTTCTTCTACATCTTCTTCTCAGGTAGTTTGTCTACCTTCTTCTTTGTCTTATTTGAATTCATTTTTAATCTCTGTTACTTGTCTCCCACTTTACACTGTAGTTTTATTATGAGCTTTAGGTAAGATGGTTGTGAAAAGGCTTTTGTATACGGCAATTCGATAAATGTAAGTTAATATTTACATTCCTATCAGTTGCCAAATTCTGTCAACACCCACAACGAAATATCTCTTGAATTAGTTCCTATTCCTGATGCCAAAACTTAAGCCTGTTATGCTATTTTTACTCCTAGGCTACTACAGTTATCTCTTTGTTGATCTTCTCTTTCATATCCTCTCAATCCTCTTTATTTTTGTTATATATACTACTTAGTTTTTATCAAGATTGGTTTCTAAAGCAAAGATCTAGTAGTGACATCATTTCCTTTCTTAAGAACTCTGATTATCCATGAAATAAGCTCAGGGATTCATAATATTGTTCTTAAATAGCACTTACTATGTGCCAGGAGTAATTTAAGTACTTTACATATTTTAACGCATTTAATTCTTACAACCACTCTGTCAGAATGTAATATTTGTTTCAACATTTATGATGAAGAAATTGAAATCCAGGGAAGTTAAGGTTTTCTGGAGAAACTACATATAACAGTATGAAGCTCAGGGGAGAGGTCATATAGTTAATAAGTAATAAAGCTAGGGTATAAACCCAGGCTGTGTGACTCTAGAATCTGAGCACTTAATTATCACACTGTATTCAAGGCCTTAGCTTTTTGGTATTAATTAATTTTATAAACATTTATTGAGTACCTGGGTTATTTTTATTTATTTATTTATTTATTGCTTTTTGTTTTTTAAATTTGCCTATAGTCCCCTTCTGCTACTCAAGATCTGTGATGTGTCTAAGATTTTACTCTACCTTCAAGGTAATGAGTTAGTCTGCCACAGTTCATAGTTGCTGCTAGAAGACATGAGATTCCTGGGCAAAGACAAATGACTTTATTAGTTCCGTAGTCTACAGCAGGCAGCATGAGCTTCATGTTTGCATCAGTTTATCTTGCCCTTACCTCCTTACTAATTTCCATGAAGGCAATGAGGAGTGACCCCAATGGATACTGCGTATATCGTGAGTTTGTGTCACAGATGGGGAACCTGGAGCTTAGACAACCTTCAGTCTTCTAAGGGGACTGCTAGCAAACCTGCCAATCCTTGCCCTTGGAGGGAGAATGAACTTTATTATCTTGCTCAGGAAGCAACTCTGCCCTCAGTTCTGGCAGAAGACACTCTCTTCATCTTCCAAGATTGTTTTTTATATAAATATCCTTCCAGAAAAAAGCTGTCAAGTCTTTTTCACAAGCAGAAATGCAAGAGACCTTGAAGAATTGTCTCCCAATATCCCTAACATATTTCTTTCCCATTTTAGCAGCATAGGTTTTGCTATGGCTTAAATCTAGTATTTTTTCTCTTTTGTTGAATCCAGTACTTGAGTTTCTCATTCTTTTAAAATAGATAGGAACATGTTAAAACTAGATGAACACTGAGGTTTAATGAGCTTACTCAAGGGGCTGTGTTCAAATTCCAAGCCCCCGTCTTTTCTCCACTGATGCTGAAATCAAACTACTAACCCAGTTGCTGAATATGTAGTTGATTTCTTTTCTTTTTCTTTTCATTTAGCAAAGATTTATTCAGTGTCAAGTACTTTGCTAGGCATTGGGGATACAGAAGGAAGTAAGGTGATTCCTTTCTTTAAGTAACTCATAGACCAGGAGGGAGATCAGCATACAGACTAGAGCCTACCAATACAAAATTGGCAGAGATGGTACATGTAACCCAGCTATAAGAAGAAATAATACAGGACCTCAGGGTAGGTTTTCAAGAGTTAATTTTTATTGACTCTGAGTAGAGGTTAGATGAGCGGTAAAAGTGGTGATGTTGGTGGTCGTTTCCAGTTGGTGAAAAGGATATGTGCAAGAAGGCAGCAAGATCTAGTGTAGGAACATCTTAGGATGTTTCCCATTAGGAAAACCATAAAACATGTTCTTAACAGTATGACTGGAGAGAAGAATCTATATGAGGCTACAGTAAAAGATAAGTTTAGGGCTGTTGAGTCCAGAGAAAAGTGGTGAGTCTAATAACCAAAAGAAATAGTGATGGTGATAAAACAAGGGAACACATCTGAAAGATAAATAGCAATAGGAGTTGTTGAATGCATGGAGGTAAAAGAGAAAGACAGACTTGATGGGGCCTCTGGATAATGGAGAATATCAGAAACACAAGAGAAAGGAACCTTAGGGGAGAAGATGATGAATTCAGCAGTGACTGTGTGGGCATTTCTGTGTCTGTGGGATCTCAGTTGGAGATGTTCTAGAAAAATCCCCTAAAGGGGCCTGAGGCTCAGGAAAGTGGTCTGGGCTAGAGCTATATTTGGCTGTTGAAGTGGTAGGAAACAAGTACATATAAAAAAGTGAGGAAAAAAGATTATTGAAGAAGGAAACCTGGATGTTTTAATATATGAACAGAGGACAGATGAAAAAGGGTCTAAGGAGGAGGTTAAGAAACTGCCTGAGAGGAAGGAAAGAAAGAGTGGTATATGCTATGGAAGGCCTCAGGGAAGTTAAATAAAGTAGAAACTTGTATAATTCAAAGTGTCACTACTAAAAAAATGATTGACTTAGAGCTACATAAATAGAACATCATTGGAAGAACATTCTAGTTGAGAACTTCACTGTCACAGCCATCGCTTTTGGTCATAATGACAAGAAATGGAAACTCCTATACTGTGCTCTTATGTTGACAGGCTGTGTTTTTGCCTGGATAAACATTTACTCTGTATCTGCCATCATTCTGAGCTCATTATTACCATGGCCAGAAATGACAGTAGAAAGAAATTCCTGCTACTCCAGCAGAATTAACTACAGATGGGGCACAATTCAGGATCAAATCACAATCATCAAGGCATTATTCTAGGTTCTTCTGTAAAGGTGGGTAAGATAGAGTCTCTACCCCCAGGGAGTTTATAAGCAAGTATTATGTACTTAATTAAGAAAGGAGAAAATAAATTCGTGAGAGGAAATCATGGGAAGCTTTCTGGAAGTGGTGGCGTTTGTAGGCAAGGTAGGATTGGGGTCAGAAGTGCATTCATTATAGGAAGAGAGCAGAGCCTGCCAGGCTTTGGAGGCTGTTGGAACGGCAGTGTCTCCTGGGGCCAATATACACTGTGGCAACTTGTGTCACCATCATTGACTCCATGCATTTGCAGGTCTATCCTCTCCAGGATACACTATGGTCCCCAAATGCCCTCCACATTGTTCTGCCATGGTGCCTTTCCTCTCAGCAAACTCCCCGCCTTCTCGGTCTCTTCCAGGCCAATCTCTAAGGGCCAGAACAAAAGTCACCTATTTCACAAATACTTCCAGGTCCCTCAGATAGGATTAATTACATGTCTGTCTGTTTCAGCAATCTTAACTGATATTTTTGTGTGACATAGGTATTTGGAGATCTATAGTTTCTTTGAAAAAATCTATTTGTAATAATCACATGATAATGGTGAGGACGTGTTTGGAATTAGTAAAGGCACTTCCAGCCAACTCTGTTAAATCAACTTCTTGTAGTATATAAATTATGTGGCTTGTCAACTGATGATCTGGAAAATGTTTTCTGTCATTCTTCAGTGGACAGTTTTCAGTGGTGTTTAATGTTCCTCCTCACTAATATGGTTAATTAAGAATTGACAGTAATTCTGAGCTTTAGTGAGTTTTACTCTTGAGAGAAGAAGCAATCCCAGGAGACTTGAGGTTTTGTTTCTCTGAATTATTATGAATACTATCTTCATGAGTGAGTGTAGTGGATGCCAAGCAAGAGAAAGTAACTGAATTTTGAATAGTTTTTCCTTTCTGAAGTGCAAAGTACTAATATTAAGTTGCAGAACCTGCAGCTTTTTGTTATGCTGTGACGGCTTTTGTTATAAACAAAAGTATATGTGGGGATCTAATATACGGCATAGTCTGTGGTTAACAATACTGTATTGTGTACTTGAAATTTGCTAAGAGAGATTTTAAATGTTCTCACCATGGGGGAAGGGAGGTAACTAGGTGAGATGATAGATGTGCCAACTAACCTGATTGTGGTAATCATTTGACAATATAGTATAGATGCATATCAGATCATCACGTTATACACTTTAAGTTTGTGCAGTTTTATTTGTCAGTCATACCTCAATAAACTGGAGAAAAGAACATGATAATAAAATAACAGTCAAATTATATTGCTTCTTTATTTATTATGAAATTTAAATAAACTTTGCTGTCCCAGCTTACAAAGTCCAAAAGATAAGAAAAAAATTCTCAGCATGAATAAACTGGGAATGTATCTTCACATCAAAAATTCATTTTTCAATGCATTTCATGGTTTACTCATGCTGAGAACTACTTCTTATCTTTTGAACTTTTGAACCCTCTATGTATGGAGATGAGCAAAAATAAATATGGGTTTCCTTTAAATGTACTGGAATACTACATGTAAAGTAAAACAAGTAGAAAACTCAAGACCCAGCAATACACATTGACCAATTATGTGATAACATAATAATATTTGTATTGGGCTTTAGGCATGTTATATGCAATACTGAAATGAATTTTGCTGTAAGAAATATCATAGGCATCAGCCATTGAAAGGTATGCCTTACATCTTTTGTAAAGCAAATCTTGCTTGAATTTTACTAACAGTCACAAGTCTGAGCCAGTAAGCAACACAGTCAGCATTCCCCCGCCCTTCATAAATCTATTTACAGTAGAAATCCCATTAACATTTTAATTGTTTCGCATCTAAAGTTGCTCTCAGTGCCACATTTAAAGGGCTCAGGCTCATTAAAATTTAAGGACCAGAGAGTTCATAGTCTACTCTAATGACCTAGTGATGGTTGTAAAGGCTCTAAATATTTTTTGGTTCTTTGAACAACTAAGGAATTCCTTGTAGTGGCTAAATATGCCTGAAGATAGGTTGTTGCATTGTCCAATTTCAATCCCATCAGAAAGCTCTCTCCCTCTTTTCCCTCGTCTAAATCCTAGGATCTCTTAAAGTCCCTTTCAACATTTTCTGTCAACTTTTATTTCATTGCCCATATTATTTCTTTAGCTAGATTCTAATTTGAGGGAAAAGAATTAAAATTCATCACTGAGAATCTACCTTCAGTTTGTGTTTCTCCACTCCTCACACTGCCCCCCATCCCATTAAAAAACCATCTACCCCAAACTTAAATTAATTATAAGCATTAGAAGTTCTTATTCTGGCTGTGCTACACGTTAGCTAATGAGACTACAATACACCTTCTGGACTCTGTGTTCTCATTTGTCTGTTAAAACTTTGGTATATGTTTCATGACATTGTTTTGCTTCTAAAATGCATGTCTTCAAGGATTAACTAGCCTTACTTACAGTGTGTTTCCAATACTACTTTTTATATACAATTATTAACACTGATCACTTAAATGTAGAGGAGTGTCAACCCCACATAACAGTCTTTTGTTTTGCTCCAGTTTTGGTTAAGCCCTTCCTGGTAAGAGGTGATTAAAGAATATTTTTTCTTTGAAGACTATTTCTGGTTGATAATAATGACACCCTATCATTTGCTTACCAGAAGAAGAAAGAAAATATTTGATTTTCTATGAGTAAACAGAGAAAGAAAGAAGTAAAAACTAACAACAAATTGATCTGAAGGTTTATACCATCACAGTGTATTGAAAACCAGAAAGACCCAAGATGATGGCACTAGAAATTATGGGGAGAGGGTAAATGATCTACTTTTAATCTTGGGGTGGGACAGTGATGATAGGATGCAGATTATACAAAAACAGTAATAACTGGAAGTATGCATTCACTTACCCTTTTTAAAATTTTCTATACACTTATAAACATGCAGCATGAGGTGATATATATTTCTGTGGTTGTCAGTTTCTGGAAATGCCTCTTATGGGTTTTGCCCACAATGTATGTTCAATTTAAAGACTCTACTTTGCCTTTAAAAATGTGGCTTTTGCTGGGCACGGTGGCTCATGCCTGTAATCCCAGCACTTTGGGAGGCCAAGGGACGGTGGATCACCTGTGGTCAGGATTTGAGACCAGCCTGACCAACATGGAGAAACTCCATCTCTACTAAAAATACAAAAAATTATCTGGGCATGGTGACGCATGCCTGTAATCCCAGCTACTCGGGAGGCTGAGGTAGGAGAATCGCTTGAATCTGGGAGGCAGAGGTTGCAGTGAGCCAAGATTGTGCCATTGTACTCCAGCCTGGGCAACAAGAGCAAAACTCCGTCTTTGAAAAAAAAAAAAAAAAAAGAGAATCTGTACTTGTCCCTCTTAGGTCAATAAAAAGAAAAAAAAAAGCTCCTATTTTAATGATCAGAAAATAAAAATTAGATAATTCATTAAGTGTAATGCATAAAAACAAGTTCTGTTGTCATTCTATTAAGCCCTGTATAAAAACCCTGTATAAGCGGCCGGGCGCGGTGGCTCAAGCCTGTAATCCCAGCACTTTGGGAGGCCGAGACGGGCGGATCACGAGGTCAGGAGATCGAGACCATCCTGGCTAACATGGTGAAACCCCGTCTCTACTAAAAATACAAAAAATTAGCCGGGCGAGGTGGCGGGCGCCTGTAGTCCCAGCTACTCGGGAGGCTGAGGCAGGAGAATGGCGTGAGCCCGGGAGGCGGAGCTTGCAGTGAGCTGAGATCTGGCCACTGCACTCCAGCCCGGGCGACAGAGCGAGACTCCGTCTCAAAAAAAAAAAAAAAAAAAAAAAAAAAAAAAAAAAAAAAACCCTGTTTAAGCTTCTGTGTAAAAGAAACAGAGCCATTTGACATGTATTGGATCTCCATGCCAGGCAACATTACAAGGACTGTCTATATTATTTCATTTATTTTATCTGAACAACAAAGACTGTGCAACTCTACTATGCCTCTGACATTGAAATGTTATTATTTAGTGATAGAAATAAAGCAAAAAATACCATTTGCTATAATTTAGACATTTATTTAATCCAATTGCATTTTATTTGCAGTGGGAATAAATAAGTCTTTATTGGTCCCACTCTTCGTTACTTCTTATGATGTCTACCTCCAGAGAGTGTGCTAGTCTTTTGAAGTGTAAAATGGTCTGATTATGATTAGTCTGCTGGAGAATGAAGTCTTTCACTCTCTTCTGCTTCACAAACTTTCCTATTTTATTGTTTCAATAAATTTTATTCTATTTTTCTTTTGAAGTCCCTATTTTGACCCTAATAAGCTGTTACACTTTTACTTTAGATTGCATTTGTGATAGCTCTCTATATATTTAGATTGATAAATTATTAGGTTCCAAGAAAAGTCAACTGAAGTGCCTAGCTTACTCTGCTTTAGTTTTTGTATTTCATATTAAATATGCTTATAATATTCTCTTTTGTATGTGAAATCTGCATGATCACATGTTGCATTATTAATAGCCTCGCCAAGGCTTTGCTTCTTGCTGTTACTACTTCAATTATCTCAAAGTTTAAGCTCTTCATCTAATGACATAGGTGGAACATTTATTTTTCTCTCATGACTTTCTAGTGTAGAGAAAGAGGCATGTTCTGAAGGAAATAGAGCCCTTCTTATGGTGGGGTGGAGTCCTTTGATAGGGAGTTTTGGTCCCTATGGAGACAGATACTTCAAGAGACCTGAGGGACTGGGAATAAAAGTTAATTCTAAGAACCCCAGAAACTCAGGAAGGCATCTTTGCATCTGACAAACTGGCCAATAATTGAACTGGAAGAAGAGGTAAGTGTTCGCACAAAGGAGAAGGGCTACACATGGGGAGGATTGTAAGTGAGGCTCCCTGCCTCTGTTCAGTCTGGCAACAAGAGATAGTAGGGCTTTTGACCGGCAGACAAATTAAATGCCACCTGTCAAAAAAGTGAGCTTTATGGCTCAGTCTTTGCAATTGTGTGAGATGGAAAACACATTTGTGAGGAAGCAGCTAGGAATGGAAAGCCTGAATTAAAATGAATTATTGCTTGAAGGAAAGATAAATGCCTGTTCTGATTGAACCTGAGGCTAGCAGTGAATCCACTGCACCAACGTATCATCACTGTCTGTTTCATTGAGTACGTCATTTGCCTACGAAATAAACTTGTTTTCTTTTGAAAAACATCTTTAAAATTTCTGTGTGTGAGCAACAACAACAACAAAATTTGGACATAGCCTATATGTTCAAGAATGAGGAAACATCTAGGTAAATTATGGTATAGCCTTACAATGGAACATTTATGCAGCTTTTAAAAACAATGCTTACAAAGAATTTTAATGCCCTATAAAATGTTTATAATAAGTCAAAAAAGAGGCAGAATACAAATGCCTATAGCAGCATGATTTTATATATAAATGTATAACTATAAAGACAATGAGCACAAAAGGAAAGAAATGTATCAAAATATCTTAGTAGTGTTTATCTCCTGGTGGTGAGTTATGTATAATTTTTATTCTCTCATCTACAGTTCTGTTTTTGCTAACTTTTCTGTAATGAACATCTATTACTTTTTTCTTAGAAAAAATACTTTGAAAACAGTTGTTAATCTGTAATGTGTTATTGACAAACGCCACTTGAAGACAACTTTGTAAGACCTCTTTTGAGTCACAAGTGCAACTAAGCTTTATTTCCCATAAGAACCACTATGGTTCATTTATATTTCAGTAAAATGTTTCATTGTATACTTCCATCTGGGCCACTATTAGTTAGTATTCCAGTGATGGTGAAATAAAAGATAAAAAATTTCCTATGTTTAAAGATTTTTGATCAGATAAGAAGACCGCTTTCTACCACATAGTTTCCAATCTTGTAACCTCGCTCCGAATTAACTGACATAAGCATATTCAAAACAAGTAGATCATAAGCATGGCTTCTTCAGATTTATAGTTAGTGGTTCAGAGTTGTAGTCTTACGTCATGTTTCTCCTTGTATGCATAGCATCCACTCAAAATTATTTTCTCAGATAATTTACTGGGTATTATTTGAGCTGTCATCTGGTTTTTCTACTCCTAAGGGTAAGATTATCCTGACTTGGCTTTTTAGGTGACTCTTCTGTAACCAGTTGCTTACATATATACTTTGCTTACCTAGAACTCAGTTATCTGACAACCTTTATACAGTTGGCTCTTTTTCTCTGTGGACTCCACATCCCATGAATACAACCAACCGCAGATGAGAAATAATCAGAAAGGAAACCCAAAGAAAAATATTAATCAAATTTAAAAACTACAGAATAACAACAATTTACATAGCATTTACATTGTTTTAGGTACTATAAGTAATCTAAAGATAATTTAGAGTATACAAGAGGATGTGCCTATGTTGTATGCAAATATTGCACCATTTTATATAGCGGACTTAAACATTTGCAGATTTTGGTATCATGGAACCAGTTCCCTAGAATGCCAAGGGATGACTGTGTCTGAGAAATAACTGAGAAGCAATAAGTAAACCATAATAACAACATAAGTAACAGCAGCTATCACTTATTGGGTACTTGCTATGTTTTTTTAATTCTGAGCACTGTCCTCATTATCTCATTTAATCGTTACAACCCTCTGCAATGGTTATTGCTCTCCTTATTTTTAGAGGAGAAAACCAAGGCTCATAAAAATTGAATCACTTGTTCAAGGTCACAGTGTTCATTATTGTGAAGCTAGGAGCTGAACCGTATTCCAAAGTCCAAATATACTCGTAACTATTAACCATAAATAAAAATCAAAAACAGATGTCACAGTGTCTGTATTCTACAAATGCTTAACATTACACTTCAAGATCCCAAGAAAGGATCACTCTATTTTACAAAATGAATTCAGCAAATTTACAAATACAGTATTTGAAAAAAGGAAAAGAGGGTTTCTAGAAGTAGAAATTGATAACGAAAAAGAAGATATGGCTGTAAACTGACAGAAGAGCTTAGAGAATATATTCCCAGGAAATCTGAAAACATAATATTCTGGATTGGTTCACTAAAGACATCTTATACACTCTATAGTTTCTAACTGTATCAATACAATAAATATGGAGGTTCATCATGGGAGATTTATCTTGTCAATAAAATATTAAAATGAATATAGTCTTAATTTTAAAAACATTTTTATAGCAATTTATACATTTTGTTATAGAATGATTAGAGAATATAGGTAAGATAAAATAACAAAAAATATATAATAATTTTACAACTAGGGATATTAACTGTTAACATTTTAGAAGAACTACATAATATAAATACAAATGTAAATATAAATATGTATGTTTATGTTTTGGCAAAATAGGGCCATGGCTTACTTTTAAAAAATTACCTTCAGTTACAATCTGTGTGCACATTTAAAAAGATAATTTGATTGTCAAGGTAGAGAATTATATAATACACTCGAGACTGATTTTCTTCCAGTAAGTATAACAACACGCACACACATTTATCTGCTGCTTTAAGGAAAAATACATATTAATGAAGAAGATTATTTTATGTGAATCAGTTCATTTCTTATTGATGCTACATCAATGAGGCACTACTGTACTTTGGCTATCTTTATGCCATATAACTCTTATTATTCTCTATACATTTTAAAGAAAACTTGATTTTTTAAAGGAGAAAGAATCAATAATGAGTGGAAAATTTTAAGGGTATTTTGAAAGGAAAAGTGTACCTATACTCGATATTCCATCGCTGGAGCTGATGTGATTTAAAGCCATCTGTTTCTTTCACTTGAAATGCAGTTAGCTTTGTATTCATCAGCCTACTTAATTCAGGGGAAAGGGAGGGGGAACTTCCAAAGCTGTGTTTTTATTTGCTATGTCATTTGACAAAGATTTATTGGGCACATTTTTTGTGTGGGTCTTGTGTTAGATAGTTATTTAATGCAAAGACGTGTAAGATGTGCCTTCTGTACTCAAAAAAAGTCCAGTCAATTCAATTGATCTAAAAAAATATAAACAGTTAACTACAATTCAGCATGGTGGGTACAAAGAAAGAAGTGAGATTTAGGGGCTATAGGAGCACATGGGAAGTAAGAAAGACTATCTGGCTGTAGAGATTCCAAAGTGGACATATAGAGAGAAAGTGAGCTAAGGAAATAGGTGGGTGGCTTAGGCAAGGGGGGTGATGCAGTATGTTTCAGATAGAGGAGCTGCATGTACAAAGGTTCAGGGGTTAGACAGTGAGCATGCTGTGTTTAGTGTCATGGAGATTAGGGTAGGAAGTGGAAAAAGGCTTGACAAACAAGTATTCAGGGCCTATCAAGGAGGCATCATGTGTCATGCTGAGGAATTGGGGTGTTATCCTTAAGGAAAGATGAGTCATTCATTGCAAATACTGTCAGACGATCCATGAAGAGTGGTTCAGAGAAATCAATCTGGTAGCTATGTGAAGAGGCCCTCAGTTGTAATGAGACATGATCAGGATCTGAACTAAAGTATTAAAGAGGAAGAAGTCGATCTGAGGAACTTGCTGATTGTTGGATGTGGGAGGTAAGAGAGTGGGTGGGGAAACATGACATCATTATCTCTGGGTTAGGTTACTGGGTGTATGGTGATATCTTTGGCAAATGAAGAAGTCTCCAAAGAGAAGAAGGATATTTCAAAGATGATGAATTTATTCTGGATGTGTTCAGATGAATACGTAGAACTTGAGCTTTACGAAAGCAGTGACTAGAACAATAGATTTGGGAGGTGTCTGGATATACAAGTATGAAAACCAAAGAAGGGAGTAAGATCACCCAGGTAATATCTGTGGATTCAGAGGGACCCTTGAGGACCACCATCATTTTAAGACTCGGTATAGAATAGTAGTGAAGCAATGGGCTCTGCTGTCTGGATTTAAATCCTAGTTATACCTCTTACTAGGGCATGCTATTGATTCTCTCTGTCCTTCAGTTTCCTCATCTGTAATATGGAAATGACACATATTTTAGTTATAGGCTAGTTGTGAACCAAATGAGTTAATATCTTAAAGTAAGTATTATAGGACTGGCCTGTAGTAAAAGTTAAACAGATTTAGCTTAGCTTTACTGTATTATTTAAATGATTAGGGTAAATTTGGCCAAATAAAGAAACAGCAAAGAAGACAGAGTAAGTGTTGTCAAAGGGTTAGAGGAGGACAACTATGAGGCATGTCATAAAAGCCAAGTCAGAATTTGGAAAGTGAGCTGTATTGAATGATGAAGGAAGGGAAAACCAAGCAAGAGATAACATGTATCTTTTCTTTTTTTGTTAGGAGAGATTGCTGGTCACCTTGGTAGGATGGGTCCAGGATTTCTGATACAGTGGTCTGACAATTGGTGGTTATAAAGTATGAATGAATCCGAAATATTTTATGTAAGTGAGGAAAGAACAAGCACAGGGAAGGGAACTAGGCAATGAATTAAAAGAATGCTTCATGTATGCATTGCATTTCCTCAGTATATCCTGTCTGACAGTGGACCATGAGCTGAATAAACTCTCCAGGAACTATACTCTGAGGCTGTATATAGAGAAAGGTGGCCATTACTGTTCCATCCTTTTGTTCTGGCTGACCTTGAAATGAAGGTAGGAGAGTAACCCTGCTTCTTTGTGCCTGAGATCCTCTCAGAAATGTATTGGTCTGTGTTAAAGTCAGTAGGATCCCTGCGTGAGAGACAAAACATGGTGTTGTCATGAAGTATATGAAGTCATGTCAGTCCACTTCTACAGCAGGTCAGACCACAGTTCAGGGACCCTTCTGAGGAAGGGAAAACCCCTACAGGCTAGCTGTTACTCTGCAGTCATGCTGACCAAGCTATTCTCTGTGCCACTTCTGGCAACAACTTTCATTTGGATGCTTTCTCTTTCAAAGGCAGAATAATACATTGGAAAGATTATGAAGCCAGACAATAGAAAATTTGTTTCAGTTTCATTCATTCATTTTTCAGAAATATGCTTTGAGCACCTACTATGTAAGAGACAATATGCCACTGGCTGAAGCTGGAATTATAGTGGGGTCAGGACAGGTAGGGCACCTGTCAAAAAGAGCTTGCATGACAGTGAGAGAGACTAGCAATTTTAAAAAAGCAACCATTCTCAGAAAGGGAGAATAAAGGTCTACAACTTTGTCCAGTGAGGTCAGAGCATCTTCTTTGGGGCAAAAGTGATGGCAAAGCTGAGAACTGGAAGGTAGATTGAGATTGGCAATGTGCAGGGGACAGGGGAGAAGAGTTCTCCAAGGAGAGGAAACAGCATGGTTGAAGGCTTTGGGGTTATAAAAGAGCCGGTACTTTCTAGGACCTAAAAGAAGTTTGAGTGGGTTGGAATATGGGGGGTGCTGTCTCTTTGTCTGGCTAAATGATACTGGGCATCAATGAATTCGATATTCTGTCTTGTTTTCCTTAAGGCCAGAAGTGGGCAGAAGGATTCCCTTGTTGTAGGGTGTTGTTCTTAGAATGCAGAGATAGAAAGAAAGATATGAAAGAAATCACTCTGAGGACCATAAGTAGCATGGATTGGGGCTCAGGGAAGGCAAGAGAGAAACTAGAATCAAGGAGATATGTTGAAATGCTACCAGTTGATGAGATCGCAGTGGTGGAAATGGGAACAGATAAAAGAGTTGGCTGGAAGAAGAAACCAGTTTGGTAAAGAACCGGAGGTGCTGGCATGCACGATTACTGGTAATTCATGGAAGGTAGTTCATTTGAGGGGGATCACTGTGAACTGATGAAGATTAGCAATTTCTGAAGAGAAATTTTAGAGAGCATAAAGCAGCAGACAGGAGCTGGAAAGCCAATGAAGAGAGTTAAAAACGGAATTGTACTAGAAAGAAGAATTTCATGAATTTGTGTCAAGGAATTTTAGAAGACAGTGTTTCAAAAAATAGGTTTAACTCTAACTTAGATTTAACTCTAACTTCCTCTTTGATAAATGCTTTAAAAAATCTAGTTAATTAGGCAAATTGTAGTCTTAACAGTTAAAAACTCGGAAGTATCCGTTAGTGACTGGTCAAAGCATACCTGTTAAATTGTAGATGCTGCTTTTTCAGCAGCCTCAGAACCAATGTAGTCTATTTCATTTTTATTGCTAGTTTATGAATATTACAATTTTTTAGAGTTTCTAATGTTCTTTTTGGAGTCATACAGAAGGGAACGGAGAAAGGAGTTGGCTGGAAGAAGGAACAAGTTTGGTAAAGAGCAGGAGGGGCTGGCATGCACAATTACTGGTAATTCCTGGAAGGTAGTTCATTTGAGAACATTCCTTAAGAGAGTTCTTCCTGAGCAAAATCAGGGGAGACTTGATTCTTATGTGAAGATTTTTTTTTTCAACCATGTGAAGTGAAAGTATGGAAATTTAGCTCTACTGATGTGTGTTTGAATTCTGAAAGAGATGAAAGGGTGCTGTGAATATGCACTGCACTGTGTTAGGAAATGGGATGCCCAAAAGAACATGGGTAATGCCTGGGACAATTGCATTCTTGACTCACCCTTGTGAAGACCTAAGGCCCAGCTGGGCAATCACAGGCACTGCATGGAGGCTTCCCTGGTGGCACCCCTCTGTGCTCTGTGCTCTTCTTAGAATTTAACATTTCCTTAGCAGCTGGACAGCGTGCATAAGTTAGCATTAATACTTTGAAGGAGAAGAAACTTGGGGCCTTTAAAATAATGCCATCTTGGGTTACTATGCTTTCGTTTTGGTTTTATTTTTCTCAGTGGTCAGAAACTATTGTTTCCAGCCAGAATATCCTTCTTATGTCTTTCAAAATACTGATTTTTGGTTGCTATGGGAACTGGCTTATCAAATTTTAAAAATTTGTATATTTTAGATCCCTGGAAAACGTGTGTGTGTGTGTGTGTGTGTGTGTGTAAAGAAAGAATCTTTCAGATATTATTAAAATGAAACATATACCTTTGTTAGGTGAATTGTGGAGTGTGTGATGTAATGCTTCATTCCAAACCCATGAGCTCTACCTTAAAAATGTATCCAGACTTTGCCACTACTTGGCAGCTTTACTGTAGTCACCCTGTTCCAGGCCATCTTTATTTCTTACCTGGAGTCATTAGTATGGTTCCCTCACTGGCTCCCCTGGTTTCTCTTGTACCTTTTCCCTACCCTGGCTCCGAAGCAGTTCTGTTAAAGTGTGAGTCAGATTATGTCAGTCCTCTTTTCAAAACCCTCTATTGGCTGCCACTTCACTCAGAGTAAAAACCAGCATCTTCACCATGGCCCGCAGGCCTTATTTGGTCAAGTCCCCATCCTATCCCCAAATGATCTCTCTGAACTCCTCTCTGACCACTCTGGCAGGTTTAGCCTACTGAAGTCACACTCAGCTCCTCACAAGGCATTCTTCTGACTCAGAGCTCTGGAATTTGCTTTTCCTTCCTCCTTAGAATGCTTTTCCCCTAGACAGATATATGGACCACTCTCTTACCTTGTTCAGGTCTATGCTCAATTGTCACTTTATCAGTAAAGCTTTTAATTCTCCAAGATCGTGGCCCTCCCTTCTCCCTTCTCTAGTCAGTTTTTCTACAACACTTACAGTGATCTCACTAGTGTATATTTTGCTGATTTATTTATTTATTGTCCATTTCCTGCATTAGGATGTAAGCTTCATGAAGGCAGGACATTTTGTCCATTTTGTTCACTGCTGCATCTGAAGCATTTAGTACCTAGCATGTTGTAGTAGTTGCTAATAAATACATATGGAATAAATAGATGAATTTAATATTGCTATATTGCTTTGCATATTCTCTCTGAAATCATCTGTTTCTTTTGGAAATGGCTGCTTTGCACCTATTTAAGTGTCAGTGATATATTAATCATGTAATAGCACGCATCACCCCAGGTACTAGACTGTGAAGATGAATAAGAAGCATGCCCTGTCTGCAGAGAGCTTGCATTTGAGGAAGGAGTCAGACAGTTAAGTGCATGGAGGTAAGCGCTATTGGAGAGGAAAACTCAGGTAGCTTTGGGGGAAAGGGACACACATTTAACCAGCATCTATGGTATACCAGGCACCTCACAATTACTACCCCATTTTCCTGATATGAAAACTCAGCTTCAGTGAGGTAACATGAATTGTCCAAGGTCATATGACCTGCAGGTTAGAAAGTTAAGACTGACTGGGTCTAGTTCTGCAGCCCAGTTTAACTGTGTGAAAACATCTATTTACTTCTTTTCTGGTAGTCCTAGATGCAAGTGACTATGTATGTTTTAAGGAGACTTAAGCTTAAAGGCCTTTGACCTTAATGAGGGATGAGATTATATAAATTCATATAATATAATTATTGCTAATTATTAAATGTTCTGAAAGTGTGGCAAGACTGAGTTGTGGCAAGACCCCAAAGTGAATGGGGATATTAGGGACTCATTCTTCAAGGGCCCTTTTCTTTGTGAAGATTTCTGTGACCCCCCTAGGAAAAATTTAATGCTTTCTTTTCAAACTGTACTTGCTTGCATATGCATTAAGTATCAGATTTGTTGATAAATGCCTGACAATTTAGATATTGCCTTTATCAGATGGTGAAACACCTTGAAGGTAGAGAATTTTTGTCTTATCTCTCTGTGCTCAGTGCCTCTGAAAATGCTTGTTGAGGAAACAAATTCAGAATCCACAATTTAAACTACAAATTTATAGAAAGCACCTGCATGAATGAAACTGTGGTCTCCCTTAATTTACAGCTACATCTTAAAAGTTGGGGAACAAAGGAAAATTGTGTGACCTTTGTGAGCCATCTGTTCAGAGCTGGACTGTAAAGAGATGTAGGAAAAATTGATTTCTAAAGTAGAAATGCTGATGGCATTTGGAGACAGTCAAAGAAATATAATTTATAATTAGAATCCATATATTGCTTTATGATTTACCAAGTGCTTTCATAAACATTATTTAATTACCACAAAACTCAGTGAGGTAGAGAAATACAATCCCATTTTACTGATCAGGAACCATCAGAGAAGTAAGGATAACTTTGAACTTGATCAAGCCACATGGTTATTTATGGAGTCCACATACAAGCTTAAGATCTTCTGATTCCAAATCCTGGATATTTTCCACTATGCCTTGTTCTTTCCAGAATATTGGACTTTTGTGTCATTAAGAGTATATAGGAAGCTGACTTATGTTTTCCATTCATGATATCTACAAAAACGAATTGTATATTTTTTGTTTTATGTCAGTTTTCTCTATTGTAAAGTACTTTGGTTTATTATTTAATCAGGCCCTAAAATGCATGCTTCACTACATTTTATATTTTAGTCATCTTTCATCTATAAAATGGGATTATATTCCACCTACTGAGTATCTTGAATAAAATGCAAAATCCAGATGGGAACAACAGTTTTATAAATCTTAAACATTGTTTTATGTTTGTCTTTTGAGTTCTATCTTTCATATCACGACCTTTCAAAAGTTTGTGGTTAAACCCACAGTAATATACTCCCAATGCTATTTACTCAAGAAGTTATTAGTATGAGATTTATATACGACAGAAGGTAGATGTAATCTTTGTAGATGAATGCTAGTAATATAAAGTAGCAGATATTAATATGAAAAACGACAGCTTCTTTAAAAAATATCAAGTGAACTTTTGACTTAAAGTTAGTATGGCAGGCCTACAGGGACAGTAAAAAATAGATAGGAAGTCATGTTTCACACTTGCATACTTAAAGCATCGAAGTCTGATTTCCCTCCAGCATTACCAATTTCACTGATTATAGCTCTTACTTGTCTATGCACTTCAACCAAGTTTTTAGACAATTCAGAGTGGTTAGATGATCGATTTGTGTATATTTGCTGATTGATTGCATTCATCATATACCACAATGGAAAAGTTGTCATAAAGGTCTAGATTAAATAATATACAAGCTGCCATGGATAAACATCTTACAGTTGAATTTTGGCTGAATACACTGGGCTGCAATTTTTCACTTCATATTGATTGGACAGGCAAGTGATTGCAGATAGGGGCTGAAAATAGTTCTCTAGAGAAATTCCATCCTTATAGTGTATTTTCAAGTATGTTTATCTGTGAAGCAAGATGAGAGTGCTGAGAAAGTTCATAAAGTAACTATTGATCTAGAATCTGGAATTCACTCAGGATAATTTTTGAAGAGCATGGGAGCTTCTGTAAAGATTACAAAATGACATAAACTAAAACATTGATTATAGATCATGGTAAATAGTAACCCTGGCTTAATCAGACAACCTTGATTAGGAAGAGCAGAACTAGATTTTGACATTTTTTTTCCTTGTGTTTAAAAGAGAAGAGCAGCATTCATGCCTCTTTGTGAGTCAACACTCTTTTTAAGGGAAGCTCTTCTCACCTAAGGAATAATCAAAAACATGGGGAAAACTAATTGCATGAATATGTAAGACAAGGTACATCCACTTGATAGAATTTTGTAGGCACTGAAAGTTGTCCAAGCTGTCCTCATGAAGTCTTAGCAATATGGAAACTATGTTGATATAATAACAGGAAAAATTATTTTATGCAGATAAAATTGTAGAAAACTGTTATACTTCTATTATAAATATGTATATTAAAATAAATTTATAGATAAATAGTAATCATTTGATTACTGTTATTATAAACATTTTATATGGGAAAACCAAGGTTCAACACTATTAAGTAACTTGTTAAGGCCATACAGTTAATCAGTGATAGAGGCTGGACTTGATCTCATGGTTGTCTGCCTCCTAAGACTATGCCTTTAATATTATATTAAACTTGTAATATTGCTTCTGAATTTTAAATATAAATATATTTTATAAGAAAAATTGAGGAGAAATCTAGAATTTTACCATAAAATGTGTTTTTGGGACTTAATTTGTTCACCTTTAATTTTCTTTTGGCTTTTTATTTTTTCCTACTCTTCTTCATTGATTCTCCCCTTTCCTTTTCTATTCTTTATTCTTCCCCACATTTTCAATTTTCAACCAGGAATAATCATATTTCTAGTTAGACCGTGTTTTGGTGAGTAATCAAATCACTGCCTCCCGCAACCTCCCCTACTGTTGCTGCCTGGTCTTCTTCTGCCATCCCTGACCATTCCTTTTTGGATGCCTCTCACCTCTCTTAGGTTATTACTTTTTGATTGAGACTACTGAAAAAAAACAAATGAAAACAAAACAAAAAAACCAAGATAATTTTCAGACTTTCTTTTGGGGATGTCTTTCACTAAATCTCATATATTTTAAATCTGAGCAATTGGAAATTTCTACACCTACTCTTTTGCTTTCATTTTATGAGTTGTCTTTCTTGAAGGTAATGACTGTGTGGAGCAAATGTTGACTCTTTCTGGAGGATTAATACTAATTTGGCTCTTTAAAACTTTTAAGCAGAAAGACGATTTCTCCTGTCCTCCCAGGAATACTGGGTAGAGGTGGAAGATGCTGATGTTTTTCTCCTGTTTTTAATTAACATGTTTGTTTTTAGGGTGTCTTTTCTTCTCTGACATTTTTCCCTCCAGACTTAGCAAGTTTTGAATCGCTGTTTCTCCTGCCAGAGAGAACATCCTTTGAGAGAGGTCCCAGAGATGATAAGAGACCCTGGAGATCTCAAGAGATGTTAATTAGTAGAGGTAAATAAATAGCTTGTTTATTTGTATGCGCATTTTAATGCTGTCCTTTACTTTTTTAAATTAAGAAGTAGAAAATGTGCTTGTGCTTAAATGTAGTATAAAGTTTCCCATATTCCTTTGGGTGCTGGTGTATTTTCCCCAGTTGCAGAAAATATGTTCAAAAGAATTTTATCTCTTGAGACTGTCCCTTCTCCATTTTATTGCTTTTTATTATTACTATAGCCTCCTGCACAAGAATGGCATATGAATAGTAATAATATTTTATAATCTGCTATAGTAACTATATTTGCTTGTTTGCAACAATTACATAGGACTGGAATTAAAGATACAGAGACTTGAGAATTGCCCATCATTTGCATAAAACTCTTTTCATCCAAAAGTGAAAAATTTACAGTGACAGAGCAAGAAGGAACCTTTAGAATGTCTTCCCCATTCTTATCTTATGGCAGCCTCATACTTAAGACAGCTCAAGAAAATGACATGCTGCCCTATTTGGGAAGTCATTAAAATTATTTTCAAAACTTTGGCCAGTATCGTCTTTTCAAAATAGAGTAAGTTCTGCTAGTGGAGCTTTTTTATTAATATTTTGCTGAAGCCCTAAGAATAGAATTCAAGCTTATTATTTCATATTCTAATCAAGAGAAGTGATATACAACAGCAGTTAAGAGTATGAACCCTGGAACTAGACTCCCTGGGTTCACATTGTGACTTTGCCACTTAATGCTGTGTGACCTCGATAAGGTATTTAACTTCACTTCACCACAGTATTCTCATCTTTAAAACTGGATAACACTGGTTGTGAGAATTGAGTGATGTGTTGCATGTAAGATACTTAGAATCGTAACTGGCACACAGTAAGCCTAAATGATTGTTTTTAGATTAGACTTATGATTAAAGAGGAAGACAATCTACAGATTGAAAGGATAGAACAATAAGTGAGAGGGAGTTGAATCTCAAAATGTCAGAAGCTAGTAAGAAAGCCCCAGTTGGAGGTTTCCAATCCGAGACTAATTACTAATTTCATGCAACTGAGATAATGTGCATATTTTGTGATAGAACCATTTTTGGTTAACTTCATGGGAGCTTGATATTTTCAAAAGCTGTCCAACAACACCTAATAATATTATTGTGGACATGATGGAACAATATTACCTTGATCATATTATTAGCTAGATTTACAGATTTTGACTCACATAATTATAGTGCTAGCTAATAAGAACATGAACAGTGTTCTGTTAGAAAATTCAAGACATTTACAATGAGAATACCTATAATGAAAAAATAAATTGTAAATACAAATAGAAAATTGGCATTATGGAGAAGCAGAACCCAAGTATGTCATCCTGAGGTTTAACGTATATATTACCATTGAACTTCAGATTTAGTTCTGAGGATTTTTGCAACCAAGATGACAAGGAAGATATGATCAGTTACATTACTATTATTATCTAAGAGAAGAAAGTAAATCAGTTCCTCAGGAGGAATTTTTCCTAGTACGGATTTGTAATGGAGATTAATCGCATAGGTTCATAAATGATAAGCACTGATTTAATAGCAATTCCTTTAATAAATATATTGAAGCAAATGCTCTTTTATAATGAAACTTTGGGAAAGAAGTATAGAGGTTGTGAAGTGTCTGTTCAGCAAAGAGAAACGGTAGGCTAATGTCATCTGTGTATGTGAACTTCTTGTGCTCTGACTTGATCTATAGTTGAGAGAACCTAAACTTTGAAAGTACACTCTATTCTTCAGTAATGTTCTTTCATATTTCTTCTCTCAGCCAGACTTTGAAGGGAGCTAGGTAATAGGGTCTAGTTAGAAAGGTGTAGAGGCAGGAATAGGACTATTTTAAGGTTGTAAGTTTTATCAGGAACAGTAGGCTTTAGAAATCAGCTAGGAAACTAGTAAAGTTGACCTCCTCCATAAAGTGTTTCTGTATCATGTTTCTTGAAGCTCTGAGTTTGTTAGGGGTGCCTTGGGGCACTTGGCTGGATGGGTAGGTTGACGTTAAGGTATTTGAGTGGCAAAATTAATCAGCTCAGTTTTACTTACTTTTAAATGTTGAGTTTCTGCAAAAGTATGTGACAAACAGTAAAAGAAGTTATTTTGCTTAAAACTATTGGAAAACTATTTTTGATAACCCTGATTCTTCCATTGTATAAAATGCAAGTTTTGTATGTCAATAATTAAGTGTTCATATTTATATCATGCATCTTAAGTCATATCTGGTTCCTGTATTAGGGTTAAGGATGCGAAATATATAAATTGAGATAAGGCCTTTCTGTCAAGCCTCTTCTGTAATTAAAATAGAGCTTTAGTATATCTTTGGATCGAAGAAGACTAGTCATAGATTTGAGAAATTTTTTTACCTTTCTTCAAACTTTTATGTCTATAATCCTACCAATTTATCTAGATAGGGTCACCATTAACTTGTTACATAAACCGGGACCTTTAGAGCATGGAAGTGGTATATAACAGGACAACAAGCACTAATGGAGAGCAGTTTCCTGGGCGTATTTCATGCAGGGTTTCCCAAAGTCTGCATGCAAACAGGTATAGGAGTCTCAGTGTCAAGGGTTAGGGAGATGGGATAATAGTGATTAAAATTAATAAAATAAAACACATTCGCTATTGACCAATTAGAATATAAAGTACAAATAAGGAAATGTAAATCACTGATAAACCTACTTTTTAGTGATTATAATTGTTAATATTTGGTTGAGTGAATATCCACCTAGAATTTGTATGAGTAGTAGATAACACATATTTTCTTTTTCCTTTGTTTTAAAAAAAACCTGTGATATTTAAGTACTATTTTATATTTATTGCTTTTATGTAACTTTTCATCATGATCATTTTTCAATGTCAGATATTATTTGAAAATATACTCTTTAAGAGTTGCAAAGTATTTTATCTTAGAGTTGCACTGTAATTTATTAACGCATTGCTATCAGTATTTTGAATTGTTTCTATTTTTTTACTAGTGTAAAATATGATGAACATTTTTACATCTCTGTTTTTGAGTGGAAGTTTTGTAATTTCTTGAGGATGAATTACTGGAAGTGGAATTACAGAGTCAAATTTTTACGGTTTTGGATGTGTGTGTGTGTATCTACATCTGTATTCAAATTGTCCTTCTGCGAATATATACCAATATAAAATACCACCGGCAGTGTGTTAGGTTGTTTCAAGCAGTTAATATTTTTCTTATTAACATGTATAATAACTGTACCTAAAATGGAAAAAAGAAATCCTATGTGTGTATGTACAGTTTCCTCCAGACCTGTCTCACAAATTGCTATATGGCAAGTAAGTAGAAAATAATTACTTCACTGAGATATCCTTTGCCTTATCACCTTTGGCGAAATCATGATAACTTTTATTTTTATCTGTTAGTGGTTTGTTTGTTTGTTTTCTTGAGATGGAGTCTTACTCTGTCACCCAGGCTGGAGTGCAGTAGTATGATCTTGGCTCACTGCAACCTCCTCCTCCCGGGTTCAAGCAATTCTCCTTGCCTCAGTCTTCTGAGTAGCAGGTAACAGGCACCTGCTACCTCGCCTGGCTAATATTTGTATTTTTTAGTACAGACGGGGTTTTGCCATGTTGGCCAGGCTGATCTTGAACTCCTGACCTCAGGTGATCTGCCCACCTCGGCCTCCCAAAGTGCTGGGATTACAGGTGTGAGTCACGACGCCTGGTCTTAATATATTTCTGAAATGATGAACAGTATGTCTGGGGTTGGTTATGAAAATATAAAAGTATACTCAAGTTTTTTACATATCTGAGTGATTTGAAAAGCTAAAGGAAATTAGGCATCTAAATAAGTGTTCAGTTGGTACCTTTGAAAGTGCCAATTAGGCAGAGTATGTGAGGTGGTATATTAGGTGGAGTATGTGAGGCAGGGCTTTCCACTTGGATGGACATTCAAATGAGGTGAGTGGGCAGTTTGATGTTTGAGAGCAACGATAAGCTAGGGAGTCATTCCTTTGCTTAGTTGCAGAAGATAAAGCAGGTATTTTTCAGGAGCTCAAGTCTATCAAACTGGTGGTGCTCTTTATTGAGAAGGTGAATTGCAGATAGGAGCTCATCCTCAGAGGGCTGCTGTGATCAAGATGCAGCAAGTGAATAAAACATGTATACTGCTTCATTTAATGGAGCTTAGGAGCTATAAGCAGGTCTTAAGCTGTGCCCATTAGGACTTTCATTTGTTTTTCTGCTTTGTTAATTTATAGGAGTTATCAGCAAAGTTTTTTCTCACTCTATTCTAAATAATCTATTGAGAAAAGTGCCAGCCCAAAATAAATTATTCTTGTCCCCCAGATGAAGGGAAGAGAGTTAGCTGAATAGTCTACTGGTCTAAAAGGAACGTTTTGTAGCCATGCCATGTTCAAGTCACAAGTCACATAAGGCAAGGAGGTGTCTAGGCCTGGTTATAGATCTTCTATAATATTTATCATGGACTTCTCTGAGTTCTTCTTCTGACTTTCTGTCTGTCTTATGTGCATGTTTCATGAGGCCTATACAGTATCTAGGGTTGTCTGGGCAGAATCTGTAGACTAAGGTAAGTGAACTCTTTATTATGGCTTGTTTGGTTTATAATATGAGACCACATCGTTAATTGGACACTTCATGTGTGCTGTTAATACATGTAAGTCCTCTAAGCTAATAAGCGGTTTTGGATTTCCCTATTGAAGGGGATTGCACATATTTTAAAGGCAGTTGACCACACTACCATGTTTGTGGGAGGTTATATTAGCAACCTCAAGTTACCAAACTTAAAGTTGAATATTTCAGTCCTTCCTCAACTTTTAAGACACAAACTATCAGCTTACAAAATTTAATTTTGCAGCCAGGATAAAGTAAATAGGATGGCATTGGCAGAGACAAAATTTGATGCACTCTATTTTTCTAAAGGATAAATCACATGAAAGGCAATATTGTCTAAGAGAAAAAAATAGCACCAAAAGAGTTTCTTGGGACTTACCTTAAAGGTTTCCCCCTTCTAATTATACAGAGAAAAATCACTATGCTCCACATTCTCCAAGATTAGAAAGCAGGGGAAAAATGTACTTAAACTAAAGTAAGGTTGGATATCAGAAATCACATTTTGGTAGTATTGTTAAACATTGTGAAGAGTTACCTTCGAAAGACCCCATATCCTTTAAAAGAGGGGAGGGGGAGTTGCAGGCACACCTGGCCTCTGAATGCATTACAGGCAAAGTCTTTAGAAAGCTGTTGGCAAAGGTTATGGGGAAAGCAGTAGACAAGCGGCAGCTACAAAGAATTTGCTGGACCATGTTAGAAAGTAAGAGGAACAGCAAATAATTGCTCCTAGGCCAAAACAAAAACAACAACAACAAAATCATCTCAAGGACAGTGAAAGAGTGGAAGTGCTAATACGCATCAAAATGTGAAAGAATCATGGGAGGAACTGCCTACACAAGCACAACTCATTGTGAATTAAAAAAAAGGGAGAGAAATTAAAATGTAAGCTTGCTATGTTTATAGGAAACAGTTATGTGATTATGAAAATGTTTTGGTTTGGTGGCTGGAAAATAGGTATAAAATGTAAATATTGTATTTAAAACATTTCGAATTATTATCTAGAAGAGTATTAAAGAGTGATAGACTCTTAATTGACTGAGATATTTATGTGCTTTCAGCTAGAAGGACAAATCAGTGGTCTCCGAGAATCAATTCTTATGGTATGATTCTCTGAAATAATACTGAGATTTGTTGGTGCTGAGTATGTGTTATAAAGTTCAGAGTGCAAATGGGTATAATTAAATAAACATTCACTAAGCAACTGCTGTGAAAAAGGCATGAAGTACAAAGTTAAACAAGATGTGGCGCATTTTTAAAAAGGTGCTTGCAATATCCACAGAGAGATTTTGATGGTAACAGATCTGGTAAGGGCTACTTGAGAGTTACACGGGCATTTCCATAAGAGAAAAGAACAGTCAGATATGAGTTTGGACTATGGGAGAACATATAAAGCTTTCCCGAGGGAAGGCATTTGGTTTGGGCCTTAAAGGAGATATGAGGTTTTTGACCAATGAAGATGGGAGGAGGAAAGGGAACCCTGGGCACGGAAAAGCATAGGTGGCAGTACATATAAGCTGGAATACATAATGTGTTTGGTGCTTTCTCAAAGTTAACAAAGACTTCTGAAGAGGAAAGAGCACCATTAGAGCTTTAGTAGATAAACTTTTGGGAGGAGATAACACAAAAAGACCAGTTAGGAGCTACTGAATTAGCTTAGAGGAGAGGTAATAACTGCTTGTTCTAGGTTTGCCAGTAAGAAAATGAGATAAGCTGCTAAGGAAACTGAGAAAAGAAGGGAATCATGAGAGAGAACTAGTGATGAAACACCTGGGTGGGTGTAGAGGGAGAATCAGAGGTAACACAAAGACAACAGGATGGTTGGTTGAATTTTTTTTTTTTTGCTTTTCTGGAACTTTTTATTTTTATTTTTTTATTTTTTATTTTTTTATTATACTTTAAGTTCTAGGGTACATGTGCACAACGTGCAGGTTTGTTACATATGTATACTTATGCCATGTTGGTGTGCTGCACCCATCAACTCGTCAGCACCCATCAATTCATCATTTCTATCATGTATAACTCCCCAATGCAATCCCTCCCTCCTCCCCCCTCCCCCCTCCCCATGATAGGCCCCAGTGCGTGATGTTCCCCTTCCCGAGTCCAAGTGATCTCATTGTTCAGTTCCCACCTATGAGTGAGAACATGTGGTGTTTGGTTTTCTGTTCTTGTGATAGTTTGCTAAGAATGATGGTTTCCAGCTGCATCCATGTCCCTACAAAGGACGCAAACTCATCCTTTTTTATGGCTGCATAGTATTCCATGGTGTATATGTGCCACATTTTCTTAATCCAGTCTGTCACAGATGGACATTTGGGTTGATTCCAAGTCTTTGCTATTGTGAATAGTGCCGCAATAAACATACGTGTACATGTGTCTTTGTAGTAGAATAATTTATAATCCTTTGGGTATATACCCAGTAGTGGGATGGCTGGGTCATATGGTACATCTAGTTCTAGATCCTTGAGGAATTGCCATACTGTTTTCCATAATGGTTGAACTAGTTTACAATCCCACCAACAGTGTAAAAGTGTTCCTGTTTCTCCACATCCTCTCCAACACCTGTTGTTTCCTGACTTCTTAATGATTGCCATTCTAACTGGTGTGAGATGGTATCTCATTGTGGTTTTGATTTGCATTTCTCTGATGGCGAGTGATGATGAGCATTTTTTCATGTGTCTGTTGGCTGTATGAATATCTTCTTTTGAGAAATGTCTGTTCATATCCTTTCCCCACTTTTTGATGGGGTTGTTTGTTTTTTTCTCGTATATTTGTTTGAGTTCTTTGTAGATTCTGGATATTAGCCCTTTGTCAGATGAGTAGGTTGCAAAAATTTTCTCCCATTCTGTAGGTTGCCTGTTCACTCTGATGGTAGTTTCTTTTGCTGTGCAAAAGCTCTTTAGTTTAATTAGATCCCATTTGTCAATTTTTGCTTTTGCTGCCGTTGCTTTTGGTGTTTTAGACATGAAGTCCTTGCCCATGCCTATGTCCTGAATGGTACTACCTAGATTTTCTTCTAGGGTTTTTATGGTGTTAGGTCTAACATTTAAGTCTCTAATCCATCTTGAATTGATCTTCGTATAAGGGGTAAGGAAAGGATCCAGTTTCAGCTTTCTACTTATGGCTAGCCAATTTTCCCAGCACCATTTATTAAATAGGGAATCCTTTCCCCATTTCTTGTTTCTCTCAGGTTTGTCAAAGATCAGATGGCTGTAGATGTGCGGTATTATTTCTGAGGACTCTGTTCTGTTCCATTGGTCTATATCTCTGTTTTGGTACCAGTAGCATGCTGTTTTGGTTACTGTAGCCTTGTAGTATAGTTTGAAGTCAGGTAGCGTGACGCCTCCAGCTTTGTCCTTTTGACTTAGGATTGTCTTGGCAATGCGGGCTCTTTTTTGGTTCCATATGAACTTTTAAAGCAGTTTTTTCCAATTCTGTGAAGAAACTCATTGGTAGCTTGATGGGGATGGCATTGAATCTATAAATAACCTTGGGGAATATGGCCATTTTCACGATATTGATTCTTCCTATCCATGAGCATGGTATGTTCTTCCATTTGTTTGTGTCCTCTTTTATTTCACTGAGCAGTGGTTTGTAGTTCTCCTTGAAGAGGTCCTTTACATCCCTTGTAAGCTGGATTCCTAGGTATTTTATTCTCTTTGAAGCAATTGTGAATGGAAGTTCATTCCTGATTTGGCTCTCTGCTTGTCTGTTACTGGTGTATAAGAATGCTTGTGATTTTTGCACATTAATTTTGTATCCTGAGACTTTGCTGAAGTTGCTTATCAGCTTAAGGAGATTTTGGGCTGAGACGATGGGGTTTTCTAAATATACAATCATGTCATCTGCAAACAGGGACAATTTGACTTCTTCTTTTCCTAACTGGATACCCTTGATTTCTTTCTCTTGCCTGATTGCCCTAGCCAGAACTTCCAACACTATGTTGAATAGGAGTGGTGAGAGAGGGCATCCCTGTCTTGTGCCAGTTTTCAAAGGGAATTTTTCCAGTTTTTGCCCATTCAGTATGATATTAGCTGTGGGTTTGTCATAAATAGCTCTTATTATTTTGAGGTACGTTCCATCAATACCGAATTTATTGAGCGTTTTTAGCATGAAGGGCTGTTGAATTTTGTCAAAAGCCTTTTCTGCATCTATTGAGACAATCATGTGGTTCTTGTCTTTGGTTCTGTTTATATGCTGGATTACGTTTATTGATTTGCGAATGTTGAACCAGCCTTGCATCCCAGGGATGAAGCCCACTTGATCATGGTGGATAAGCTTTTTGATGTGCTGCTGAATCCGGTTTGCCAGTATTTTATTGAGAATTTTTGCATCAATGTTCATCAGGGATATTGGTCTAAAATTCTCTTTTTTTGTTGTGTCTCTGCCAGGCTTTGGTATCAGGATGATGTTGGCCTCATAAAATGAGTTAGTGAGGATTCCCTCTTTTTCTATTGATTGGAATAGTTTCAGAAGGAATGGTACCAGCTCCTCCTTGTGCCTCTGGTAGAATTCAGCTGTGAATCCATCTGGTCCTGGACTTTTTTTGGTGGGTAGGCTATTAATTGTTGCCTCAATTTCAGAGCCTGCTATTGGTCTATTCAGGGATTCAACTTCTTCCTGGTTTAGCCTTGGGAGAGTGTAAGTGTCCAGGAAATTATCCATTTCTTCTAGATTTTCTAGTTGATTTGCGTAGAGGCGTTTATAGTATTCTCTGATGGTAGTTTGTATTTCTGTGGGGTCAGTGATGATATCCCCTTTATCATTTTTTATTGCATCTATTTGATTCCTCTCTCTTTTCTTCTTTATTAGCCTTGCTAGCGGTCTGTCAATTTTGTTGATCTATTCAAAAAACCAACTCCTGGATTCATTGATTTTTTGGAGGGTTTTTTGTGTCTCTATCTCCTTCAGTTCGGCTCTGATCTTAGTTATTTCTTGCCTTCTGCTAGCTTTTGAATGTGTTTGCTCTTGCCTCTCTAGTTCTTTTAATTGTGATGTTAGAGTGTCAATTTTAGATCTTTCCAGCTTTCTCTTGTGGGCATTTAGTGCTATAAATTTCCCTCTACACACTGCTTTAAATGTGTCCCAGAGATTCTGGTATGTTGTATCTTTGTTCTCATTGGTTTCAAAGAACATCTTTATTTCCGCTTTCATTTCGTTATGTACCCAGTAGTCATTCAGGAGCAGGTTGTTCAGTTTCCATGTAGTTGAGTGGTTTTGATTGAGTTTCTTAGTCCTGAGTTCTAGTTTGATTGCACTGTGGTCTGAGAGACAGTTTGTTATAATTTCTGTTCTTTTACATTTGCTGAGGAGTGCTTTACTTCCAATTATGTGGTCAATTTTGGAATAAGTGCGATGTGGTGCTGAGAAGAATGTATATTCTGTTGATTTGGGGTGGAGAGTTCTATAGATGTCTATTAGGTCCGCTTGGTGCAGAGATGAGTTCAATTTCTGGATATCCTTGTTAACTTTCTGTCTCGTTGATCTGTCTAATGTTGACAGCGGAGTGTTGAAGTCTCCCATTATTATTGTATGGGCGTCTAAGTCTCTTTGTAAGTCTCTAAGGACTTGCTTTATGAATCTGGGTGCTCCTGTATTGGGTGCATATATATTTAGGAGAGTTAGCTCTTCCTGTTGAATTGATCCCTTTACCATTATGTAATGGCCTTCTTTGTCTCTTTTGATCTTTGATGGTTTGAAGTCTGTTTTATCAGAGACAAGGATTGCAACCCCTGCTTTTTTTTGTTCTCCATTTGCTTGGTAGATCTTCCTCCATCCCTTTATTTTGAGCCTATGTATGTCTTTGCATGTGAGATGGGTCTCCTGAATACAGCAGACTGATGGGTCTTGACTCTTTATCCAGTTTGCCAGTCTGTGTCTTTTAATTGGAGCATTTAGTCCATTAACATTTAAGGTTAATATTGTTATGTGTGAGCTTGATCCTGCCATTATGATATTAACTGGTTATTTTGCTCGTTAGTTGATGCAGTTTCTTCCTAGCCTCAATGGTCTTTACATTTTGGCATGTTTTTGCGATGGCTGGTACCGGTTGTTCCTTTCCATGTTTAGGGCTTCCTTCAGGGTCTCTTGTAAGGCAGGCCTGGTGGTGACAAAATCTCTAAGCATTTGCTTATCTGTAAGGGATTTTATTTCTCCTTCACTTATGAAACTTAGTTTGGCTGGATATGAAATTCTGGGTTTAAAATTCTTTTCTTTAAGAACGTTGAATATTGGCCCCCACTCTCTTCTGGCTTGTAGAGTTTCTGCCGAGAGATCTGCTGTTAGTCTGATGGGCTTCCCTTTGTGGGTAACCCGACCTTTCTCTCTGGCTGCCCTTAAGATTTTTTCCTTCATTTCAACTTTGGTGAATCTGGCAATTATGTGTCTTGGAGTTGCTCTTCTGGAGGAGTATCTTTGTGGCGTTCTCTGTATTTCCTGAATTTGAATGTTGGCCTGCCCTACTAGGTTGGGGAAGTTCTCCTGGATCATATCCTGAAGAGTGTTTTCCAACTTGGTTCCATTTTCCCCCTCACTTTCAGGCACCCCAGTCAGACGTAGATTTGGTCTTTTTACGTAATCCCATACTTCTTGCAGGCTTTGCTCATTTCTTTTTCTTCTTTTTTCTTTTGGTTTCTCTTCTCGCTTCATTTCATTCATTTGCTCTTCAATCGCTGATACTCTTTCTTCCAGTTGATCGAGTCGGTTAGTGAAGCTTGTGCATTTGTCACGTATTTCTCGTGTCATGGTTTTCATCTCTGTCATTTCGTTTATGATCTTCTCTGCATTAATTAGTCTAGCTGTCAATTCTTCCACTCTTTTTTCAAGATTTTTAGTTTCTTTGTGCTGGGTACGTAATTCCTCCTTTAGCTCTGAGAAGTTTGATGGACTGAAGCCTTCTTCTCTCCTCTCGTCCAAGTCATTCTCTGACCAGCTTTGATCCGTTGCTGGCGATGGGCTGCGCTCCTTTGCAGGGGGAGATGCGCTCTTATTTTTTGAATTTCCAGCTTTTCTGCCCTGCTTCTTCCCCATCTTTGTGGTTTTATCTGTCTCTGGTCTTTGATGGTGGTGACGTACTGATGGGGTTTTGGTATAGGTGTCCTTCCTGTTTGATAGTTTTCCTTCTGACAGTCAGAAGGACTGTCTGTTGGTCTATTGGAGATTGCTTGAGGTCCACTCCAGACCCTGTTTGCCTGGGCATCAGCAGCAGAGGTTGCCGAAGATAGAATATTGCTGAACAGCGAGTGTACCTGTCTGATTCTTCCTTTGGAAGTTTCCTCTCAGGGGTGTACTCCACCCTGTGAGGTGTGGGGTGTCAGACTGCCCCTAGTGGGGGATTTCTCCCAGCTAGGCTACTCAGGGGTCAGGGACACACCTGAGCAGGCAGTCTGTCCGTTCTCAGATCTCAACCTCTGCGTTGGGAGATCCACGGCTCTCCCCAAAGCTGTCAGACAGAGTGGTTCGCGTCTGCACCGGCTCCCGCTACTTCCCCTGTTGGTCTTCAGCTGTGCGCTGTCCCCAGAGGTGGAGACTACAGAGACAGGCAGGCTTCCTTGAGCTGCTGTGAGCTCCACCCAGTTCGAGCTTCCCAGCAGCTTTGTTTACCTACTTAAGCCTCAGCAATGGCGGGCGCCCCTCCCCCAGCCTCGCTGCTGCCTTGGGGATAGATCGCGGCAGACTGCTGTGTTAGCAGTGAGGGAGGCTTCGTGGGCGTGGGACCCTCCCGGCCAGGTGTGGGATATATTCTCCTGGTGTGCCTGTATGCTTACAGCGCAGTATTGGGGTGGGAGTTACCCGATTTTCCAGGTGTTGTGTGTCTCAGTTCCCCTGGCTAGGAAAACGGATCCCCTTCCCCCTTGCGCTTCCAGGTGAGGCGATGCCTCGCCCTGCTTCAGCTCTGGCTGGTCAGGCTGCAGCAGCTGACCAGCACCGATTGTCCGGCACTCCCTAGTGAGATGACCCCAGTACCTCAGTTGAAAATGCAGAAATCACCGGTCTTCTGTGTCGCTCGCGCTGGGAGTTGGAGACTGGAGCTGTTCCTATTCGGCCATCTTGCTCCGCCACGCCGGTTGGTTGAATATTGAGGCCATTGACAAAAACTGGAGAGAAGGAAAAGGATATCGTGAAGCAAATACGTGGAATCAAAGCTTGCTTCTCTTATGACTGTTTTTCTTTCTGCCTTCACATCCTTCCTTTCATCTCCTTAGTTCAGTCCCTGCTTTGTGCCTCGTTCTGTGCAAGGTAAAGTAATGAAGGGGAATAAAAACACGCGAAAGATATCCCCCAGCCCTTTAAATGCTTACCATTCAGTTTGAGGAATAGAATCTATCCATATGTATGAAATCCTTAGCACATAGTTAGAGAGACTATAACTATTGTGAGGACCCAAAGGGGAAGAATAAGGGGTTGGGCTGTCTGTCCTGCAGAAGTGAATCTTAGATACAAATATGCAAAACATACTCTAGTTGTGTATCGGGTAATAAATGGGGTCAAGTCCATTAGTGCTGGTTCCATTTTGATATTAACAGATTTGTCTTTTGGGTTTTCTTGAAGATGGTAGCGTGTCTCCATGTGTTGTCACCCTTGTATTCAGAGATCAGAGGAATATTAAATAAGTTTATGACAAGCTATTCCTGCCCTCTTGTTATTTATTGAGATTCCTTACCCCTAGGAATTACTTTGCAGATGCTTCTTTTTGAAAGCTTTCTTGTATTTTATAATTATTTGTTGAACAAGTAAATATGGTGACTTTTGAAATTAACCCCAACTTTCAAATACAGCATTCCTAGATAATGTGAAGCCTTCAAATGACTTTGGGGTCTGATTTCTCATGGTAATGTCTTGGCATAGGATTCAAGTATCTGATTTCGCATCTAGGAGTTGTGAACTAGAATACTTAAATGCAGCTCCACCCACCCCCTTTCTTTAAAGACCCAGTGACTTAAGTAGAAGTTGTAAGTCTTTATTTCACCCTTGCACTGTAGCTTTCAGAAATCTTAAAAGAATCCAAAATGGGCTAGTTATTTTGCACTTCCCTCTTAATAACACCCAGGGATAATTACCGGTATCTTTTGTTGACATCTGTTTTCTAGTTTCTAGATCTATTTTTATTTCATGTTTCTATTCCGTTAAAAATTCTATTTATAAAAAGCACATATAGTTGGCAATATGAGATTTTTTGGATCTTCTTGTAGTTTATGAGACCAGTTACCAGATCATTTGTGAAGACTAGTGATTTGTGAAATTTGAATCTGAAAACCAATAGCAAAGGGAAGAAAAGCAGTGGGAGTATTTACCAGATAAGGGATGTCGCAGTACTCTTTACAAAGCCAGTGGTGAGGGCCACTGAAAGGAAAAGCGTCACTATGTCTTGTCTTTTAGTATTCACTCAGGGCAAAGACAGACTTCAGAACAGATATTGTCTTTAGGAGTATCATAGTGATCACGGAGGGACACATGAAGACGTTTATTTATTTCTTTCCTATTTCTACTCTTTTGGGGCTCCATTCTCTAATTAAAATTGGTGTTTTGGAAAAAGGGAATGTGAATTCTGTATACAGTAATAAATTATATCCTTGCCTCAGATGGAACTAAAATGACTGCAGACGTGAAATTTCCCTGCTTCTGAAAACTTAATTTGATATTTTCTCTTACGCACCAACCAGCGATTTGCAGAGGCACAGACTGTAAGATTAATTGAGGCAGCCATCTTTTCTGGCACATCTAATCTTACATCTAATTATCTGATCATCTGAATCACAAATACAGTAGTTAAAGGGTGTCTGTTTAAAGGGCAGACTTAAAATGTAAATATTAAAAAGGAGCTTTCTGGTTTTCCAGAGACAGACGTGCAGGCTTGTAATGGCCATTATGTTATTCATGGCTTTAGGTCAGCAGGCCACATGGAACCATGGTTACATTGCTGTATCACTAAAATGTGAAGATAATTCTGAAGTCTGTATTAGGTTTGTTTTGACAATTAACCTCCATTAGTATTCCAGACCACATAAGAGCAAAACTCTTAAAAGGCTCTCTTTTCAAGAATGCGCTGTCAAATTGACTTCATCATTTAAATAGGACTGTAGTCACAGTAAATGATGAGTTGATATTTATACAAAGCGTAACCTTAATTACAATATTATGAGCAATTAAACCCAGTGTTCACGGAATTATTGTACGTTTATGTGTAACAGAGTAAAAACATTGCATAGGACTGTTAAGCTTTTTGTATGAATCTAATTAACTTTGACAGGCTTTGAGCTTTTCTCCCTCTTTTTAGACGTGCTGTAGATAAATGTACTTGCATCTGGAAAACTTCAAACAGTTTTGATCAGCATTTCAGATCTGATTTAAAATGAATGCATTGAGACACTGTCTTAAATACAGAGTTAATAGACGTGTGGTGCACAATTTCTTGTAGCAGGAAGGCAGATGTGGTAGGGAGAACAGCTGTAGACTAGAGCAGCCAGTGGATATTGTTTTTTGTCACAATCTAATGTCAGGCAGCTACTGCTGTGAACAGGTCTTTATGTGTTTGGCTCTGGTTAATGCTGCGGATGTGAAAAGCTGAACTCACACTGATTCGTGGAAGGCAATTAGGAGGGAGATGTAAGTCTTTATTTTACCCCTGCACTGCTTACTCTTCCATTTCTGTAGCCCGTAGGGAACAGAGCACCATAAGCAAACCAAGGTTCCCATGGAGTCCCAGTGACGTTTTAAGTTTCATAAGTGAGGAATAGAGTCCTCCTTCCAACAGTGAATTATGACATTGAGGATTTTGGAATTACTCTTCTTAATTCCCTAAAATCCCACTATTGATTAGGCATGAGAGGAAGCTAGGAATTTCATCATCTAATTTGCATGGCTCAGTGGTAACGACAACCACCACCACTACCACAATATATTTTTTCGGCACCAACAATTTTGGTGATTGGCATACATTATCTTATTTAATCTTTACCCCAACTCTATGAAGTAGACACCATTTTCTTTTTTTTTTTTTTTGAGACGGAGTCTCGCTCTGTCGCCCAGGCTGGAGTGCAGTGGCCGGATCTCAGCTCACTGCAAGCTCTGCCTCCCGGGTTTACGCCATTCTCCCTCCTCAGCCTCCCGAGTAGCTGGGACTACAGGTGCCCGCCACCTCGCCCGGCTAGTTTTTTGTATTTTTTAGTAGAGACGAGGTTTCACCATGTTCGCCAGGATGGTCTCGATCTCCTGACCTCGTGATCCGCCCGTCTCGGCCTCCCAAAGTGCTGGGATTACAGGCTTGAGCCACTGCGCCCGGCCGTAGACACCATTTTCAATTTACTGATGAAGAAACAGAGACTTGGAGCATTTATTGTCATTTGGGAAGTCATGTAACTAGAAAGTGTTAGTGCTATTAAAACACAAGATAGGCATTGAATATTAATGAAATAAAAATTAATTTTAAAAATATAATAAAACTACATATAATATGGGCCTGTTTATGTAACAAACACAAGAGTAAGTATGGTAATATATATATAAATATGTTTGCACTGATATAAACGCAGATAAAGAGAAACAGTTGAGTACACTAGATGGCTGACAGTGGTTATTTTTAGGTGGTTGAGCAGAAGGAAGGACAAAGTAGAAAGATTTTTCAAGTTTTGTTCAATAACTTCTTTCGTTGTTTAAATCTTTAATTCGTGTGTTGCTTGAGTACTTACAATTTTAAAGATCACAAAAGGACTTTTGCTGCTAAAGTAAACATCTGAAAATAAATCTTTATCACAGAAAGTGGTGGCAGCTTTGATTTCAACTAGGACTCTCTGACTATAACATCTATGCTTTTTCCATGAAGTTATGTGTCCTTTAAAAGTGTATATTAATGTTAAAAAATCTGATATAAAAAGATAGTGAATTTCCTAGCCTTCTCGTTGTCCTTAGAAAACCTTGCTTATACTGGCCAGGTGCAGTGGTTCATGCCTGTAATCCCAGCATTTTGGGAGGCCAAGGTGGGCGGATCATTTGAGGTCAGGAGTTCAAGGCCAGCCTGACCAACATGGAGAAACTCCATCTCTACTAAAAATACAAAATTAGCTGGGCATGGTGGCTCATGCCTGTAATCCCAGCTATTCGGGAGGCTGAGGTAGGAGAATTGCTTGAACCTGGGAGGTGGAGGTTGCAGTGGGCCGAGATCAAGCCATTGCACTCCAGTCTGGGCAACAAGAGCAAAACTCCATCTTAAAAAAAAAAAAAAAGAAAGAAAATCTTGCTTATACTTAGATGACTTGGGGATACATCAGAATTCCATTCTTAATTTAAAATAACCAATATATTTCGAATACCTACGATGTACCAGTTGCACTGTGAAGCCCTGAGGAGGTTGCAGAGGTGGAAAGGACACTGGCTGTCCTCCTAAGATGTTATCAGCATCATGAACAGACAGACTGGTGCCCACATAGCTAACACACAACGTGGCCACAGTGGGAGAAACAACCTGCCATGTGACTTTACAGAGGAGACAAGTATTTCTAAGGTTAGGGTTCACATAACAATTTATTCCGTACCTATGTCGATGTTTAGGAGCCGGGCATAATGGAAGATACTAAGATGTGGCTTCTGTCCTCAAAGACCTTGTCTTGGTACAGAAAAGGGAACATTATAACACAGGAAAATAATAGAGTAAGAAAAGCCAGGAATAGTATATAATTGACTGCTAAGTGATATCGATTAGGCCCTAAATGAAATGGGAATTCAGAAAAAATTGTGATCACTGTGGGTAAGAATTGTAGAAGATTTCATAAAGAAAGAAATTATAGTACCACTGTTTTTTTTTTTTTTTTTGGCTTAAAAGAAGGATGGCCAGGACTCCTTTTTTTGTACTTTGAAACTGGCCTTTGAGTAGAATCTCTCATTATCTCTAACAGTTGTTAGAAAAAGGAACAGAATAACAATTAAATCCATCCACAGCTGATGCATTTATTTGATATATATGTATACATATGTTTGTAAATATGTATTTGTGTGTGTGTGTGTGCAGATGTGTACTGAATATTAGGCATGATAGATATCTATTTTCCTCTCTCTCTTGTTCCCTTCCTCCCTTCCTCTCTTTTTTCCTTCCTGTTATTTTTTTTTTTCTGCTAGTATTACTCAGACATATGACACAGAATCAGGCATGCTTGAAATAAGCAAGATTTTCAGTCTAAAAAATAGAATAGAAGCATAGAGGAGCTAGCTGTTTAGGAGGTTTCCCTTTAAGAGGCATTATACCGGCCGGGCGCGGTGGCTCATGCCTGTAATCTCAGCACTTTGGGAGGCCGAGACGGGCGGATCACGAGGTCAGGAGATGAAGACCATCCTGGCTAACACGGTGAAGCCCCGTCGCTACTAAAAATACAAAAAAAAAAAAAAAAGAAAAAAATTAGCCGGGCGTGGTGGCGGTGCCTGTAGTCCCAGCTACTCGGGAGGCTGAGGCAGGAGAACAGCGTGAACCCGGGGAGCGGAGCTTGCAGTGAGCTGAGATCACGCCACTGCACTCCAACCTGGGTGACAGAGCGAGACCCCGTCTCAAAAAAAAAAAAAAAAAAAAAAAGGCATTATACCTGAGTTCTGGATCCTTCTAAATACATTAAACCATAATCATATATCTAAAGTACCAAACACAGTGCTAGCACAGAGTAGATGCTTTGTAAGCATTACTTCTCTGCCTTCTTCACAAAACTTTATTATTCAATCTAAGAAGAGAGAAAAAGCCACATGGGAGGGGGGTGTACAAAAGTTAAAAAGACTGAGGGTTGCATATTTGGAAGAAATTTGATTTTTAACAGGCAATTCTTGAAAATGTCTCAATATTACAGTGACTGGGTCAGTTATTATGGAGTGACTCTGAACTTGGAGAGAAGACATTATGAGTGTACTAAGAAATACATATGCATCTAGGGCAAACCACATGTGCTGTTAAGTATTTGAGCTTTTAAAATATATATATTTCTATGATATCGGCTTCCTTCCATTTTTTGTTTTTAATAACTTTAAACCAGATAAAAATCTCCACAGCCATTCAAACTCAGACTAACTTAACTGAAGACTAAATTTGAGATTCAGCCCCAGTGAATTATGCATTTTTTAAAAATGATAATTTTCCCGATTATGTAAGTATGCAAACTCACCATGGAAAATTTGTAAAATAAATGAAGGAGGTATAAAACAAACAAGCAAAGACTTGAAATCCTGCATGCAGAAGAAAACTTGTTAACATTTGGTTCCAACTTCTCTCAGTGTTTTTTTGATGCTTATTTATTTTGTAGGTATTACGTATTTGCTTAGGACCATACTTTGTCAATTTAAAAGTTGCATATTTTGCAGTGTGACCCAGTTTGCAATCATTGTTCCCTTTTACAATATTTGAGGTGGCCCTAGGGAAAAGGCCTGTCTTTGAACCTGATTGAGCACTCTGTTCTGGGGCTGCTCTCTTTCTTCATTGTCATCCCCAGAGTGTGGAAACCTGGAGATTAGCTGGGGAGGGCTTCTGCTCTGTGCCTGGGGGAGAAGATTGCAGGAGCATTTGCTCCTCTGAGAAGAGAACAAGACAGCTGGCTGATACAGAGGATCTTGGATGGCTGACTGGATGGCGTCAGAAATAGGAAACAACTTGAGTTAATTGGCACATGTCCTGAGATTCATGCTCAAGCACAGCAGCAGGTTAGGATCTGATATGACCTGAAGGTGGTGGACCACTAGGCTAGGAACAGAGGCAGGGAGAGAGAAAAAATACCAAAAGCATCTGTAGATAGAGCACTAAAACCTTCAGCAGTGTTTCTCTCTTCCTGAAACTTGCTGGGCATTAAAATGACTGAATGCATTTATTTATGCTTGTCCTTGGTGCCCCCAACCATCTAGGTATGAAGGGTTAGGGTGGCAGCATGTTTGGAAAGGGAGACAAGATGTTCATCCTAGAACTGCTTTGGTCTGCTTATGTTTATTTGGGGTAGTTTTGGAGAATCTGGTGGAAATTGCAGGAGGTAGGATTAAAGTTTCCCTTCCCCAGCGACCCCTGTCACTTTTACTGATTATTTCCTTGGAGCCTATGAACCAGTGTTAGTTCAGTAGAACTCTTGGAGCCCTGTTTCAGTGATGGTTCTTATCATGTGAACTGACTAGGGATGCCATGCAGTGTCCCTAAGCCATAAGCCACGGTGGCCCAGGAAACCCATGTCCTTCTATGTTGGATAAGTAACCACAATACTCCTTTATTCAGTGTATGTTTATTACGTAGCAAGCATGTATTAGATACTGTGCAGAATACTGTGGATTAAAGACTAATAGAAATGGCCTTTGTCCCCAGGAAACACAATGTGTGGACAGGTAGATTTATAAAGAGATTATTAATATTAAGTCTTGGAGGTGGAAGTAGGGTCATGCTGTTTGTCCAGTCATGGGAATTAAATAGTGGGTAGGTTCTAACAAATGACAGTCCAATGATTACATATTATGTTTACCTACTTAATATAGTCTTTAATCAAAAGCAGAATTTTGTATATAACTTCTATTATGCAAAGTTTCTCATGCTAGTATTTCTCATAATATTATTTGTGTGTTGAAATCTGAGCAACAGGACTTTTCTTTCTTGCTGCTTTTACAGTGAGCTCTCATTGGAATAGTTCTTTTGACATTATTGTTTTTCCTTAAGTCAATATTTTATCTTATTGATAATCTAGTAAACTGGGAACTTGACTTAAAAAGTTTCTTATTTTACAAATATTAGCCAGATGCGGTGGCACATACCTGTAATCCCAGCTACTCGGGAGGCTGAGGCATGAGAATCGCTTGAACCTGGGAGGCGGAGGTCGCAGTAAGCCAAGATCACGCCACTACACTCCAGCCGTGGCATCAGAGTGAGACTCTGTCTCACAAAAAAAAAAAAAAAAAAAAGTTTTTCATTTTATTATTTATCTAATATTCTTCAGAGGCAGGTTTCAGGAATGTAGCAACAGTCCCTGAGACTCTGAGTTGGCTAGACTCACTGAGTAAAGATCGTTCAACTTTGGTAGAAGGTGGGTATGGGTATTGGTAGATTTGTCCAGCTCCTCAGATTATCAGATACTTATAGTTTGAGAATCATTAGGAACATTGAGCTATGATTATAGAGTTTCTCTGTGTCAGTTACAATAAGTGCGTATTTCACAAATTGCAAATTTAACAACAGTGAGGCTGCCACTGTAGACAAAATTGGGTCTGGCTTTTGTTGATCCTTTTAGAGTGAAATAAAATTCTTATAATTCTTATATTTATGGAAATCAGCTAATTCTCTTGATGTCTCTCTCTCCCCTGTTTCTGCTTGCCTTCTTCCCCTCCTCTCTGTTCTGCTTAATGTCACTTTTCTTTCTCCTCTATCCTCTTTCCTCTCCCCACCTGCTTTACATGTTGTGATCACATAGGTAAGATGGTGTTGTGGTCGGGGGGAGATTTATGATGACAGGGGAAGGATGTGCGTGCTTCTGACCTGGCTTATCTTCAGTAGATCTCTAGGGTGTAGTTCTCACACTGTAGCATGTGTTAGAATCACTTGGAGGGCCAGTTAAACCCAGATCGCTGGATTACATCTGAGTTTCCAACTAAGTACATTAAGGTGGGGCCCCAAATTTGCATTTCTAACAAGTTCTCAGGTCTTGCTGATGCTGCTAGTCCAGGAACCACATTTTGAGAACCACTGATCTATGAGAGTCCCTTACTATGTAAAAACTATTATTACTTTTTGAAAAAGTAAATTTGGGAAAAACATATTGGAGGATGAATTCTCATTTTAAATAGCCATGATGTGGAAAATTTTAAAATCTGCTCTGTTTTTAAGCATTTTCAGGGAGGGATATGATAACTTACCTAATAACTTATTCGAATAGTTTCTCAATGGATAAAACATCTATTATATAGCCTTTATCTGAAATTTACCTTATCTTTGTCCTACACTTTTTGACCTTGAAAAGGTGATGTCACATGGTAATTGAAGACAATTATCAATCTTCTCTATTTCCTTCCGCCCTGTATCCCCAGTCTAAGACTGTATTTCTTTAATACCTCAGTACTGCCATTAACTTAATTTTGATAAATGAAAAGATGCTGAATGTCGAGGCAAGTTATCTTTGATGAAAGAAGGCTGAACTTTTTCATCTGTACAAGGAAGATTTTATGGAAGACATCCAAGTTCCTGGAAAGAAGTTTATCTGACCCAGACATTAAAACATTAAAGGCAGGGTGACTTTAGCATGCCTTTTAAAAATAAGGCTTTATGTCAAGAGATTTATTTGGGTACACTTTGGTGCCACTTGTGTCATCCAATTAGTAGACTAATGGATCATGTGACACTCAGTGTATAGTTGTACAATTTTTTTCTTGGGCATAAAGGGTAAATTCCAGCCTGGTGTTTTTTGTTTGTTTGTTTGTTTTTTAACTTTTGATTTTTTTTTGGATTTACTTCTTATTTGAAGTTGTTTTATTTCTTAGTAAAAGTACAACATGTTTTGAAATATGTATACATTGTAGAATGTGGCTAAACTGGGCTAATCAAGGTATGTGTTACCTTAAAGACTTCATCTTTTGGGTATGGTGAGAACAACTTAAAATCTACCTTAATATTTTTCAAGAATGTAATACACTGTTATTAACTATAGTCACCATGTGGTACATCTCTTGAACTTATTCCTCCTCTCTAAATAAAAATTTGTATCCTTTGACCAGCATCTTCCCATCCCCACCCCCAATCCTTTAACGCCTGGTAACCATCATTCTCCTCTCTACTATGAATTCAATTGTTTACATTCCACATGTAAATGAAATCATGCAGCATTTGTCTTTCTGTGCCTGGCTTATTTCACTTATTTCCGGGTTTGTCTATGTTGTAACAAGTGACAGAATTTTCTCCTTTTTTAAGGCTAAGTAATATTTAGTAGTATTTCATTGTGTATATATACTAGATTTTCTTTATCCATTTATCCACTGATGGGCATATAGGTTGATTCCATATCTTGGTTATTATTAACAGTGCTGCAATAAACGTGGATGTGTAAATATCTTTTTGAAATCCTACTTTTAATACTTTTGGATATACATCCGGAAGTGAAATTGCTGGCTTATATGGTGATTTTATATTTAACTTTTTGAGGAACTCTAGACTTTTTCCATATAGGCTTTACTCAATTACATTGCTAGCAACAGTGTGCAAGAGTACCTTTTCTCCACATCCTCTCCAACACTTTAAAAACCTTTCATCTTCTTGATGATAACCATTCTAATAGGTATGAGGTGATATCTCATTGTGGTTTTAATTTGCATTTCTCTCATGATTAGTGATATTGACAGTTTTTTCTTATGTACATTTTATGTCTCCTTTTGAGAAATGTTTATTCAGATCACTTACCCATTTTTAAACTGATTTGTTTTCTTACTCTTGAGTTGTTGGAGTTCCTCATGTGTGTTGGATATTAACCCCTTATCATGTGTGGTTTGCAAATATTTTCTCCCATTCTGTAGGTTTTGTTTTCGGTCTGTTGATTGTTTCTTTAGCTGTCCAGAAGTTTTTTAGTTTGATGTAATTTCATTTATCTATTCTTGGCTTTTGTTGCCTGTGCTTTGGATTTTTCCAAGAAATCATTGCCTAGACCAATGTCAAGGAGCTTTTCCCTTATGTTTTCTTATAGTAGTTTTACAGTTTCAGATTTTACTTTTAAGTATTAAAGTTTTTGAGTTAGTTTTTGTTTCTAGTCTAAGAGTCTAATTTGAGTCTTAAGTTTTTTGAGTTAATTTTTGTTTCTGGTCTGTTATAAGAGTCTAATTTTATTCTTCTACATGTGGATATCCAGCTTTTCCAACACCATTTATCAAAGAGACAGTCTTTTCCTCATTATGTGTTCTTGGCATCTTTGTCAAAAATCAATTGACTGTAAATACTTGAATTTATTTCTGAGTTCTCTGTTTTGTTTGCTTGGTCTATGTATCTGTTTTTAGTCTAGTAGCATGATGTTTTGATTATTATAGCTTTGAAGTATGTCTTGAAGTCAGGTACTGTGATGCTTCTGGCTTTGTTCTTTTTGCTTTAGATTACTTTGGCTATTCAGGGTCTTTTGTGGTTCCATAGAAATTTTGCAATTGTTTTTTCTATTTCTGTGAAAAATGTTACTGGAATTTTGATAGAGATTGCATCAAATGTGCAGATTGCTTTGGATAGTATGGTCATTTTGACAATATTAACTCTTCCAGTCTGTGAACACAGGATATCTTTCCACTTGTTTTTGTCTTCCTCATTTTTTTCATAAATATTTTACGGTTTTCAGTGTACAGGACTTTCACTTCTGGGGTAAAGTAAATCCTAGTTTTTGTGGAGCCCAAGTCTTATAAAATCTGGCTGGTGGGGGGAGCCTCTTAAATAGTAAAAATATATCTTATATTTTCAAATTTTATAACACTTACCTTAATAGGAAAATAATATTTCCTTCAGGGCTGAAAGTGGCCTCAGAAGATGAAGTTTCATTAATATCAAAGACAATTTATTTCTAATTGTATTCTAGACCCCTAATACAATTGCTGATACATTGTGGATGTTCTAGAAAAACTTGTTAATTAATTAATGAATTATTCATCAAAGTATCTTCAAAGCAGTGTGATTTCCACTATTTTTCTTTTCCTTTCTTTTCTTTCTTACAAAACTGTCCCCTGGCTGGAGTACAGTAGCACAATTTTGGCTTGATGCAGCCTCAATCTCCTGGGCTCAAGCAATGGCTGGGACTACAGGTGGACTTCACCAGGCCTAGCTCATTTTTAATTTCTTGTAGAGATAGAGTCTCCCTACATTGCCCAGGCTACCCTCAAACTCCTGGCCTCAAGTGATCCTCTCACTTTGGCCTCCCAGTGTGCTGAGATCATAGGTGTGAGCCACCACACCTGGCTGATTTCCATTGCTTTTGTGCTACTTGATGTCACTATCTATGACTTGATATTGAACATACATTAGCACTATAAAAACACAGAAACAAAATCAACCAGTGTTTTCTATTGTAAAATCAATAACACGTTCATAAGAGACTTCCCATGATAAGCTAAAGAGATGAACAGTGAGGACAAAATGGTGATGAATGGCTTAGGCCGAGGAGATGTTAGCCAGATAGATCTGACAACTGGGACACAAGGCTGCTTATGTTAGAATTCTGTAGTTACTGTGATTCTATCTTCTAATTTTTAGAGGACAGAGGGCTGGAAGGTTTTGAATGGTGGATAATTTCTGCTAGCGAAGTCCTCAAATCAGAAAGATATTATGGAGCTTTGGGCGGTCAGGTGATGGTAGACTAAGAAGCAGGAGAACCATCTGCTGCAGTCTGATCCTGGAGCATGGTCTGAATGGTCAGAGTTACTTGTCTCCTTTGCTCTCAAGTATGTGTAGGCAGGGGAAGACTCACAAGTGTGTCTGCTTTGAGATGGCAATAAAAAGCAAGTGAAGAAAACATGGTTGCAGCTACCTCTTGATTAAGATCAGTGCCGTGGCTTAGGTCTTCCCAGAGATCCTGAAAGAAAATATAATAAAATAAGATAATTAAGGAGGTGGGCAAAGCAGTTTAAAGATATTCACAAACACTAAGAAAGTTTTTCTTATGGTTTGATTTGGAAATGTGAGGTGATCACTTAAAAGAAAAGAGGGGTACGGTATTAGCCTATTGTATCCTTGATCAATATAGACCACCCATTCCTTTTAGTTTCTGCATCATAGCTAATAGATTGCCCAGGGAAAACAAAGTATCATTTATAATTGTTATTTGAATATTTTATGTGAAACCTAATCTTCTGAAGACTTAGAGAAATCATTGTAGATTAAGATAAGAAATAAAGATTTGCATTTATAAGAAATTAATGATAGTTCTGAAATTGAAGAACCATTTAGTTCTGGGAGAAATAAATACAAATTATAACATCTATCTGATGGAGTTTTGTTTAGATTGCTTCTGGTGATAAACCATCTATAATAATATAAATCAAGCCCTGGTGTTTGCCCATAAATTTGCAATGTTTAGCATAATTTTTGTTTGCATTTCATACTAAAGTGACACCAAGAAATATGAGATTAATAGTTATTAAGTGAAAATGACTTTCATGTCTGTAGTCATTTTTAGAAACAGTTATGTGTAATTTATTTAGGGAGCAGAAAAAATTAATTTGCTGTTGTGGTGGGATCTAGCACATTAAAACAAAGAGGGAAGTGGCATATAGGAATAAACTTTTGAAACATAAGGGTGGATTCATTTTTAACCTTGAATTCTGATTTAATACCTCAAGGTACCCTTCAGGTCACCACACTTTTGTTTGTTGACTGTAGAATGCTAATAGTTTAAGGAAAAGAAATGTTGTTACCTGCTTTCAAATTATGTCATAATCCTGCCGAGTAGAAGCTTATCCATATCTGAGGGGACAGAGGGTCAGATAGCTGCCCCTGTAGTATGGTGCCTTTTATTAATTTTAATTAGTGTTTTCATTAGGAAGTGTCATATTAGATTCTGATTTCTAAAAAAGACACAGTATCTACTTTTATTTGTTTCACTGCATTACAAATCCACAGTGGTGCAGAAGTTAAATTCTACAGAATATTTTTTTTTTTTGAGAAATCTAGCCTCAGACTTTATGAGTTTAAAAATATAGTTAATATTTCCTAAGAATTTATTATGTGCTAGCTGTGTTCTAAATGCTTTATATATGTTCAGTTATTTGTGTTATCTTCATTGCTAGAGCCCTTTTCAGGAAAAGTCATACATTCACTTATTCAGGCATTATTTACTGAATACCTTCTCTGTGCTAGACATGGGAAGCATTAATGTTTTAGAGGAGGTTGGATGAAAAAGATTATATTTAAGAGTTTATAAAAAGTACATCAGGACTTTTGGTCAATATGATATTGTAAGTTCATATTTTGAGGCTTCGCTGCTCAAAATACCTATTAAAGATGGATAAAGTATTTTTAAAACATAATAATAAACCACATTATTATGTGAAAATTTAAAATTAGACCTTTAGTTGAACCAGAAAGTATTCAGAAATGCCAAGCAGTGGTGAGCTGGGATGTGTGTGGGCTTGCTAAGTGCTGGGTCTGGAAGCAGAGGTGGCTTTGATTTAAGTGGTGAGGCTTGAAGTGTTGAAGAAGCATAATAGTGCCTTAAAACCAAACTCATGGGTGGTCACAGTAGCTCATGCCTGTAATCCCAGCACTTTGGGAGACTGACACAGGTGGATCGATTGAGCCCAGAAGTTTGAGATTGACTTAGGCAACATGGCAAAATCCTACCTCTACAAAAAGTACAAAAATTAGCCCGGTATGGTGGTGTGCGCCTGTAGTCCCAGCTACATGAGAAGCTGACGTGGGAGGATCTCTTGAGCCTGGCTTGTTGAGGCTGCAGTGAACCGTGATCATACCACTGCACTCCAGCCTAGGAGCACTGACAGCGTAAGACCCCTTCTCAAAAACAAACATGCAAACAAACAAAAAAATCCAACTCACAACATGAAACTAGAAACTGTCCCTTCCTAGCCATCTCACCTTCCCTCCAACTGGTGCTTGGGACACTGAATTCCAGGAAGCTGATACCTGGTTCTGGATTGGGCACTCCACATGCCAGGTGGAGGGAACTATACATCAACTAGTGTTACTGGCTTGGAAGAAGTCTCATTGTGTTGGGATATAACATGGAACTGTTTATTTTTTTTCTTCCATCCTTACAACATATCACTAGCAGATTCCAAAGTTTTTCAGTCACATTAACTTACTAACTTATTTTAGTGTAGTTTAAAACTTATATTTTCAAAATCTGGCTTTTTTTTTTTTCCCCCTGCCATCACACACTAGAACTAGAGCCCTGGTAGCTGGAAGGAATCAGTAAGACCAAGGGCACGGGCAGTTGTGGTCTGGTTCCAAGCCGGCCCCTTTTTCTCTTATTTCCTCTAACAGCCCTAGCTTCTTCTGGGTTGAGATGGGTAGGGAAGAAGGTGAAGGACACTAATTTTGTTAGTGATGGAAATGGTGCCTGATGTTGTTTGGATTCGGTCTGGTTTTGTCTGAAGTTGTTGCCCTTTGTCTTAGGTGCTGTGCCAGGTTTCTTGGGGTAAGTATTTGCCTCAACCCAGTCTGTCTCTGAGGATCATCACAGAGAGGGGAAGCCCACTCTCCATTTGACTCCTGCCAGTGGTTCACATGCTTAACCCTTCTTTGATGGGATGTGTGATTGCTTGATCTAGCAGCCCTGTGGCTCAAGGTCAACATATTTATTCCCTCCCCTCCTTTCCCAAGTCTTTTATTTTAAAGGGAGAAAGAATTAAGGAGAAATGGATGTTGACAGTAGTAAGGCTGGTTTTCCAGTATTTAAAAACATCATGTGGGGAGACGTCTTACAGCTTTTTTTCTGGTGATACTCTTTGGAGTGTTTAGCGCCTTTACTTTTTAGTTCTGGGCTCTAGCCACAATTCAAAGTCAATTGGCCAGGCATGGTGGCTTTGGCAGGGCGCAGTGGCTCATGCCTGTAATACCAGCACTTTGGGAGGCTGAGGTGGGTGGATCACCTGAGGTCAGGAGTTCAAGACCAGCCTGGCCAATGTGGTGAAACCCTGTCTCTACTAAACATACGAAAATTAGCCGGGTGTGATGGCGCATGCCTGTAATCCCAGCTACTCAGGAGGCTGAGCCATGAGGAGTGCTTGAATCCAGGAGGCAGAGGTTACAGTGAGCCGAGACCGTGTCACTGTACTCTAGCCTGGGCAACAGAGTGAGACTCTGGATCAAAAAACAACAACATCAACAACAACAACAACAAAAAAACAACAAAAAAACTGGCCAGGCATGGTGGCTCATGACTGTAATCCCAGCACTTTGAGAGACTGAGACAGGCAGATCACCTGTCATCAGGAGTTCGAGACTAGCCTGGCCAACATGGTGAACCTCATCTCTACTAAAAATAAAAATTAGCCAGGTATGGTGGCTTACACCTGTAATTCCCAGCTACTTGGGAGGCTGAGGCAGGAGAATCATTTGAACCCAGGGGGCAAAGGTTGCAGTGAGCCAAGATTGTGCCACTACACTCCAGCCTGGGTGACAGAGCTAGACTCTGTCTCAAAACAAAAACAAAAACAAAAACAAACACATACACAAACAAACAAAAAACAAAGTCAATAAGAAAAATATCTCCTGAAAATCCTGTTACACTAGATGGATAAGGAGAAAAGAGTGAGGAACTTTCCAGTCAAGATATGGCCTGCCAACCAAAATTCAAAACAAATAAAACTAATTCCAAGGAAGGCAGTTATCAAAATCATTGATCAGACTATCAATTCCAGCAGAAATAAAAATATTTAAAGTTATTAAAAAATCAAACAAGTATTAAATCCTGAAAGAAATAAATGAAAGGACGCACACACACACACACACACACACACACACACACACGTATGTATATATAAAATAAAATATGAGATGTGTGCGTTGTAAGAAAGATGAACAGGGAATTTGGCAAGATAGATTGATGATTTAATTGATTATTGACTGTTAAAAGGTCTCTGTTTTAGTGTGTCATTTGGTAGATGAAACATGCTATATATTTTTTTTCTTGTTCGAAGAAATAAACCTAATGAATGAAACCTGTGTTTCAACCCAGCTGTCTGACATGTACTGGGTATATTGCAATTCAAATCTGACACAAACTACCCTGGCATTAGCACAGATCCAATGATTAAAGGCAAAGTCCTCCACCAGACTGTTTCCACTTCAGGTGACAACTTCAAGTCTCGGGGGGTGCCCAGGCTACCCATGCTTCTGACTAACTGTAAATAAATTTGGTGATTTTCATGACCTTCTCAAGCTTGAAAATCCTAATAATTTGCTATTATCAATATTTTATTATTAGTTGTTATTACTCACAGAATTAAGAAATGCATTACATTTGGGATTACAGTTTTACTGTAAAGGATACACATACGGAAGAACAGCCAAATGAAAAGATGTGCAGGGCAAGGTCTGGGTGGAAGACAGAGCTTCTGTGTCCTCTGCTTGTGGAGTCAGGACATGTCATCCTCCCAGCACATCAGTGTGTTTAATAACCAGCAAGCTGCACTGAGCCTCAGTGTCCAGAGTTTTTACTGGGGTTTCATTACATAGGCAAGATTGGTTGAATCATTGGCCACATGATTGAACACAATCTCTAGGCCCTTTTCCCTCCCTGGAGGTCAGGTAGTAAAGTTCCAATCTGCTAATCATATGGTTGGTCTTTCAGGTGAATGGCCCCCATCATCAAGCTATCCAGAGACCACAGGGCATCACTTCATTAGCATAACAAACAATTGGTTACCACATTAGCATATAACTCAGGATATTTCAAGGGTTTTAGGAGCCCCATGCCAGGAATATGGGACAAAGACCAAGTTTTTCATTATACCACAATGAATAACTTTCTATTCCATCAAAAAAATAGCATGTATTTAGATATAAAATATAAAAAATTAAAATATTAGAAATATAATTTAGAACTAGTCCAAATAAATTCTGGAAAATGGAATATAGAAAATATTTTCCATCAAGTAGAGATAAGAAAGAAGAAAAAATATAAACTGCTAGTAAACAGAAGCTACAAAATGAGATGATGAAATAGGTACAATTATACTTTTAATGAAAATGTAAGTAACTCTGTTTACCTACTAAAAGATAGAAGCTGACAAATTGGATTTTTTTTTTCTTTCTTTTTTTTTTTTTTTTTGAGATGGAGTCTTGCTCTATCGCCCAGGCTGGAATGCAGTGGCCGGATCTCAGCCCACTGAAAGCTCCGCCTCCCGGGTTCACACGATTCTCCTGCCTCAGCCTCCCGAGTAGCTGGGACTACAGGCGCCGGCCACCTCGCCCGGCTAGTTTTTTGTATTTTTTTTTTTTAGTAGAGACGGGGTTTCATGGTGTTAGCCAGGATGGTCTCGATCTCCTGACCTTGTGATCCGCCCATCTCGGCCTCCCAAAGTGCTGGGATTACAAGCTTGAGCCACTGCGCCCGGCCACAAATTGGATTTTTTAAAAATGCAACGATTGACTCAAAAAACTATATAGCAAGATTTAAGGTAACAGAACCAAATATAACTAAGAAATTCTAACCAAGTGAAAGAGGATATAAAAATATTAATATCAGACAAGTAGATTTTATGATAAAACAGTACAAAGTATGTTATAATGCATTAGCAAAAACACTATGTAATGATAAAAGAGCAATTCACCAAGTGTATACAATAATCATCAGCTTGTAAATCCTTAACAAAATTGCCTCAAAATATGTAAAGAATTAATATTTTATATTAATTATACTGAGTAAAGTTCTATACTCAGAATTATAATGAGTAAAATCCTAAATAATTAGTGGGAAATTTCAAAATATATATTCCAAAATTTTTCCAATATATATATACCTATATATATATTCCAACATTTATCAGGATCCACAACAAGGCAGAGAAAAACATTTAGTAAGTATAAAGTCTTATCAACAATCTCAGCACTTTGGGAGGCCGAGACGGGCGGAACATCTCGATCAGGAGATCGAGACCATCCTGGCTAACACGGTGAAACCCCATCTCTACTAAAAAATAAAAAAAAACTAGCCAGGCAAGGTGGCGGGCGCCTGTAGTCCCAGCTACTCGGGAGGCTGAGGCAGGAGAATGGCGTAAACCCGGGAGGCGGAGCTTGAAGTGAGCTGAGATCTGGCCATTGCACTCCAGCCTGGGCGACAGAGTGAGACTCCATCTCAAAAAAAAAAAAAAAAAAAGCTTATCAACAAAATGTACAAGCTTGAATATGTGTATGTATGTGTACACACAAGTTCACATATCCATGTTCCTATTAACAAAGAGTACACATTAAGTACACATGTATGCAAAAGTTTCAAACATACTACTACATGATTTTTCTATATATTGAGTGATATATTTTTTATTTTAATAGATTTTGAAGCATCAGTATTATCCAGATGATAGTCTTTGACATGTGTGTAACCTAATTAGGAATCAGTAATACCCAGTTTTAATTTTTAACTTTTATTTTAAGTTCAGGGGTATATGCGCTTGTTTGTTATATAGGTAAACTTGTGTCATAGGGTTTTGTTGTACACATTACTTCATCACTCACATATTTAGCCTAGTACCTATTAGGTATTTTTCCTGTTCTTCTCCCTCCTCCTCAATCTCCACCCTCTGATTCCTAGGGATCCCCAAGTGTGTGTTTTTTCCTGCTATGTGTCCATGTGTTCTCATCATTTAGCTCCCATTCATATGTGAGAACATACGGTATTTGGTTTTCTGTTCCTGTATTAGTTTGCTGAGGATAATGGCCTCCAGCTCCAACCATGTTCCTGCAGAGGTCATGATCTCATTCTTTTTTATGGCTGCATAGTATTCCATGGTGTATATGTACCATATTTTCTTTATCCAGTCTATCATTGATGGGCATTCAGGTTGATTCCATGTCTTTGCTATTGTGAATAGTGTTGCAATGAATATACACATGCATGGGTCTTTATAATAGAGTGATTTGTATTCCTTTGGGTATATACCCAGTAGTAGGATTGCTGGGTCAAATTGTATTTCTGTTTTTAGGTCTTTAAGAAATCACCACACTGTATTCCACAATGGGTAAACTAATTTACACTCCCAGCAACAGTATATAAGCATTCCTTTTTCTCTGCAACCTTGCCAGCCTCTGCTATTTTTTGACTTTTGACTAGTAGCCATTTTAACTGGTATGAGATAATAACCTGGTTCATCTCTGTATTGGAGGGAAATCTTTTTCTGTATCAACTTAGGTCTGAATAGTTGGGAGCCTTTGAATTAATTGACAACAAACAAATTAATAGGAGAAAAGTTTAACTCATGAATGCAATAGTGGCCTATAGGGAATATGTCATGGAACAGCTAGTGGTGAGGGTTTATATCCCCTCTTAGTAAGGGAGGCATTTAAGACTTCGAACCATAGGAGTTTCTGATGAGGGATGTTAACACAGATTCTTTCTGAAATGTCCTGGTGCCCAAGGTTTGTTTCCTCCCTGACTGGAAACTTTTGGGATTCAGGAAGGGGAGTAGGAGGATGGTGGTATTGTGGCAGCTGAATCTTGTAAAGCTTTGCTACGGTTGGCATCAAAGAGAGAGAGGGAAAGTATAATACATCCATCTCCGGATCCCGGCTACAGGAGATGTGTCCAGAAATGAGAACTCTAAAAATCTCTGTGGCTTCCTATGCACTAAGATCAAAACTCCTTGGCCTGGAAGGCCCTTCCTGTCCCACCAAGCATCTCATCATTCCAGCCACTTTGTCTTTCCTTCAGATCTGCAGGAGGCCAAGCTTTTTTCCTTTTTAGAACCTCTGCTCATTCTATTCCTTCTGTCTGAGTGGCATCCCTGGCTCTTCCATGGTTGCCTTCTTTTCATCCTTCAGGTCACAGTGTCACCTCTTCACTGAAGCCTTTCCTAATTAATGAATCTACATGAGCTTCTCTTATGTCTATTCTAGCACCTTAATTGCTTCCATCTTAGCATGCCACATTTTGTATCTATTTAGGTGTTTTATAATTTTCTCTCTCTTCTATTTAGATTGTCAAATCAAAGAGAATATGGACTTTTTCTGTCTTTTTTTTCTTGATTATACTTTAAATTCTGGGGTACATGTGCAGAACGTGCAGTTTTGTTATATAGGTATACACATGCCATGGTGGTTTCCTGCACCCACCAACCCATCATGCACATTAGGTATTTCTCCTAATGCTATTCCTCCCCCAGCCCCCAAACCCCCAGCCCCCGACAGGCCTCGGTGTATGATGCTCCCTCCCTGTGTCCATGTGTTCTCATTGTTCAACTCCCACTTATGAGTGAAAACATGCAGTGTTTGGTTTTCTGTTCTTGTGTTAGTTCTTTCATTTGTACCACCTGCAGCTGGAACTGTCAGTGCTCCACCCAGGTCCCCTCTCCTTTACCACTGCACACCTGACAGGCTTCCAGCTCCCAGCATTGCATTTCTTAGCTTGAGGACTTACTTTGGTTTCTGGAAGCTGACTCTGTCTGCTGTGCTTTGGGCCTGAAATACTAGGGAGGAAGCAGCTTTTAACCAACCACTGACAGAAATTAATGCCCAGGTTCCCTCACCCTCCAACATATCCAATGTTGGCTGGCTTGATAATGCATTTTTTATTTGCGAATTCTCCTTCTTTGTCTAATTTCATTGCTTTCTTACCAGTGTTTTCTGTACCTCCTAAGTAAGTGATGTATACTCAAATCACATGTGGGGAATGCTTCTGGCACAATGCTTTACACACATAGGCATAGAGTATTTGTTGGATGCATAGATAGATGGGTAGGGATGGATGGATGGATGGATGGATAGATGAAGATTGCAAAGTGGAGTTCAAGGTTGGATGTGGTGTAATAATTCAAACGACTGACAAACAAACAAACAAAAAAACAAAGGTGCTGTTAGCTCTTTCTAATTAATGCTGTTGCCTCACAAAAAATATATAGCACATGAAGGTGTAGGTGTAGCAGTTTACAGATAATCTAATATGGAAATTTTAAAAGCTATGGTTTTCTTTAGGATCATTGTACAATGCTTGATGATTTTATGGATGCCTGTCTTATGTGCAGTTTTTACATTCCTTGTTTTATTACAGTTCTGTATTTACCTAAAGTATTAAAATGTGCTATGCAAACTCATAAATAAAGTTCAACTTGAACTTCACTTAATTTAGGTGAGGTTAATAATCCAAACAATCACCTTTCAGAAATATATCTAGAAGTGAGAATTAGGTTGTGAAATCAGATGGTGAGATGTAGAGGCACAGGAAACAGTGTTAGCAAAAAGGGACTGCAGTCACAGAGTGTGATGTAAAAGATATATAGTATGAAAAGCACTAAGACGTTTATCGGCATTATTATTGTGTCACTGGAAAAGTACACAGAACTATTTAGGGGATGACTAGAGCTTCTGAATCAGAGCTCATTTCTGTTTTCAGAAGATTATGAATATGGCGACTATGCCAGATTGTGAGCATCTTGAAGGCAGGAACATCAAAGTCTGCATCATCTGTTACATTCCTAGCAGGGTCAGTGCATGGCATGTAAGTGATCTTGAATGCAGAAAAAGCATGAGTGGTTGGCCTAACTGGATATTACAAGTAGTGTTGTTTTCACATGTAAAACAATTCGTATGAACTAGTAAATCATTCATCACTAAGTAAAGCATTCCTCAAATCACAAAAGGTTATTAAAAAAATTGAATTCTGGCATTCCAGCTTATTAGTGTTAGCCTTACTCATTGAAAAATTAAAGATAGTGGATCTAAATTCCTGTAAATCTGTTCAAACTTTCTGTAAGGAAATATTAATATAATGATGGTGGTGGAAAAATACTTGTGTTTAAACAAGAATTACCTGAGAAACCCAATTAAACATGCAGATTGAAAATATTGTTCAGAAATAATTTCCAGGAAAAATTTAACTTCTCTTGATGAACTGGCTTGCTTTTTCTTCATGAGTATTGACAATCCTGCAATTTTTCTTTTCTTTTAAAATTTTGGCTACCAGAGCACTCAGAACTTAATTTACAGCTCAATTTTTCTAACTTTGTGGAAATTTATGATGTTTATATCTATCTTCTAAATTTCTTCTGGTCTTTAAAATTTATTCTGATTTTTCTTTTCCTGGTCCTGGTGTTGTTTTTGTATTGCATGTATTTTTCTTTCTTACTTTATGTGTTTTTCATAACATGTCAAGCTTTTTGTGGAAGATGGAGAAATCAACGTTTCATATATAAAAATATATATTTTGATTAGGTTGCTATTCTTTTTTTCAAGGCCAAGTGTTTGTGAAGAACAGCAAGTGACTGTGGTTGAACTTGCACACCCATATGTTCGGGCATTCACGGACATTGTCAAGCTCTGGAAACAAGGCTGTACTGGCTCAAGTTGGTGTGTGAGCTATGAAAGAAGGTAAGAGTGCATCTGTACTCTTTGATTATTAAAAACCAACACCAAACACCTACATATTCATCCAATAAATTTTATGCTTATTGAGTAAATGCGCGTAAGGTGTGGCCACCAAGAATATTTAGAGTTACATATTTTTCTTCAGAGACAAGATATATTATTACTTCAGACCTCATTTATGTCTGAGGTATTTTGGGTTAGATGCCACTAATTTTACCTCATGGCATGGTGTACTGTTGAAAGCTAAAGATCAGAAAACTGACAGAAACAAGGAATATTGTGTTGGTTTGCTAAATTTAGCACGACTTGGATCCAGGGGATCTACAGTTGTGAACCAACGTCTGACCTGCCCTTGGTACTCTTGTAACACTTTGAAACCTAGAGCTTCTTTAACTTTTTTATGGCCTTTGAATTAGGATTAACTCGGCGGGTTAGAAGAGGAGAGAAAAAGCAAGAGTCCACAATGCTTTCTAGGCATCAAGGCTTCATACAGACTTTCTTTTTCCCTCAAAGTTTTGAAATAGTTTTACAAAATATCTAAGAACCTCTTAACACAAATAGTTGATGATGAGTTAAGGATCAAAATTCAGAATACTTAATGTTAAAAAAAGGAGTGGTTTCAGGTTGACAAATAATTTATTATTACTATTATTATTGCCAACACAAAGTTGGGAACATTTATAAATAACTGGGTTTGCCATTGTATAAAAATACTGGATCACTAATAATATAGGACTAAATAAAATATAAGACTAAATAATTTATAATTGTGGATGTTTGCATATACATTGTGTGTGGGGGGGGTGTATGTTGAACCTTTAGATGAATAGTTTTTGTTTTTCATGTAAACTCAGGAATTTTGTGGGGTATTTTTAGAGATAGGGCCTTGCTTTGTTGCCCAGGCTGGAGTATAGTGGCATAATCATAGCTCACTGCAGTCTCAAACACCTGGGCTCAAGCGATCCTTCCAACTCAGCTTCCTGAGTAGCTGGGACTAAAGGTGTGTGCCACTGTGCCCAGTTAATTTTTTAATTTTTATTTTTTGTAGAGACGGGGTCTTGCTATATTGTCCAGGCTCATCTCGAACTCCTGGCTTCAAATGATCCTCCCAGCTTTGCCTCCCAAAGTTCTGGGATTACAGGTGTGAGTAACTACACTAGGTCAACTCAAAACTTTTAATGGTGTTTAAATCAGAAAACTTCCCCTGGCTCTTCACAGCTGTGTGGCCTTAGGCAAAGTTCCTACATTTCTCTGTGTCTTAGTTGTAGTGTTAAAAAAAAAATTCTGCACATGGTTATTATGAAGATTAATTGGTTAAATCTTCATAGATAAGATTTAACACATGTGGCCCAACGCTTGGTACACAGTAGGTAGTATAATGCTGTAGCAGAAAAATTTATTTTCAAACAGATTAGAATGGAAATCCTATTTATAGGGTATATGATGTGTTTATTAGAGTACTTGTTTTGAAAACGGCTTTTTATTTAAACTTTTTGTACTCCCCCCATGAGTTTTAATCTTTGTTGGTAATGGGCCGAATCAAATAAAATTCATTACCTTATAGATACTTGGGAAAACAAATACAAATAAGTAAAACAGGTTTTATATTTTTATTCTTAAGAGATTAGTAGTTTTGCACATTCTGTGTATGATACTGAGTTTGGAGTAGAGGCAGTGTTTGAAGATGTTCAGCGTCTTTGCCGTGCTTGTATCTGTTTTGTTTGTATGTAAGTATACAGACCTATACTTAATTCCTGATTGAAGAGACATGTGAACAAAATATTAGGTTACAATTCCAGACGGTGAATAATTGTCATTAAAATGGTACAGCCAGTGAGTCCAATTTTTGAGAAAAGAGAAAGACCAATCTACATTGGCTTGGTAGGAAAAGAGAAGTTAGAGGAAGTGGAACTTGAAATTGACCTTGAATAATGAAAGCAATTTGGACTAGAAATATAGGGGTGGCATATGAAAGGGAGAGAATATGTTAGTACTTTTGGAATAAAAAAATAAAAAATGACGTTGACTTGCCGGAAAGGAAATCAGCCTGTTTGGAGGTATTTGGTATTGTGATTTGTTGATAGGTCAGCAAAAATAACTCAGTGTTTTCAAATTTGGCTTATTGTTCCCCCCTAAAGAGCCTTTTTCAACTTTTTTTTTTCCTGTAGCTTCCTTCTGCGCCATGAAATTTTAATAGTACACATATTCTTTATATCCATTTATTTACTGTGTTCCTTTGTAAGGTCACACACCATTGTATCAACTAAGATTCTTTTCATCCCCCATTCACAACAATGACTCATTGTCACCTTCTTGTGGGTGATATCAACAGGGTTGTGAGTGCATTCCGTAGTGGAGCCAGCCTATAAGGGGCTTTCAATATCAAATTGAAAAGCATGTACTTCATTATATTTTAATATTTCATTATTCTTATCATAATTTTGGGTTTTATTCTTGATAGCTTGAACAATTCTTAGGATCTTTTATACCATGCGATGTGGGGGTCCCTCTTAGTTTTCATTAACTTATACCTATAATGAATCTGAGTTGCATATGTAGTGAGGTATGTATGTGTGTGTATAATATATACAAATTATACACTACATGCACATATGTACATTTATCTATATATACATATACACCTATCTCTCTGTCTGTAAACACAAATATATATGGCAGGATTTGAGTCAGAGAGAGAAATTTCTAGTGGATTTGAGATAGCTTTGCCTTAAGAGGGAGCACTATATCTCCCTAATTTAGATCCCTGTGTTTGTTAGGGCCCGATACTACACCATCTACAGACAGGTGTACAACATGGAGCAGCAGCCTGTCTACCGGTGCTGCCCTGGTTGGAACCAGTGGGATGATGAACTGGATGCCTACACTGTAAATTATAATTCTTCTTGTCTAACTTTGTTACTAGAAGGAATGATTTCACTTCATTTTTTGCTTCAGTCGTACTTGTCAAGTTTTTCGGCATCTTTAGAATCACTGCAGATTCAGAGCATCTCTTTGAACTGAAAATTCACACATCATGTGCAAAAATGCACAATAAACTTTTCTGTTAAGTGTTTCTAATGATAGGTCACAACTCAGGACCCACGAAAGTGCTGCTTTGTAATCTGTCTGTTTATTTAAAAGACAGTTGATTTAAAACCAGACAGTTTACACCTTGACTTCCATCTCCCTTTTCTGTTTGCCCCTTTCCCATATCATCAAATTTGTAATCCACAGTTGATTCAAAAGTCTGGAGGGAAATCATCGCACTAAATCTAAATGGGATTTCTCAACTTGTGCTTGTCATGATTAATTGCAGAATTCTGGAGGCAGTTTACTTTTTTAAGATGAGGTATGCAATCTTTTTACAAACCTCTGGTGAGAGTATTTCAGAACCTTTGGAGTATGTTTGACAGCACTCAGGTCACAGAACTAGTGACATTATATAGTTTATTCACACCAGGAGAAATGGTTCAGTTTAGCAAACCCCTTTACCTATATTATGTATTTATGGTTATTGCAAAGTCACTTAAAATGCTTCAGTGTGTTGCAATCAATGCAGCACCACAGCACAACAATTCATCTCTCTTGCTATTCTGTACCTTGGGGAGTTTGTTGGCATCCTATTTCCTTCCCCAGTGTGCTTTCTGCCCTTGAAACATCTTAGTGAAGTTGCCGCAGGCTTCCCATGTTAAGCAAGTTTAGTGGTGAGGGGTGCACCAAGGGTCACTGTGTATTTGCATGCAGTGCTAGGCCACTGCTTTAAGCTTATTGAAAATATCTGCCCACGATGTTATTAGCTTAAACTGATTAAAGCCCAGTGAAAACATCTTCCCATGATGTCATCTTAACTACGTTATAAACTCCTGGAAATTAATGACTGTGAGATGAATTCCTTATATTGTTGTATGACACACCTATTAGTCCTTACTAGCATTTTTTTTTTTTTTGATTTTTAGATTGTTTTGGCCACACATTCTTATCCATGGAATTTTTTTCGACCAATATTTCTCAGATTTGAATGTGAACACAGATCATTTGGAATCTTGTTAAAACATGGATTTCAATTTATTAGGTCTGGGATAGGCCTGAGTTCTGCATTTTTACAAGATTGGAGGTGATACAGTTTCTCCCGCACAGAGTTCTGCAAGGTTTTAGACAGTAAGGCCTTAACTCATAATGCAAACATTGTTTAACCTTGCTGTGGAAGGGCTGGTTGAAATTTCTAGATTGGTGCCTATAGTGATGATATTTTTTTCTTCTCTCAACTCTATTCTCCCCACTCCTCATTCAACCTTCTTTTAGCTATCACTGCAGTGAGAACTTGTTTCAATGGAAGAAAATGCTCAGATGGTGAAGGCCAGTAGTGCCAGTGTTCACAGGGATTTCATGGACCCCACTGTCAATAACAGTGAGTCACCGACAAGACGATTTTATTATGATTTGGTGCTGTTTGCTTTACTTTTAGGGGCCAGTCAAATTTGTCAATTCAGACTAATGGCTTGGGGGTTGGGGTGGGGGAGGGGGTTGGTGAGCATTTAAAATTATCCACTGAGCAAAACCTCTGGCTTATAGTGTAATCATGCATCACAAAATATGCTTCGTAGTTTAGTTTTAATGATTCACCATTAGAGTTCAAAGGGGAGCAGTAAGTACAAAACAGTTCATGTTGTAAAGGAAATGGAAGTTTAATAATAAGTAAACCTCATTCTGACCTCAGATGTTAGATCTTTCATGGAGCCATAGTTTGAAATTGCTGGTACGGTTTCTCTGAGATCTCTGTGGTATGTGAAGGAACAAAATAGAATTAACATGAAGTTGTTAATAAATTCAATGAATTTATTAGCAATCAATTTATTAGTACATTTATAAGTAAACCAACTTATTAGTAGATTTACTACTTTCATGCCATTTATTTAAAAAACAAAAGCAAAATACCTGAAACTTGCATGATTATCAAAGTTTCAATACTTTATAACTTGGTTTTCAAGGTTGGAACTTTATCAACTGTCAGTTGTGGACAGGTACATTTAAGATGTTTCTTGTGCAGGAAATTTCCAGGGTGGTCGATAATTTATCCTTTACTGTATCTGTCATAAGACTGGGTGATTTCAAAAGGCTTTGTTTTGACTTACTTATTGGATTCTAGTCTCCAGAGAGTGAGAATACATCTGTATTTATCTTTTCAGAGCAGGAAAAACAAAATAAAACCTATCTTATAGAAGTTAAAGAAATAGATATGAAAAGCTAACCAAAATATTGCATTCATTATCTTCTGCTGACATGTTTGCTTTCTTGTATCCATTACTTGAATCTTTGTAAGTGAAATTGGAAGGTTGCTGAGAGCTCATCACTCATGTCCATTTGTCTCCTCTACCCTTGGCATAAGGTTAAGACTCACATTTTCCATGGGTGACCCCAGAGTTATTCTTCTAAATTAATCCTGATAATCTCTTTGGGTTGTTTACTAGTTTTTGCTTTTTTTTTAAAAAAAAAAAAAAAAAACAAAATTGTGGATTAAATTAAAGCTGATTTTTAACCTCAATTTATTCTTTGACTATGGAATACTGATTCTGAAAGAGGTCAGTGGATGCTTTGAGCTCTAAGGTATACTTTCCACTATTTTCGTTATTTTTAAGAAGCTAACAAAAATCATACGTTGATCCATGTTAACAAATTGTTTGCCTTTATTTTTTTTTTTTTTTTTTTTTTTTTTTTTTTTTTGAGACGGAGTCTCGCTCTGTCGCCCGGGCTGGAGTGCAGTGGCCGGATCTCAGCTCACTGCAAGCTCCGCCTCCCGGGTTTACGCCATTCTCCTGCCTCAGCCTCCCGAGTAGCTGGGACTACAGGCGCCCGCCACCTCACCCGGCTAGTTTTTTGTATTTTTTAGTAGAGACGGGGTTTCACCATGTTAGCCAGGATGGTCTCGATCTTCTGACCTCGTGATCCGCCCGTCTCGGCCTCCCAAAGCGCTGGGATTACAGGCTTGAGCCACCGCGCCCGGCCTGTTTGCCTTTAAATAAAGTATTTCAACTACATGTGCAACACTGGTTCCCTTATCTTGATCAATAGCTGTAATGGGCAATTACACATATCACTGATTCATTAAGACTCTAAAAAAATAATTATTACTTTATACATTCATTTGTTTTGGTAGAGCAAATCTCACAAAATATCAAGCCCTGGAGGGGAAAGGTAATTAAAGAGGCATATGGTAATGATAATGGCCTACAAATTATACCTGGATTTATTTATTCTTTATTTCCTGTACTAGTAGTCGGATATTTTCATTATTCCATTTATTTATTTTTTTATTTTTTATTTTTTTTGAGACGGAGTCTCGCTCTGTGGCCCAGGCTGGAGTGCAGTGGCCAGATCTTGGCTCACTGCAAGCTCCGCCTCCCAGGTTTACGCCATTCTCCTGCCTCAGCCTCCCGACCAGCTGGGACTACAGGCGCCCGCCACCTCGCCCGGCTAGTTTTTTTGCATTTTTTAGTAGAGACGGGGTTTCACCGTGTTAGCCAGGATGGTCTCGATCTCCTGACCTCATGATCCGCCCGTCTCGGCCTCCCAAAGTGCTGGGATTACAGGCTTGAGCCACCGCGCCCGGCCTATTCCATTTCTTAACATCTTTATATGCTAAAGTAATTAAAATGTTTTTTGAAATTCAGGTAGCTAGTATTCTTATTTTTCAGTTTTGGGTTGGTGAAAACGGTAGATTATTTGAGACATATCAGTGTTTCTTTTCCCCAAGTTTGTTTGTATACCCTAAAATTCCAGAAGTCGTGAGAGAAGACCGATGATACAAAACACCTTTCAGAACTCTGCATTGCATTTTGCATATTGTTGTTGCCCAAGCGTGTTTACCTTTAGATTTTGACAATATTTCTTCTCTTACTGTAGATCTCCTATTGAGTTTAAAAAGAAATTGATGATACACAAAAGAAATTGATGATACATTCTGAGGGCTATATTACAATCTGAAATAGGAATTCAGACATTTCCTACATGGTATTGCATTTCACTTATTAAAATGAGATATCAACAAGTATGTAAATTTCAGAAGTTTTTCTGAATGAATTTTGAAGACTTCTTAGGAAATCATTCAAACATTTGGGAAACAAGTGAAGAACCGAGTTAAGAAATGACATTAGTTGAGTCTTGAAAGAAGATTAAAAATTAAAATCAGCAAAGACTTTTAAAAATTATTATAGTCGTTAGGATATGTAGTCTATCAACAAGTTGATTATAGTCTGCTGGTACTGCCTATAACCTAGCTCTTATTTCAGTAGCTGGATTTGAGTTCTGATGTACAAGTACATAATCCTTGGTCTGATCTCGCTCTTGCGCTCTCTCTCTCTCTCTCTCTCTCTCTATATATATATATATATGTGTGTATGTATATATGTGTATATATGTGTGTGTGTTTGTGTATGTGTATTTATGTATATATATACACACACATAGTATATATATCACAGTGAGAATAACTTTAATTTTAATTTTGTGTTTCAAATCATATAAATAATAATTGAGGTGATAAAAATAATTTAAATCAAACAATTTTAAATTATTAAAAAGCCCATTATATGCAATAAAAGACAGCAAAAATGTACAGTCCTATCACTTTCAGATAATTGTGGTGGTCATCCTTTTATGCCTATTTATATTCATGCACAAATGAAATATTACGTAAATTAGATCATATCCTATATACTGTTTTGTCATGAATGTTCATGATTTTTTTCTTACCTTCCCTTTTCTTCCCTCTTTTCCCCTCAAACTTCTCCCCTGCCCAGTAACCAACCTGTTGAACACTCTTGTATCTTTCTCTGAGCCTATGTAATCATATAGAAACAGATGCATATTTCGTAATATCAATGTACCACAAATTTTTGACCACCTATTTATTGATGGATATGTATTTTGTTTTCAGTTTTTTGGCACAATAATGAATGTTGCAATAATGTGGTGTTTTACATTTTGTGGGACAAATTTCTGGCAGTGGAATTGTTGGTGTCAAAGCATATGTATATTTTTCATTTTAATATACTGCACTTAAGCATCAAAATATTCCTTTAAATTATTTGTAAGATGTTTTATGGACCATAGTGATGGCTTTACTAGTTTATTTGGTTGGGATGGATTAAAATCTAGGTAAATCCCAATTATTTACTTATTTTTAATATACTAATATAATAAGGAATCACTGCATCTTCATCCAAATCCAGGGATGTGATACATTAAATTATCTAGGGTCAGGTTTAATGTAAACATGGATTGCTCTTATTATTGGGTAAACTTGACTTTATTTGAGATATATAGAAAAAATAAGTCTGGAAAATAAACCGGATGGCCTCTTAAAAATGAAGAAAAGACTGTAGTCCTACAGAGAGAAGGGCCATGCTAATAACTGAGAGAAGTGCTTGAAGTTAATAATGATTCTAAAATTGCCAATCTACTTGACTCATTTGAAAAATCTGCCTCTAATAAGGAAAAATGAAGAAAATGAATTTAGACAATTAGGAAGTAATGAAGAGCTTTTAAAAATAGCTATTGATTAAAGGAATCAAAAGAAATACTTTGAGGATTTGAACACATGCAAATCAGGCTAGTTAGCTGGTGGTGAAATTTTCTCTCTTTTTTATTTTTATGGATCCAGGCAGAACAACGTGGAGCTTCATTAACTGATTACTATCACATACAAAGTCACACCTCTTCTCACCACTTATTCAGTCTTCCTTTTCTGTCTTCAGAAGTCAAGTTAAATAATAATGTGCCTAATAGTTGGATGCTAAGACTCTGAAATCTTCTTGTTTCTTTTTTTCTTTTATTCTTTATTGTGTTTTTTATTTATCCATTCAATCTTCCCATTAGTCTTTCAATTAGTTATTAAACATTTATATACCAGGCTATGTGCTAGGTACTGCAGATACCAAAACAAATAAGGTATCCTTAGTGTAGTGGGAAATAGAGACCAGGAAACCAGTGATTATAATATAGCTAACAAATAGTATGGTGGAGAGAGTTCATCTATGTCGTATTGGGAGCTGATAGAAGGTTTCTCAAAAGATTTGAAAATAAAAACTACAAGTAATTCCTAAAGATGAACAGAACAAGAATATGAAATTGGTAAGAGACAATAGTATGTTGCCCGGAGACATAAAACAGCACATCCTGTTCGAGGAATAATAATAATACTGGCTGGGTGTGGTGGCTCACACCTGTAATACCAGCACTTTGGGAGGCAGAGGCAGGTGGATCACGAGGTCAGGAGTTCGAGACCAACCTGACCAACGTGGAAAAACCCCATCTTTACTAAAAATACAAAAATTAGTCAGGAGTGGTGGTGGGCACCTGTAATCCCAGCTACTCATGAGGCTGGGGCAGGAGAATCGCTTGAAACTGGAAGGCAGGGGTTGCAGTGAGCCAAGATCATGCCACTGCACTCCAGCATGGCCAACAAGAGCAAAACTCCATCTCAAAAATAAAAATAAAAATTAAAAACTAACAACAACACTAATAACAGTAGTAGTAGTTCTCTTGACTGCACTAGGAGATTCATGTGGGGCTTGACCAAAAAAAAAAAAAAAGAACTTTTTTTAAGTCCAAGGCTAGCAATTCTTTAGCCTTTCTTGGTCTAGTCAGACCAGCTATTTCAGAACATTATGCAGAGGTGCCTGAGGAATGGGATTCTGCAAGGACTTTCCTTCCCTAAGTCCAGTTCTCTGAACAAGCATTCCTGCAGTTGGGGTATCTTGAGCATTCAACAGGGTATTTGTTCATTCTCCTGCTGCTATGAAGAAATACCCGAGACTGGGTAATTTATAAAGAAAAGAAGTTTAATTGACTCATAACTCTGTATGGCTGGGGAGGCCTCAGGAAACTTACAATCATGACAGAAGGCACTTCTTCACAGGGCAGAAGGAGAGAGAATAAGTGCTGAGTGAAGGGGAAGCCCCTTATGAAACCATCAGATCTTCTGAGAACTCACTCACTATCGTGAGAACAGCATGGCAGAAATCGCCCCCCATGATTTAATTATCTCCACCTGGTCCTGACCTTGAAACATGGGGATTATTACAATTCAAGGTGAGATCTGGGTGAGGACATAGAGCTAAACCATATCAAACAGTACTGGTTGGTAGTCTACTCTTATGCCTATGGCAGAGTCCCCAAATGTCTCTGTTACTTCAAAGTGTGATGTTTATGTACACTAAAAATGGGATATTGCTGGAATGCTTTCTGATGACATGAAAAGTCCTCAGGAGTTCTAGGGTTGAGTTTGGGTCTCACCACTGACCACCTGCATTATCTTGGAGAAGTTATTTTATATCCCTAGCTTCAATGTTATCATTTAAAAAATAATAGCTTTAATTTTGCTGAGCACTGACTGTACCAGATACTATTCTAAATGATTTGCTTGTAATAAATTATTGTTACAACTAGTTTATGTGATGAATACTCTTACTTGCTCCACTTTTGTGCCCACCCAAAGCATCCAAATTGTTCATAGTCAAATAACTAGGAAGAAAGGGATCTGGATCCATATCAATATATTCTGGCTCCAGAGCCCACAAGTTTTACCATCCATGATGCCTTTATAATAATTTCTGACATAATTTTCTGTCTGCCAGATTGTTATTTGTGAGGGTTGTATGAGATACCACTTGTGACTTCTAAGCTAGAAAGCATTATCTAAGCATTGCTTCTTGTTCATTGCAAATTCTCTGAGAATCACAAGTGAAGTACACAGAGTAAGAGAAGAAGGACCCCACTGCTGCTTTGTTTCCCGCTGTGTGGGAAATCTGAACAAACCTTGAATTTTGGGTCACAAGTATGACTTTGAGCCAACCAGTAGCTTCTAGTCAAGGAATCTAGTAGGCTTTCTGCAGGTTCCATCTGTTCTGTATGGAAACAATGTTTGGTCAAAGGATTTTCTTAAAATGGCATGTCTCCAAGAGCACTTTTAATTTGGGAAGTGTTGTGAGTTGAGTCCTGTTCCCCCAAAATTCATATGTTGAAGTCCTAACTCCCAGTACCTCAGAATGTGACCTCATTTGGAAACAAGGTTGTTGCAGATATAATTACTTAAGATGAGGTTGTACTGGAGTAGGGTGGGCCCTGAATCCAATATGACTGGTGTCCCTATAAGAAGGGAAAATTTGGTTACAGAGGCATGCCCACAGGGAGAATGCCATGAGAAGATGAAGGCGCAGATCAGGATGATGCAGCCATGAACCAAGGAATGCCAAAGATTGCCATCAAACCACCAGAAGCTAGGTGATAGGAATGGAAAATTTTCCCTCATAGTGCTCAGAAAGGACCAACCATGCTGACACCTTGATTTTAGACTTCTAGCCTTCAGAACTGTGAGACAGTAAATTTCTGTTGCTTATCCCACTTGGTTTACGGTAATTTGTTATGGCAAATGAATATAGGATGTTGAGATAACATTCTCTCCTTATTCACAGCTTCATTTCAGCAGTTGGCCTATTGAAACAATGAAAATGGGAAGAAAGTGGCAGGGGGTTTATAAAGAGCAAATTATGCAAAGAAAACTTGATGGCTTACTTTAATTGAATTATAATATTGGTGTCAGAAGGAGATTTAATTTAGAAAAAATGCAAAAATCATTAATTGAACAACCTTATGAATCTGCAATCCTAAATGAGCGTTACTAGGAGATACTATGAAGCAAAATGCAGCTTTTAAAAGATTGGACATTTCTTTGTTTTGTTTTGTTTTGTTTTGTTTTGAGATGGAGTCTTGCTCTGTTGCCCAGGCTGGAGTGCAGTGGTGCGATGTTGGCTCCCTGCAACCTCCACCTGCTGAGTTCAAGTGATTCTCCTGCCTTAGCCTCCTGAGTAGCTGGGAATATGGGTACACCACCACATCTGGCTAATTTTTGCATTTTTATTAGAGACGGGATTTCACTATGTTGGCCAGGCTGGTCTCGAACTCCTGACTTCATGATCCTTCCACTTTGGCCTCCCGAAGTGCTGGGATTACAGATGCGAGCCACTGTGCCTGGCCCAGGTTGAACATTTCTAATGAGAAAATCTGAAACCTCAAATGCCCCAAAATCTGAAACTTTCTGAGTACTGACATGATGCCACAAGTTACACTGAACCCATTATTTTTTCACTTTATTAATGATATGTTGTATTTTTTACTGTTAAGTACTTATGTGTGAATAATTATAAGAAAATTGCTTATGGCTAGCATATAAATTCAGAGTTAGGAATGATGATGATGCCAAATAACCACAGATTGTCCCCATGAGTGGTTGAGATAGTGACACTTTGCTTTGTAATAGTTCAATGTACGCAAACTTTTTTCATGCAAAAAGTTATTGAAAATCTTACATAAAATTATCTTCAGATTACATGTATTAGGTGTATATAAAACATAAATGAAATTTATGTTTAGACTTGGTATTTCATTATGTATGTATAAATATTCATCCCCATCCCAAGATAATTTATTATGTGTGTGTAAATATTCCAAAATCCTAGAAAATATATTTCATTATGTATATGTAAATACTCTAAAATCCCCCCAAAATCTGAAATTGGAAACACTTCTGATCCCAAGCATTTTGGATAAGGGATACTCAACCTGTATCGTCTAGATCTATTGATATATGTTCTTAGCATGAGCTGACAGTGTTAAATCCACTGTTATTTTGTTCATCACATAAGGATGCATGGGATTAGAGCTCCTATCAGGGTTGTAGCAAGTCTATAATAAGGCAACTATATTCTGCTTTATGTAACTTGACAGAAAGTATGGCAGATTGATGGGAATTGGAGCAAGCATAAAAATGGGATAGATGAACTGTTTATGGGGAAGTAGAGTAGTAACTATCTGACATCTTCCTGTGTGCCCAGTAAAGGAGCATCCTGTCATTTAGAATCTATGCAGAAGATTTACTTCCCTGACATTGATTTGAAAATAGAAGCTTTGGAAGTGTTTTTACTAACACACCCTTTTAGGTATGTGCATGGCCAGTGTTAGCACCATGAGAAATAGTTTGAAAAAGACTTCATGAGAATTCTCTGATATTGCAAATATGATAACTTAAGAGAATGACCTGGCACCATCCAGGGTTATTTGATTCTACACAGTATAATGAGTGATGAACTAGAACATGTCTAATGTGGATAATAGTGACACTAGTAGCTAACTCATAAATCATACTTTCTACATGCTAAGTACTGTCCTAATCACTTTACACATGTTGGCTTATTTAATATTCAGAACAACCCTATAATGTGAGTGCTATTAATAGTCTTCTTTTACAGATGACATGCTGAGGTGAAGAGAAGTTAAGTAACTTATCTGAGATCATACAGGTGGCAAATGATGAAGCCAAGGTGTGAAGTCAGGCAGTCTGGTTCCCAAGTTCATCCTTGCAACCACGGTGCAGTGCTGTTTCATTACAATGGAGAAATGTATTTGTTATGAAAAACAAAACTGATATCATTTCTCTGAAAGGGATATAAGAGATTTATACTTTAGTTTCAGTGTTTGAGCCCAGTCAGGATTCTTAGGAAACAGTATTCCTATAGCAAGTATGAGCTAAATGATTATCTTCATTTAAACTTTCGCTCATTATACATACACATCATTGAGTGATTATTTAGGACCTGTGTAAGGTGTACCTAGCTCCAGTATTGAAAAGCCTAAATTCCAGTTATGGGGACAGGAAGACAAATTGTAAAGTGATGCATGGCATTTCAGGAATACATTCAGCGTGACACAGGAACAAGGTCATGGTGGGAAACGGGGCTTGCCAAGTTGTGGCTCATATGACTGGATGTTAATATTATGACACATATTGTTGCCATGCTAAATAGTTTGGATCTCAACTCCTTGTATGTGTAATGCCACTGAAGAATTTAACTATATTTTAAAGATACAGCTGTAATAGAATATAAAAGGGATGAAATACCAAAGGAAAATAAAATGTTATGTAATTCAAATGGCCAAATCTTGCGTGTATAGTAGTCACTCCTTATTCAAGGGGGATACATTCCAGGACCCTCAGTGGATGCCTGAAACCACAGATAGTACTGAACCCTATATGTATATATATACACACACACACATAGTATATATATGTATACTATATTTTCTCCTATAAATACATACCTAGGATGAAGTTTAATTTATAAATTAGGCACAGTAAGAGATTAAAAATAACATATTAAAATACAACAATTATAATATACTGGAATAAAGGTTATGTGATTGCGGTCTCTCTCTAAATATCTCTGAAAGATATTTGAGATGTTAAATATTATAGTGTGCTTACCCTTTCACTTCCTGTGATGATGTAAGATGATAAAATGCTCATGTGATGAGATGAAGTGAGATGAATGACTGGCCTTAGCTTTTGCAGTTAGAGGTGCAAGAACAAAACTAGCACAACTTTCTTTTTCCTTCTTCCTAGTTTCACAGAAGATTCATTCTGACTGTAGATCTTAGCAAGCTCGGCATATGATTTTTCTTTCTTTCCTTAAGTCAAGAACTCTCACCTTTTACTTAGACAAAGCGCTTTATGATGTCACTTCAGCAAGTTTAAATTGCCAACATCACTACTCTTGCACCTTTGGGACATTATTAAGTAAAAGAAGGGTTACTTGAACACAAGCACTGAGATACCATGACAAAAGATCTGTTAGGAGAGACACCTATTAAGTGACCAATGGACAGGTGTTAAAAATCGTGTGGCTATGTTGGATGATTTGTGTCTCAAGCAGGATGGAGAGGACTGGCATGTGATTTCATCATGCACTCAGAATGCTGTGTAATTTACAATTTATAAATTGTTTATTTTTAGAATTTTCCATTTAATATTTTCAGACCTCAGTTGACTGCAAGTAACTGAAACCTCAGAAAGTGCAGTGGTGGATAAGGGGGTACTATGTAATTATTTCTTCTATTTTGTTGCTTGCAGCCAACAGTTTTTCTTTCCTATTTTGTTTTTTTGGTGTTCAAAATCAAACTTCTCTTATTCTATGAGGTACAAAATAGATTTTAAAATACCCTTTTTAGTTTGTCAACTGCAAATTTAAATCCCATTTTCTCTTAAAGGAACTTGATAAACAGTTTGAAATGAAATTCTGAGTAAAAAAGGTAATGTACTTTTACTGCAGAAGCTGATGTTCTGCATTTGCTATTACTTGTAATGATATATTTTCCTTGCCATTTGAATTTGAAGTATATGATGTACATGTGCACTTGTGTGCTTGTGTGTTGAGATTTTACTCATTCTTATTTATTTCTGGGTATTGTGCACTAGAAATGCACTAACAATATTACTAACAACAAAGACCATTGCGATTTATCACTTGGTTTGGTAGGGGTAATTTCACTTATTAGTTATTTTTATAACTGTAAATTCCTTATTGTTTCATAAAAGGCAACTAATAATGGTTGTAGCTGTAATGGGACATTCTACTCTTCTCTATTGGGGTGGATGCTAGTCAATGTTAGAAACTACAAACATGGTAATCAATCATTAAAATTCCCTTAAGTGATTAGAGTATTTTATGTCGGGTAAAGAAAATGAAACTTGCCCCCAAAATTCTCTGCTCTCGGGTCAGTCTGGTGATTCTGGCATTTGAAGGGTAGATGTAGAAGATAGGAGGAAGTAGCTGATGGGCCTGCTGCCACAGGGTTATTTTTCAGATAGGAGAGTCCTAGGGACCCAGATAACCTGGGCAGACTTTTTTGAGAGTAATTTAGTAATACATTTCCTGAGAGAGGCAAATTAGAACAGAGAAGACAAAACCAAAATTTGAATCCTACATAAGATAAAGGGAGGAGAGTAGTGACAGTCAAGAGAATTGAGAACCTCAAAAGATATTGAAGGTACAAATGTAGCTGCACAGGTTAGGATCTTGGTCTCAACAGGAGCTGGACACTCTCTATTGGTCAAGAACAGCAAAAAGTTGGATGTGCAGGACATTATGCATTATTATATATTTTGAACATGAGTAATCTGCTCTGATGTACTATATTTCTCAAAATTTATTCTGTGGATCACTGCTTCCATTGTATTTTAAGAAATATTACACAAAGTTAAGTTTTTGTGTTCAAATAAACTTGGGAAAAGCTTTGTTAAGTAACCTAACATACTATTCATTATCATAAGGATTTTCCAGAGTCTTTAATGTGCTAATGTATATTTTACTCCCATAGACGGGCATATAGATTTCTGTGTATTCAAACCCATTTGACTATATAGCCTTTCTAATGGGGATATCTTGAGTATTATTATTTCATATAGAACCAACATACTCTAGAGAATACACACACACGCACACACACCCCTATACACATTACATATAATATACACATTATATATCATAGCTTTTAAATTACTATATGCATATATAATTATAAAAAAAAGCTAAAACTTTTTTTTTCAAAATGCTCAACTAATAGTATCATATTTGTATAGTGGTTAAAAAAACACATTTAGCAAGATGCTTTTTTGTGTATTACCTCATTTAAGCTCACACCCACTCTGTGAGGGAGCTCATATTCTCAAATTAGAGATGAGGTAGCAGAGATCCAGAAAGCTTAATTGATTTGGCTAAGTCACAGCTCATGAGTAGCTGAGCCAAGACTTCAACCAAGATCTTTAACTTTAATGATTTATGGTTTTGTCCCACAGCTACCTAGGGATAAACAGGGCTTGCAATGGGCCCTTCCTTGCCTTTTTAAAAAATTTTTATTTTATTTACCACCCTGTGCACTGTTCTGGCTAAGAAATAGAGGAAGCAGAGTGGAGTTGGGGATGCCTTTCTCATCTTTCTCCATTTGTGCTCTCATACAGTTTTCATAATTCATATTTTTGTTCTTCCTTCCCTTTAACCACAGAACTTTACTTCCATCACTTTTCCCAATAAGCAACTTCAAACTAAAGCATTCACAGATACTACTACTTGAACAGATTTGTGTTTTAATGGGGCCTCTGAAAACACAAAACTTTACCTGCATGGTGACAGAGATCTGGTACTCATCAGGAGGGATATCCTGCTGGGTAGGGGAGCTTTAGGAATCTCTCTACATGTGGTGTGCAGGCTGCTGTTCATGTTGTTTCTATCTTGAGGCTCAGAACTGGCTGTGTCTTTCCCCTCTCAGGCAGGTGCTAGAGGTTGGTGGCAGTCCATTCCTTTGTAATTGCTAGTCAACCTAAGAGCTCCTGCTGTATTTGCCCCAAGGACATAATGCCAAGGTCTGGATCTCTGACCAAGCATCTTCCTGCATTTCATACTCATCATCACTCCTTCCCTTGCCCCCACACATATCCTTCTATAAACTAGCTTTCTTAACATCTATTTTATTAAATAGGTCTCCTTTGACCTTCAAAATTTCTAAGGCCATAGTTACAATCATAACAAGTATGTTTACCATTGAGATAAGTGTCCTAAATCAAAGTGTTAAGAGAAAATGAAGGTGTGCAGTAGAATTTAACTTTACTCCAAAATAGTTCTGCTCTTCGACCTAGATTCTAGGAAGTAATCTCTAAGCCTTTGGACATCATACTTGATAGCATCTTTGTTTGCCTGGAGACGTTAGATCAACAGACAGTCTAATAATATTATTTGTGGTGGGAGCTCAACATGCACTTACAGTCTTAAATTGCATCTTGCTATGCCAGAAAGACCAACAGTGTGACTGAGGGTAGGGCTTTGGCTCCTGCCCTGATTGCTGGAAATGGAGACTGAAATAAACCACATGGATAGTCTATCAATCATGCCTATGTAATGGAGCCTCAGTAAAAACTCAACACTGGAGCTTGGGTAAACTTTCCTCATTGGCAATAGTCTATGCATACTGTCACATATTGTTACCATAAAAGTAATGCGTTCTGTCTCCATGGGACAGACAGACAGGACAATGGAAGTTCCACTTTTGGTAACTGCTGTATTCTACCCTATGCACTTCTTTTCTTGGCTGATTTTAATATGACCTTTTAGTGAGTTCTATGAGTCTGTCTAGCAAATTATTGAAATTGAGGGCTGTTTTGGGAATGCTCAGTCTTGCAGTTGGTGTCAGAAGTGAGAGTTGTCTCTTGTGGGAACTGTTCCCTCTGATTTCTCAGTTGACCCAAATTCTCACAGAAGGGAAGTCCCTACACTCTTTTCTTCTCCTTCAAGATTAAAGTGCTCTGAGTGTCTGTTTTGTTTCCTTGTAAGTATGGAACACAGAAAATTAAGTAGCACTCTGTGGCTTCTCACCTGTTCAGGATGATGCTAGATGAGGGCTTTCCTCATTATTGTTGAAGAACAACAATGTCTGGACTGCCTCAATAGTTTGAAAGTAATGGCTTAACACACCCATTTATTGAATCCGATGGCAAACCACAGAAGACAAGCAAAAAAATACTGTTATTATAATCTGTTATTGCTGAAGAACACTGGATATTGGGGGGTGTGGGGGAGTAGGAGAATAAAGCACATGAGATCTGAAGTTTTAAGAGCCTACCTGCATCTTGAGTGAACATTTGTTGAAGTCATTGTAATGGTTTAAAAATGGTTCTCAGATTATATGCTAAATAATATTTAACGACTGGAAATGTGGTTATGTAACTTAACTAAAGGCTTTTTTTCCCATTTTGACAGAAAAGATGATATGTTTTGTTCTGTTGAGAGTTCTAGTGACCCCTGCTTAGCTTTCATTTATCACGAGTAATCTTCTCCCGGATACTGCAATTGCTGCAATGTTGAGATGCTTATGTTACATCAACCCTGGAGAGGGGTCAAAATAAATCTGTGAATTAAGCAAGGATACATTACAGCTGGCTGAAAAGTGTGTCAGGAATACCTGAAGAGAAAAATAAAACATTTTTTCCCTGTGTACAAGTTGTTGTGGCTCCTTGTCTGTCTACTTGGAGTTTAGTAAAGAAATTCTGTGTTTCATCTTAATTCTAATGTGGGTAAGTAGAGTAGATGAAGCATATGGTTGCAGCTGCTCTGGGGTTACTCGCATATACTAAGGAAGGACTACTCAGATAAAGCATCAGCTGTGATAATTTCCATTTACACAGAAACAAAAACATACAACGAAAACCTCAGATAGCTTGACTACACAAATATATGATTGGCAGTGGGTTAGAGAAAATTCTGAACATCAGGTAAACCCAATGGTAACTTCATTGTTAATTTAGGGAATTATGGATAAATGCAGATGGCGCCTATAGAGAAAGTTGTGTTGCAAAAGGATACAAGAAAAGGAATGAGCAAGATGGACATTAAAATTGAAAGGAAGCAAATCAAGCAGAGAACTTATATTCAAGGAAATGAATAGAAATAAAAACGAAGGCAAAATGTGCTAATAATATAAGAAATATAAAAGTTGGTATATTTGGCATGTCTTGAAAAATCTGATTCAAAGTCTCTTTTTTTTTGATATTTTTCTCATTTAGATAGTTTTATTTTATGGCTATGGACAATTAAAGAAGGATGAAGTATTTTCTGTGAGTAATTTCTCAATAATTTTTTATCACAAGCTGTGATTAAAATTTTATATATACATTAGGGAAAATACTATACTTTAGGGTGAAGAATCCTTTTTCATGGCCAATTAACAAATAAGAAAATATATGTAACAAAAAAATTAAAGCTGAAAAAATCAAATAGTTTAATAAATATGATATTATAGGTGATGTTTTGCATGATTCAGAATCACTTATGTACTAAAAAGGAATGAAGAAGCCTTTAATGAAATAGACAAAATAAACTAGGAATGGACTGCTTAGTCACTGACAAGATTATACTTGAACAAAGGGTAGCTCTACTGCTCTTTGAAGATGCTATATGTTCATTTATTTATTCATCAATGCGTTCAGTTTATTCATTAATTTAACAAATTGTTGTGCTAGACACTTGCCTAGATCTTTTGATCACAAAAGTGAGATGCTTTTAATGGTTATAAGAAATTTTCTTGGTGGTTAATAGAAATGGTTAAATGCCTTTCTGAAGCTTTATTATTTTGTTTGGCATAAGCTAGGAGTAAATATTTTTTGTCTTTTAAAATATTTTGAAGTATTTCTAAAATATTTGTGACCTTAAGGTTATATTTTTCAGAGAATGGGAATACTCTTCAAACATTCTGGATCAATTGTGTATTACTACAAGGGAATAATAAAGATTAAATTCAAGAAAAATAGTGATAACAGCAACCAAACAACTTTTCAAAAATCAAGGCAAGATGGTTCCCATTGTACCCAAAGATCCATTGTTGCTATACTGAAAAATTTTCCTGTTTAAAAAGATATTGTCATATTTTTCCTACCCTTTTATGTAGAAATGTAGTGTATCCTATCTTGGGCCTGTTAAGTCCTGGAAAAAGTAATCAGGTTGGATAGAAAATAGGCTTCTAAGACATTTCTGTATTTAAACTGCATGATGGTTCTCCAACTGCGGTTTATCTCTTTTGTAAAAATACCGCCGGTGAGAATCATCTGGAGATCAGTAAGTAAGGCCCAATATTGTGATTTAAAGCAGCCCTTTACATTAAAGGCAGTATTTTGATATCTAACCATTAACAACATGACTGCATATGGACCATTTACCTGGTTATAACACCATTTTTGCTGAGCAAAAAGAAAATGGATGGAATTCAGTTTCAGAGGCTTAATTAATATGGCTACTTCTTCAATTTATTTGTTTATTTATTTATTGGCATGATATTGAGCCCTACTTTATCTGTACCTTTTTTAAACCAGAAAAATAACTTTCTTCCTAAGGAAGTTGGTTTATTTTCTTCATTGAAGATGTATAGCCAGATTATGAATGACCACGTGGTAGGAGTGGCTTAAAGGAGATTGCAATATTAGAATGAATAGTAGGAAAAAAATAACTTTTAAGATCTCTTCAAAGTCTAAGGGTCTATGATCTCTGGATTGTGATTTTGACGGCAGGACTGAATCTTAGCATCTCCATCTCTAGCCCCTGGCAAGGGACCTAAAACAAACTGTGCTTTAAATATGTGTGTTGAAGGAGTGAATTAATGGATTAATCAGAATTTCATTTAACTTGTTCATTGATTGTTGTGCAGCTTTCAGTTTCAGACTGTAAAGGTGGGCTTAAAAGGCATTTTATTTTTCCTTGAGCCATCATATCAGTGGTTTGGGTTGGTGTCTCACTATGAACAGGACTGTAGGGCCATGACTCTCTGATCAGCTCAGCTGGGCGTTTTCCAGGGATAGATAGCTTAGTTTCATATCATACCCTCAAACTCAGTCAATAACGTTATCTTTTGAGAAATAAACCTTTTTATTCAAATAAAACATTTATATAAACCAGTGACTAACATTGGCATATGTTTTAAAAAATATAAAAGCTGAGGAGCAAACAAAACGAAACAAAACAAAAAACTCCTAAAGAAATATAAATATTTAGCTTCAAATTAAATGCCATCACTGAATTTCAGAGGAAACTAATCACTACCTAATCTCACTCCTATAGCCTCCCAGGGATTAAGTAACCAATTTATTCCAAAATTTTTCAAAGTTAACAGTCTTCCCAGCTGCATTCATGGCTTCACAGTGCTTTGGGGCTACAGAGCAACTTGGGCATCAAAGCTTTTGTATCAGACTTTGATCCTTCTCTTCAGGTTAGACCTTTTTCTGCCTGTTTGCAATTTCTCAAAGAGAAGGCATTAATAATTTGCCGTCGGAAGGCTTCCAATGTTGTTGTCTTGTTTCTTTGTCTACTCTGCAACTTCTGCTTTCTCACAAAGAGAAAAAGCCTGTTTTGACACCATGTGCTTGGCTTTAGCAGCTTGGAGGAGGATTACAGAAGCACTCCTGCCGCCTTCTCTAGCATGACTCCCTTGTGTTCGCATTCTCACTCCACTTGACCTGTTTCTCTTACCTAATTCCTAACCCCTGTAGCCAGCAGTTGTGAAGTTACTTTGCATTGAATTAAGACTCTATTTTTTTTTTTTTTTGGTTAACAATTCTTGCATGTTTTCAGCAGTTGTCAGGGACAGTTTGTCAAGCCAGAACTTAAAAAAAAAAAAAAAAAAGGGAAGAAGTCTGATTTTTCTTTTGCCTAGAAACATTTTAAGCAGAATATAATTAAGTTTTATAATGTAGATCTAGTGGGTTACTAAACGGTAATTCTGGATGACACTTTCTTCATTGTGGGCCTCAGTGTATATTTATTGTTGAGTAAAAAATGAGAATGAGAATCTCAGATGCTTGTCTAATTTCCTTTTACTGATCTTAAAGTGAAACTGTTGGGTTGAAAGAAGGGAATAATATGTATTTATCGCTTATGCTTCTTTTGTATTCTTCCAGAAATGATCTTGGTACTTAGATGGAATTCTAATGGACATTTAAAAATGAGATCTTTTTCCACATTGTCTTATTTCAAACTGAAAATAGTTGGATGCAAATCTTCTTAGTATAAATTTGCCTTTGATGTCATTGTTTCATAGTCTAGAGGTGTCCTTTTCATATTATATCTTCTGGAACACTGGTGTTTGGAAAGATATTTTCATTTCCTGAGCTGTTTTGTTTAGAGGACTCTGGTCTACCAGATGCCCCTGCTCCATAGTTGCTTACAAAACGCCTGTATGTTTTGAATGTGTGTGTCTGTGTTCTCAGGCATAGACTTCGGAAAGCATCTCTGTTCTGACCACCCTAGCAACATTCATTATTTTCAGTTCTGCCCCTTTTGGAGGTCTCACCACAATGAGGCATATGTACAAAACATTTGCTAGTTACTGTTGACAATTTAAATGTATGCCAAAGTTCTGTAATTGAAGTATTTCTTTAATTCTATGTTGTATGGAAAACATGACTTATCCAACACTGCAAACATAATTTTATATTTGAAAACAAGAGAGAAACAGACATATTTTGAAGGTGAGATGTTTTAAAAAGATGAACCAAGAGCTTTATTTGAAAAAGTTAGTCAAAGACATGAAAGGAAAAAGTCTGCCAATTTTGTTTGTGGTTCTTCAAAGCTGTTTTTCCTGGCTGGTTGCAGTTACAAAAGGATTGATTAATCATGCTGAGTGGCTTTATATTTTCTGTATTGAAATGGATGAGTATCAGGCATAAGTTTAAGAACAGATACAATAGAGCCAGCCCATTGCTAGAGTTTATTTTAATCTAAACCCCATGTAGCCTCCAATTTCATGTATAATAGTTAAAATGTATCAGTTGTTTACTACATAATATGTTAGGGTTTTAGAAGACAGTAGAGCATTTTTCTTCTAATCAAATGGAAAAGAGATACTGAGTATGATATTAGTGTATTTACTCCGTATAGCAGCTCTATGAAAAATGTATTTTCTTATCATCCCTATTTCAGAGATGAGAAGATGGAGGCAAGGGGCAATTAAATAAATTGCCCAAGGTCAGTGTAAGTGTGGGTAATGAGACTCAAATGGAGATCCCATGATCTTACCATTTTTCTGCCTCTTTGACCTGAGGCTGTGTGAATTGGAGTTTGTAATTGACACTGTTATATTTCCTGTCTCATAGTGCTGTTGTCATTCATCCTTGCTAGAGGTCCCATGTTTCACTGGATAATGCAAATTCACCTTTTCTCTTGCCTCTGGCTTTTAAAATGACACCCAGCCAACAGGAATATCTTCTATAGACTGGAAGAGCTGTTTCAGGGTTTTTTTCACATTATAAATCATAGTTAGTGCCATTTATCAGAAATAGTTTTATTGCTTGAAAGTGCACTTGCCACAGATTCAAATGCTTTATGGGACTTGTTTACAAGTGAGGATCTTCTGTCGTTTTTCACTCTCTTTAAAAAGGAAACGGAAAAATGGTGATTGAAAAATCATCAGCCAGTTAAGTTCTGGTGTTAATAGTCCATCTTGAAGAAGCACTCTCAAGTTTCTGAAACTTCTGCAGCTGTTCATTCAAAGATGCAGGGAGATAGACAGTGCACAAAATAGCAAACAAAGGCACTGCAGCCTGCTGGAGAATTGGGATTTCATTGTGTGTGTCAAAAGTAAATGAATTCAAGAATAACCTCTTGAAAGGGAATTCTCCCTTAATGTCTTTGGTGCAAAAATGTGCTCAGATTGTACTGGCTCTGAAGAGTGAGACACAAAGAAGTAAATTACTTTCTAGCTACTAGCTTTCAATTGCCACTGGCTCAGAGTGCTAGCTAACCTTGCAAAAGTGGAGAAGAGAAGAAAGTAGTTTGCATTTTTCTCCTGATCAAAATGGAAGAGAGAGAGCGAGTGAGATACCATCGTGTCACAGAGATTTCTGATGGCAGAAGTTTATAAATAGTCATAAACATCTCATTGCAAGTCTCAACAAGAACCATTTAAATGTTCTGTATACATTTTCCAGGCAATTTTTATTTGGAATAAAGGGTCTAGGAAATGGATTTGAGGTGTGAAAACTGATGTTTATAGAGAGTAAACTGTTTTCTTTGAAGGCCTTTCAAGTATGTATTCAGCAGTCATGTAATTATGTAAATTTGTCTTGGACAGTTAAGGCAGTTAGAAGCCAGTACTAATGAAATGCTCAGTTATGGATTCAACCATGGTCTGGGCCAGTGTGTTTCAGCCAAAGAGAAGCCTTTAGCAAGGCCCAGGAAGCATCTCTGAGGCTTCCCTGCAATTTGTTGAGCTTCTTTGGTCACAAGGGGACTGCGCACATGAAAGTCAAAGCTTTTCCCAGAAAACCCGCCTGAACTGCATGGCAGTTGCATCCTCTGTGTCTCAAATGGCTAGAACTGAATATAATACACATTTTGGAAGGAAGAGGGCTGTTTTTTTCACAGTGAATCTGAGTATGGTCGAATGTGTATGGAATAAGCAGTGAGGGATATCTTTATGATGTGAAATGGTTTGAATGAGTTTAAGAAATCTATGACTTCATTCACAAAATGACTCCAAGGAATTGTACACTTTTTGAATTGCTGCTACTTTTCTGCCATCTGTAAAATGGAGTCAATAATGTCTAGTTTCAGGATTGTGGAAAGGAATAAATAAGATACTGTCTGGGGAGCACCTGCTTCAGTGTCAGGCAGATAGTAAGTACCTGATATGGTTTGGCTCTGTGTCCCCACCGAAATCTCATCTCAAATTGTAATCCCCATATGTTGAGGGAGGGGCCTGTAATTCCCATGTGTCCAGGGAAGAGGTGACTGGGTCATGGGGGCAGTTTCCCCCATGCTGTTCTCATGATAATGAGTGTATTCTCATGATAGTGAGTTCTCATGAGATCTGATGAGATCTCTGTCTCTCACCTGCTGCCATATAAGATATGCCTACTTCTCCTTTCACCATGATTATATGTTTCCTGAGGCCTCCCCAGCCATGCGGAACGGTGAGTCAATTAAAGCTTTTTTTCTTTGTAAATCACCCAGTCTTGGGTAGTTTTTTATAGCAGTGTGAGAATGAACTAATACAGTACCCAATAATGATAGCTATTATTATTATTTTCAGGAGCATCCAAGAAATATTAGTATTAACTAGAATAAACAAACAGTACCTTGAAGTACTGATATAAATTAATGAAAACACTAGCTATAATTTATGTATGACTTTTCTCCATTTCTGCTTTCTCTCCCTTAGCAGTCATTAATACAATTCATAGAATTCCTTCTGGTGGGTCCAATTTTGGCTCCAGGATCCTCCTGAACAGCATCTTGAGATTAGGGAATGAGTTCAGGTTTATAGGCTGTAAGATTTTCAGGCCCATCTTAGTACAGCATTTTATTTTTTTTTCCATGAAATCAACTCTTCAGCAACTCACTATTATTTTTAGTCTTTCTAACTCCTATTGCATTTTTATTTCTGTTATTTGTCCCCTGCTATGGACTGAATTGTGTCTTCCCCAGTTTATACATTGAAGACCTCCTCTCCTCCATTGTGACTGCATTTGGAAATAGGGCCTAAAAGGAGGTAAGTTTAAATGAGGTGATAAGAGTGGGTCCTGATAGGCTAGGATTAGTGTCCTTATCAGAAGAGACACCAGAAATCTTGTTTTCTTCATGTGCAGCAAAGAAGAGGTTTGTGAGGCAGGATGGTGGCTACTGGCAAGTCAAGAAAAGACGCCTCAGAATGAAACCTGCCTCGCCACCACCGTAATATTGGACTTCTCAGCCTCCAGAACTGTGAGATACACATTTCTGTTGTCTCAGCCACCTAGACTGTGGTATTTTATTGTGGGAGCCTGAGCTGACTAACATACCCTCCCATATCTATGGTCAGTAGTCTGGTGGTCTGAATCTTGTCCTCCTGACAATGCTTTGAGCTTGAGATCATGTCTTGTATGTCTTTGCTTTCCTCATGGTATATACTTGACACTGAAAAGTTCATAGTTTGTGACCAGATCTTTGCTACATTTTGTTCACTAACTCAGGAAATTGTGTAACCAGTTTTGGGAAACTTATTATATGAAGTAAAAGTTTTAGTGCCAAAAGTAAATTATCTAGAATATATATTTTATTAACTATTCTGAATAACTGGCATGTTATTATAAAATACTGAGAATAGACTAATCAAGAGGGACATGATAATTTTTTGAATGTTGTCATTTTCTAGTTTCCAGATAGGCACATGTGCCCAAGACACAGGGGCAAAGCTGACAATCTCAGCGTCTTCTGGCACATTTGAGTGCCAGCTATAATTCTGGTTAGTGACAGCTGAAATTAGATCCCAGGTTGCTTGACTCTAAGTTGAGGCTTCCTGGAATGCCAGTAAAGGCTATGCTCTGACTTCATTCTGTTCTGCTGGAATTTCCACTTGCTGAGTTTGATGGAGAAAACCATCCCCACAAAAGTAATGCATGAGTCTTTAAATGGCTGTGTGTCTTAGTCCTTATTAATGCAGATGAGACTTTAATAACTTACTGAGCACTTAATATTTGCCAGGCACTATTCCAAGTTTTTTTTTTTTTTTTTGCATATAAACTGCTTATTTAATTTCTGTAATGTATCCACAAAGTAGATACTATCACTACTTGAAGCTGAGGTACAGAGTAGTTATGCCAGTTGCCCAAGATCACACAGATAGTAAGTAGAAAAGCCTGGATTCAGTTTCAGACAGCCTGATTCCAGAGTCCAAGCCCTTCACTACTGCATTCTGTGTCTCTCTGGTTGAGTACAAGTCCCAGAGGACTTATCTTTGATTGGTTTCATTAGCAAACCAACATTAGCTAATGTTCTTTGCTGCTCTGAATGCTGGTGAAAAGCTGACAACAGAAGATAAGATAATTATTTTCTGGAAGATGAGTATTCCGTATAATGACTGTGTCATCCTTTAATTCAAGGCAATAGAATGTAGTGGTTAAAATTGTTCTGGAATTAGACTTTGTGATGTTTTAGCTGAGTCCTCAGATTTCTAGTTGGTGACTTTGGAAGATTATTTATTCTCTCTTTACCTTAATTTCTTCAGTCTGTACAATGAATAAGAGGAACAGTTCTTACCTGACAGGGTTATGGAATGGTTAAATGAGTATCTATATAAATTACTTGACTCAGTGCTTCACATGTACCAAGCACCCAATAAACAACCACCACATCACTGCCGTCATCATCAACACCATCAAAGTGATTTGGCAGAAAGGTAGCCATGCTATAATACCTAGCAGCCAGTTATATTCGTTATTCATCTTAATGTGAGTGGGATAAGTCAATCATAAAGTTACCTAGGATTGAGTGGACTTTTTCTAGACCTGGTTATCCAAACTATCTATATGTGGATCTATATCTACATACATATTGAACATGATGAATAATTAATGACCCCAATGATGATCCTGAGTACTGAATAAGAGGCAAGGGACATTTATGGAATATTTTAGACGTGTTTTTATTAAATGTTTTATTTAGGGCATGAAAGTTTAGAACCTGTTTATACACCTTAATTTCTTTTTTTGGCCTAGGTTGGTTCATTCCCAAAGGATTCCACATAAAACCCATTTTACCTTTTATCTTAATGCACTACCATTTTAACATCCAATTTTAATATAGATTAATCAGTTAGATCACAAAAACATGCAGAAAGTCAGGAGGGCATGATTTAGCCACTAGTTCCAGATGCAGCTTGCTGGAGAGGAGGACCCAAGAGTTTTGCAGACTTCCTGCCTTTATGCCTATCAGTTTTGCAGTCTTGGGAAGATTGCTTAACCTTTCTCAACCTGTTTTGTCACAGTTAAATGGAGACTGTAAGTCTCACCTTGTAAGGTTAAAATGAAGATGATGCTGAATGCAAAACACCTGGTACACAAGAGGCACCATATTCAAGTATTTACAGAGAATCTGCTATAAATCTGTGCTGTCATTCAGAGATAGTGAATATTCTTATGATTTAAAATAAATCTCAATGTCATGCCCCATGCTTTTAAAACACAACCATCTCATTGCCAATAAAATAATTTAAAAAGATTATAGGTATTTTGTAGTGCATTCAGTGGAGGAGAGTTGTGCTTCCTTAAAACATCTAGACTTGGACATATCTAAGTTCTGGTAAAAAGGTATAGAAATAGCCAAAGTTATTGGTACACAGTAAACCTTAAAGCCTAAGCCTTGGAAAAAATATTAATATGGAGGGAAAAGTCTCAAAAATTACTGATACATATCATCCAGATGAATGACCAAGATGAATATGGGACATGTTAAAATATGGGATTCAGAGGCTGAGTTCAGTAGCTCATGTCTGTAATCCCAGGACTTGGGAGTCCGAGGTCAGTGGATCACTTGAGGTCAGGAGTTTGAGACCAGCCTGGCCAACATAGTGAAACCCTGTCTCTACTAAAAATACAAACATTAGCCGGGCGTGATGGTGCATACCTGTAATCCCAACTACTGGGGAGGCTGAGGCAGGAGAATTGCTTGAATCCAGGAGGTGGAGGTTGCGGTGAGCTGGGATCATGTTATTAAACTATAGCCTGGATGATAGAGTGAGACTCTATCTCAAAGAATAAAAAATGAGATTCAGAAGACCAACAGCAGGTGATAGCTGACGAAAATGTCAATAGATAAATAGGAATCAGAGCAGATCCTGGACAGAAGTGTGTCCTCTGAGCTAGGCTTGCTTAATGAGGTAATGCCTGATATTCATAGCTGAACTCTGTTACCTTCTCTGTGAGGCTTGCCAAGGGCTTTCTATCAAAATGTTACCTCCCCATCTCTGCCACTGCTCACAACCCTTGTCCTCCATGCAACTTCATTACTTCCTGAGCATTTGACACTGTCTCTTATACTGTGTATCTTGTTTATTGACTGTTTACCCCAACAGAATGGAAACATCTTAGGGATAGGAATTTTTGTTTATTTTGCTCACTTCTGATACCTCAGTGCTTAGAAGAGTACCTTGCATATAGGAAGCATTCAGTGAATATTTGTTAATGAATGAGCCGTGTTACAGTTCGTATTTGTGTAATTCTTAGTTATTGTAAGCATATATTCCATTTAGGTAAACTATTGATAGTCCATTGCCTTCTGTAGATTTAGTCATTTTCAGTAAGTCTATTCTTAACCCTACAAAGTTCTTTTGGAAATTGCTAAGGAAAATGTGTTAACTGATAGACTAAAATCCTGATATTCATAATTCCTGTATCCAGAGTAGGCAGACCAGGTAAAGGCCCCTCCTACCAATGGTGCCTAAAAAAATGATTATTTTAATAGACTCTGACCATGTATACACAATAACAAGCCATATTTGTTTCATTTATGGATAAGTACAAATATTAGCCTATAATATCAAAGGATATTCTCCAAATCAATAAAGAATGATTATTGGACATAGTTTTCCATCAAGCTTTCTGAGGTTGCCAAAGTTCTGCTTATGCTGTAAGTCTGTAGAACTCACATCCCCTATCATGGCAGAAGTATGTGCAGCAGATTGTCCTGTGTGACTCCAGATCAAGCCTGTGTTCCTTGAAGTTTCCTTCTAGGACACTTTCTTCTATAACATTAAATTCAGTTATGCTGTAAGTACTTTAAATATCATTGCCAGTGCTTCCTACAAAAGATAAGTTTTTCCTTCATAATACATGAGTAAAAGAAAAAGCATATTAAATTCTTAAAGGAAATTTTTCTCATATCCAAGAACATGTATTTTTGATTTGATAATGTGTTTTAATGAAAAAAAAATTCAGTGAACAGTCACTGTGGTAGGCAAACAGTCATTTATGGCTTCCCAAAGTGTCCACATCCCAATCTTCAGAAGCTTTGAATATCTTACCGTGGATAGCAAAAGAATATCTTACCTTGGATAATCACATTGTAGACATGATTAAGTTTAAGGACCTTGAGATAAGGAGATTTTCCTAAAATATCTGGGTACATACAATCTAATAATTTGAATCTTTAAAAGTGGAGATTTTTTTCCCCATATCACCCATAAAGAGGGTGATATGAAGATGTTGTGCTGCTGACTTTGAAGATAAAGGAAGAGAGCAACTCACCAAAGAATACAGACAACCTATAGAAACTGGAAAAAAAACCAACTGAAAACCAAATTCTCCTTTAGAACCTCCATAAAGGAAACTCTGCCTTGCCCTGCAGACAGGTTGATTTTAGCCCAATGAGACCCATTTAGGATTTCTTACCTAAAGAGCTATAAGATAATATACTTTTGTTATTTTAAGCCACTAAGTTTGTGGTGATTTGCTACAACAGCAATGTAAAATTAATATAGTCACTGGCTGTTGAATAAACAATACTCGTCTTATTTATTTTAAAACTTTGTTCTGTAAAACAACTGTTAGACTTGTGCAAGTAAACAGGTTATGAAGAAAATTTTTCTTGCTCTTAATGTCATACGAATTAAGTGGCTTATTTTGAGTGTATTTTGAGCTAAGTATTTCTATGGGTGACACTGTAATTTAAAAATCAGATAATTTTGAAATATTTGAACTATGACAGATTATCTTACAGTCATTTAGGACATATTTCCTTTGCATTCTTAGTCCAAACACTATGAAATCTCTTTGGCATTTTTTAGTGGGTACATTTCAATGTTTGACTTGTTGGCTTACGTCTTGTTTACAGGCGCTGGAGTTAATTTTTCATGAGTGATAAATTGTCAGTTAATATGAGCTTTTGCAAGTGAAATTTGAAACTCTACTAACTGTTGAGCATAATATTAATGTGTATTAGGTCAAATGGCTAAACACAATGCATTGGCACTGATTCAACATCCTAATGATCCAACTGCATTCCTTTGCATGAATAGTAGTATTTATAGTAGTTTAATTCATAGTATTCTTTAGCTCTGAGTTTTGTTTAATCTAAGAAGCCTAGTGAAGTTAATTATGTTGTCTAGAAATGGAAAAAGAAATCCACCAACAACCACTAAGATTGCTGCTAATGTTGATATGATTGAATTCACAGTAGAGGCAGCTGGATTTAATTATCAGTTTGCAATGTTGCGGTTTCAGCAGCAGTTGCTGAGGAATGGATAACGCAAGTAGCCTTCAAAGCCACTCACATTAGAGATAAAAACCTTGTCATTCAGTCAGACAGCTGACTGAACAAGTATTAAAATGAACAAAGATTTCCCAAGGGAGGTTGCAGACTAAGGTTTGGTTTTGTCTCCTTGGCTTCAATTCAAATATGTCAGACACATAGGATTTTTCTCTTTTCTAACTTAAAGTGTTAGCCATTTGTAGCATTAGAGGTGGGTTTGGGGAATAGGTTGAGAGTGGGGGCATTTAGTGGCAATTATATAAATCTTTGGTTAGCTAATTACTCCACTCTATTCAGTTCATTTATGGGGAGAAATGTAGAAAAGAATCCCCAGGTTCTAATTATTTTAGCAGTGTTACCTAAGTACTAACTTAAATACTTCCACAGCTATGACTAAGTTTGCTAAGAGCAACAGTGGTGACTGGTAGCAGAAATCAAATATTTTCCCTGTAAATCAGGTTTTCTCAACAGCAACACTATTGACATTTTGAGCCAGATAATTCTCTGTTGGGGAAGGGTGGAGGCTGGCCTTTGCATTATGTTCAGCAGCATTTCTAGCCTCTATGTGCGGAATGCTAGAGCACTCCCTCCCTGTTGTGAAGGCTAAAAATGTCTCTAGATATCGCCAGAAGTCCACTGTGGGAGGGGGTGCAAAATTCTCCTCACTGAGAACCACTGTCTGAGAGGAAACATCTAAATTACTCTTGGAAGGTACAAGTTTCTCATTCTAACAAGCTCTTGGTGTTGTCACCTTACTATTCCATAAAAATGGCAGTTCCTGTGCTTAGTATCCCCAAGAGAATGGAATACTTGCAGGAAATACTAACATCTTAGAGTTTAAGTGGCTGTGTAACCGCACAGACACTCCTGACCTTTATACATCAGCTTTGTTTGCTTTTACAAATAATATCTTTATGATATTTTAGACTGAACATTCAGAAGCGTTATGTCTCTCAACATAAATTCTATAGTTGTAGCTGCTTCTCTGCACAGCAGTACTTCATCCTGTAGGAAGCAGCCCTTTAGCTCCATAAGATATGAAACAGCAGGATGCAATAAGAAACGAATGAATCTTTAATGAATAGTTTTTAATAGAAGTCACATTGTTTTAATAATGGGGAAGATAACATGGCATTAGTGCTGGCAATTAATTAAGGAATTCTTGCCAAGATAATTGGTAATCGTTTTCTTAATTTCTTTGTGTGATTCAATAAATACATTTTGTGGGTTTTTTTTTTTTTTTTTTTTTTTTTGAGTGTGATAACATTAGCTGACTGAATTGTAGCTCTGTTTGCACGAAGGTTACAGTTACCAAAATGTTCAGGGAATTTGTCCTGCATTATGTTGACTAATATATCTAAAAAATAGTTAAAGATTTGCCTGTTTTTAAAAGTATGATGCAAAATAAAACACCGGTAGCAGAAATCAAATATTTTCCCTGTAAATCAGGGTTTCTAAACAGCAGCACTATTGACATTTTGAGCCAGATAATTCCTTGTTGTGGGGGCTGACCTGTGCATTATGTTCAGCAGCATTTCTGGCCTCTATGCGCTGAATGCTAGAACACCCCCTCCCAGTTAGGTCCATTTGCTAGATCTTGGTATATTTTTATGCCCTTTCACCTCAAAACCCCCATCTAAAGAACACAGGAGTGCACAGATGTTATCACACTCAAAAAAAAAAGAGAATCAGCCAGGAAATCTGAATTGTGTTCCTGGCCTTCTCACTTATATGACCTTGAACAGGCTGAGATTTACTCTTCTTGTTTTCCTTATATACAGTAGGCAACAAATCACCCCCCCAATCCCTCATAAAATATTATCAGGATTAATTAGAGAATTCATTTGAAGTGTTTTGTGAGCCTAGAAGAAAAGCACTATCTGTAATACAAGGTATTACTCGTTTTTTTCTTCCTGCTCTTCTCTGTGCTATGCAGCTCTGCTTCCCCAGTCTACTCTCATCTATCCATTTAGCTGCTGGGGGTTGATTAAACTGTTACTCACACTCTTTCCCAGCTTGCATTAAAGGAACAGTATTAGATTTCATTTTGTTGAGAGATTTAAACACTACCATGTCTGACAGATTTTGAATTCACCTCTTAAATGCATTCCTACAGGCCCCAGTCACAATATCAACAAAGTTGAAAATGCCAACTTTATTTCTTAGTCACCTTGAATAAAAATGATGCTGTTTATTTTTTAACACGTTTGAAATATTCTGATACAAACACTATCAGTTCTGATGGACTTCAGTAATGGCAATAGTGTCTGTGCTATATTTTTATGGAAAACTTATTTCTAACAGTTCTCTTTTTTTGTAAATCTAATTGCTTTTGGTTCACCAAGAATTCATGGGCAATTGCTTTTCTCACTATTACAAATATATTGCAAGTGGAGTTTTATATTCAGGGTTGGTGACCTGAATCTGTTTTCCTTCACAGTAATCTTGTGCTGTTTCCAAGCTTAGGAAGGCTGACAGAGTTTGAAAAGACAATATTCATCAGTCAGACTGTGGGTGCTGCTTTTGCATCTTTTATACGTAATTGTCAAAACATTCTATTAATACCCAACTACAGGCCAATGCATGAAAATATAATCGGAACATTGCAGAAGTGATGCAGAGACAAACAGGAACTTGAAACTGTTCCTCATTTTTGACCCCAATTTACTGCTATCCCACACAAATTTGGTGTTCTCAATTTCTGAAGAAATTATCTATATCAGACCTGCAGGCTCATGGTCCAGAGGTTATAGGAAATGTCACTTTATATTAAAAAAGAACCCACCTCAAACCTGGCTTTGTGCTTTGCTCCTTGCATTAATAATGATGTCTTTCCAGCTCTCATTCTGCTTTTCAGTCCTGGGGGACACATATTTTAATTTTTTATTGGCTGTGGTAGAGTTTCAGCAGATTCATAGGAAGTGCTTCCCATATGCTTCCTGATCCATGCAACCAGAGGGTACAGAGGGGTGTGTATGCTTGTGTGTGTGTAGTTGGGTGTGTGTGTATGTATGCATGTGCTGGTTGATGAGGGAGGAGTGACAACTGTTGATTTCAATTGACATAGCCCATTTGTGTCCTTAATTAAAGTAGATACAAATCAGAATATTTTTATGCACTTAGCCATTTTTTCCCTCCTAACAGGTCTTGGACTTTGAAATTTGATGGTAAAATGGATTGGATGGTAAAAGTAATAAAGGAGAAGTCAGTTCATCCATGATTTAATCTATATGGTAAAATCTATCAAAATTCAAAGGTTTATAAGGTTGCATGTTAGGAAAAAGTGTTTTGGTTACCGATATAATCTACTAGTGCCCACAGTTTCCACCCTCCTCCACGCTCCTCATGGCTGCCTGGCCTGACAGCATTTGAAAGGTGGGGCATTGTGTATGCCTTAACATTTAGTTTTAATTTGTACTCCCTAAAATTTTTATGTGTAAATATTTTCCAATTTAAATGTTTAACCATAAAATATATTTAGAGACTGAAAACAGAAAATATCATATTTATGATAATTTGCCATTTTAAGAAAGGACACAGTGCTTCTCAAATAAGTAGTTGTATGATCCGACTCTTCAGGTGATGACAGCTTTGTTGATTGACAGGCAAGTGGAGGGGGGTTGTCTGGGCAGTCCATCATTAATACAGGTGTAAATCACCTGGTGGTGCAGAAAACAAACATGTGGTACATGTATTTATATCTGAATTATAATATTTATTCCCCACCTAAGCTACAATGTATTCTGAAAAAGCGTTACTGGGATCCTTTCTTTCTGCATGAGTTTCACATTGCTCAATGAAAATATGTTACAGTTGTTGAAAAAAGGTTTTTATGAGCATATTTGAATCATATTTTCTATCATAATCTCAATTATCTTTAAAAATCTAGAATCCTGCTTTTCATGTATGTAAGTGGAAGAGCTAACTAGAAAGCTTTTTATCATTAGATAAAAGTTAATGGTGTCTTTACTTCCCAACATCCCCCAAATTTGTCTGTCATGTATTTTGATACCCAAATTAGTGCCTTATATATGTAGCACCCACCCTTAATTTTGTCCTTGAATAATTTTAACTGTATAAAGTTTGCCTCCTTTTAACAAGGTGGGAATGGCGGTACATGTATGATAAGCTGTTTGATACTAGAGAGTGTATGGTACTTAGCATCTTCTCAGGCCCAAGTGTTTTTAGAACTGAGAAAAAATAGCCTTCAAAGACCATTTCCCCAGTCATCTGGCTTTTTAAAGAGGACTAAACTTGTCCAAAACTGAGTTCCTCATCTTCATCTTGAACTTACTCCTGCCAGGGGTTGCTTCTTCTTACGCAAGTACTTTTCTTCCCATTGCCCAGGCCAAAAATCTGGGTATCATCCTTGACTTCTCTCTTTCTTTTATACCTCATGCCCAATCTTTCAAAAAATTCCTTGGTTTTATGTTCAGATTATGTCCAGAACCTGTCACTTTTTACCACTTCCATTGCTCTAGCTTTATTCAAGTTACCATCATCTTTTGCTTTGATTATCATAGTAGCCTCTTAACTGGTTCCCTCCTTTCACCTTTGCTTTTTTTTTCTCTTCGTACAAAGCAGTCAGAATGATCTGAGGACAATGTAAGCAGAGTGTGTTCTTCCTTTGATTAAAAGCCACAGTGGCTGCCCACTTATCCACTGCATATGAGAATCTACATGATCTGCCTCCATTACCCTCTTCTCTCTCTGAACTCATGTCCTCAGACTTCCCCACTTCCCTCTCCCCTTTCCAACCACACTGGACTCTTTGCTGTTTCTCATATATGCTGGGCATGTTCCTGCCTCAGGCCTTTGCACTGGCTCTTGTTCAACTTCTGTCATGCCTGTACACTTCTGCTAGATATCTGCACAATGGGCTCTACCTATCCTTTAGTGTCTCATTACCATGAAAGTATCTTCACTATCTTTAAACTTACAACTTGTTTTCTTGGCTGTCTGTATCCTCCCTACTTTGTTTAGCATTGTTTCCCCCTCTCTGACACCGCTTTCTAGCAAACTACACTGTTTGTTTGTTTGTTTGTTTTAGTCATCACCTACTACAATGTCAGATCTCTGAAGGCAGGATTTTTTTTTTTTTTCTCAATATCATAGTCACAGCCCAGAACAGTGCCTGGTACATGGCATATTCTAAATAATCATTCTCATTAATTTACTCTTTTCTGTGGATAAATTTTCACTTCCATCATTTACCTATATTCTCCTCTGTGCTTCTTGGACAATTTCACATAAGTGTTAGATCTTGACTCATGAGTTGACTTTGAACAGATAGAAAGAAGCCAGAGGCATTAAAAGAGCTGGGAGAGGGTTTGCAAAGATACTGATGTAGGAAGAGAGCAGTGTGGGAAGATTTGAGGGTGGAAAGAGGCAAGAGTGTGTGAAAGGAAATGGTGCGAGAACAACATACAAAAGTTAACAGCAAACAGATTATCAAGTGTATTGTATATCATACCAAGGTATCTGAATTTATCCTCTAAGCAGTGGTGAGTCATTAAAAGATTACACAGGGGTTGACTTACTCAGGTTAGTATTTTGGGGAAAAAAACTCTGCAAAGTAAATTCGTTTTAGAAATTATGAACTCTTCAAATGTGTAGATGGGTATAGAGAACAATTTTTCTCATAAGTATCATGAAATAATATTCTATACCTAAATAAACTTGGATCCAAGTTATTTGCACATCTGAGCATGAGCAAGGGCTTGTGTGATCTATGTAAAAATAATGCCTTTGGACCCTGTCACAATTTTAAGAATTTTGTATTACTGAAATGATGTTTCTGCTTTACCATCATGACAGGAGGCTTATTACTGTACTTTCTAATCATTGAATGTATTTTGATATTATTTGCAGCTAAAGAGAAAATGATAACTTTCATTTTAATCAGAGGCATTTTCAATTACTCTTCAATCTAAATTCATAAAGAAAAATTGACTAAAATTTTTAGAATGGAATCCAATTTCGTTTTGAAAACCAAGACTTTTCTTTGTGGAAGAAAAAATAATCCATAGAGGAGGAAATTTTATTTATGGAGGAGGTGTTGGAGGATGATATTTTAGAGACAGTATGCAGGTTGCCAAACAGCAATTGTGCTTTTGTGGGTAAAGAGCCTCTACCAGGTGGACAGACTCTGGAAACAGCCACATGTTCAATTAAAATGTTTTAGTAAATTTATTGAGAGTCAGGTAGTTTTTTGTTTTTATCTCAACTTCCAGCACATCAGAGGAACTTAGCTTTAATTGTCTCTTGTAGGAATTAATCTGTATGGAAGCCTATCTCTAAATAGCCAGAGAGGCCATGACCAAATGTGAAGCCAATCTTCTCTCCACACTTGCAAGTGCCCCAGCGAGATTTGCTCACATGTAAACAGACCCCTATTGGGTTCCTATTAGTAGAGTTAGCAAAACTTATTTTAAATTGAAATTTTAGAAATTCTAATAACTTTTTGTCAGTTGGGATTTTTGATTCCAAGAGAGAGAAACTGGTTAGTTATTTTAAGCCCCAAAAGACTTTACTGGAAGGCTAATGGGGGAAGAAAGGGGAATGCAAGTTGATGGGAATGTGGAGTCTGATACAGAAAATTTACAGATGCCAGAGAGCTCTGGGGAAAGCAGGAGCCACAGTTATAGCAGAATTCTATTGCTGCTGCAAGGAATCTGGCCTCCAGAAACAACATCGTTTCAGGCTGCCAGAAACAAGTGGCTGATAGGCTAACAGGGAGTGGGTGAAACAGAGAGCAGCTCTGTCCTTTTCTGTCCTCAGTGGGAGGCAATAGTACAAGGTAGGTCTTAACTACTAAGATAATCCCAAATGGAGAATTTCATCCAAAGGGAGACCACAGTGTTCATAAGGAATCATGGGTTAGGGAGATTGGGTACTCTCAAAATGATAACTATATCCTCCATTTGTTATTTGATTGTATGTTGTCTTGCTTTGTTTGAAGTGACTGGTAGGATTGGGGTAAGGATTTTTCCTTTGTAAGTTGGCTTAAAATATCCATGTATCTATAGCTATGCACATAGTATATAGATTTCTTTCTCTTGTGGAAAAGTAGCTGTGGGTTGGAATGGAAAGTGAGGAAGGTTTTATACAGACCAAATTTACGGTCTGCCTGTAGTAACTCAGGATTATTTATAGTACTGGAGACGCAAATTGTTGGTTTGCATTATGCTTGAATTGCTCTTCTTTTCCCATGCCCAGTGCTTCTGAGTTACTAACAAAAGAAGGCAGAGTAAACAAAAAAAGTCTTTGTATATTTTTCTTCAAATTGGGTTAACATCAAAGAGAACCACTGATTAAAACTGAAGCAGATGTATGTGCACATATGTACATGCACACAGAAACCTTTCTGTATATATTTATACATTTTATATACTATTAACTGTTAAGAGTCAATTGCAGGCCTGATGTCCCTAAACATTTTAATAGGTGTTTCTTAAGAACAATTTTTTATAACCATACGATAATTGTCAAAATCAAGAAATTAATATGTACATAATACTGCAGTCTATAGAACTTATTCAGATTTTACCAATTGGCCACATGTCCTTTGTAGGAAAAGAAAATCTCAGATCCTGTAGTTTTTTTTCTTTTGAGATGGAGTCTTGCTCTGTCATCCAGGCTGGAGTGCGGTGGCACCATCTCAACTCACTGCAATCTCTGCCTCTCCAGTTCAAACGATTCTCCTGCCTCAGCCTCCCGAGTAGCTGGGATTACAGGCATCCACCACCATGCCTAAGTTTTGTATTTTTAGTAGATACGGGGTTTCACCATGTTGGCCAGGCTATTCTCGAACTCCTGACCTCAGGTGATTTGCCTGCCTCGGCCTCTCCAAAGTGCTGGGAATACAGGCGTGAGCCACTGCACCCAGCCTTTTTTTTCTGTTATCATGTCTTGTTGGTCTTTGAAATGTGAAATACTCCATCATTAATTTGGAAACAAAACTTTTATTTATTGATATATTTTAATAATTTGGCCATTATTTTATAGAAAGTCCCTCATCTAGTGTTTGGCTGATTATTCCTTATAAATCAATTTAGGTTATAGACTTTTGACAGGAGAAAACAAAAATGATGCTGTAGTTTCAGCATGTCGTGTCAGGAAACACATGAAGTCAAATCTAATTTCTGGTGATAGTAACTTTATCAGTTGGTTAAGGTGGCTTCACCGCGGGTTTCTCCATTGTAAAGTTATTGTTTTCCTTTTGTAATTAGTAAGTATTTAGTATGGAGATACTTTGAGACAATGGAAATAATCTGTTTCCTGTCCAACTTTTGCCTACTGATTATAGTATTTATTGATAATTCTTGTCAAATGTTGATTTTTCTAATTAAATTATTCCTTCTAAATTTAGAAGTTGGATTTTTATTGCAAGGAATGACTTTCCTTATTTGTTTATTTGTATGAGGGTGGATAAATGAATACTTATTCACTGTGCTATAAGCATTTATTTTTATTATTTTGATGCTGAAATTATCCAAGATTTTCCCAATGTTAGCCCTTCTAATGGGCTAACTTTAGTTTACTTCCCCAAGGGTCTTCCCTATAGCACAGTGCTTTGTATAATACTTAATAACCATATTGGATTTGCCAATAAACCAAGCATCATTTCCTCTAAAATTTTCTACCTTACCAAAGTAAACTTTTCTAAAAAGCAAATTCAGGAGAATGTACAAAACTGTGTATATATATCATGGGTTGAACATAATTCATATTTTTCTTATTTTGTCTAATCTATGACTTTTGACTTTTAATATAATTTCCTTTATATCTATTCGTTATTTTACAAAATATAAGATATTTTTCAAAATTTAGAGTAAGTAGTCAATTGAGTCTCTTGTCGGAAATAACAGACAAGTTGGTTTGTGTGTTACCTCTCCATCTGCCATCCTAAGGGAAGTTGGGAAACCTCAGGCAAGATTAATGACAGTAGAAATTTTGTTCCATGATTAACTTATATTCTGTCAGACACCGCTTTGGAACAGGTTTATAACCTTCTTTCCTCTATGCTATTTCCCCACACTATTTGCTTAAAGATTTTTTTTTTCAAATTAGTCATCATTCACTTCTTATTTCCTTTGTAGAAAAATTAAGAATTATAAAAGAGACAAAATACCAAAATACTACTTGTACTTTGATTAAGTCTTGAGATAATTTGTAAATGGCACCTGCAACTTACCCTAGACCTGGTGAAATGTCTTGTGAGGACAATATTAACTCATCCAACATTAACAGAATGGTACTTATGTGGCAGGCATTATGCTCAGGGCTTAATTAAGTTTTTGCTCCATCTTCAAAAGACTAACAGTATAGTTGGAGATGAGGTCCATAAGCAAAAATCCCCAAAAAGTTAACAAGAGCAGTATACAAGTTGTTCTGAAAATAAGGGAGCGGTGCTGAATTCTCCTGGAGGAAGCTAGTGAGCAAGGTGCATTTGAGAATAAGTGCACATCAGTGTCCAAGAAAAAAGATTTTCTTCATTTATTTTGGGATGGTTGAAATCAAATAATTTATTCTAAATGATACTATAATTGAGTTGAACAAAAATACTGATCATTTTAAATTAAACAAAGAATGTTATAAAACCAGTGTTATTAGTTTGGGAACATGTTCTGTCTGACAAATTTGCTCTGGTATAATTAGGTGACATAATGATCAAACAAATGAATGGAAGTAGTAAATGAAGCCTATCTCGAATGTTGTAAAGGTTTTGATTTTTTTTTGTCTGATGTAATTGGATTATTATGATTCTTCATATTGAACAATTAAAAAATACTAAACTTTGTGTCCAGAAATCCCTGAAAAGGGGATGTGCACGGTTAAGCTCCATGACTGAATGAAATCCTTTACATTACAAGTCAATTTTTTGGTGAATTTGCACTTAGGTATATTTTTCTCTGAAAGAATCCTTAAGTCTTATCAGATTCTCAGTGGGTCCCTTGAATCGCTCCAAATTAAGAAGCATTTGTGGAGTGGTATGCTGAAAGTAGAACAATTATTATGCTGAAAGTACAAGTCCATTAGAATTTTAGCCCCAGACTAGCTACACTCAGTACAGTCTTAGACTAATAATTTAATTTTCCTATGCTTTAGTTTCTTCATTTCTAAACCAAGAGATTTAACTAAGGTCAGTTCTCCTCCACAGACATTCTCAATTGACAAGTACATCTTAAAGATTTTTACAACTTTAAGTGGCCACAGGTTCAGTTTTATAGCCTTTACAGTGTTGGCACGAACAGTGTACTAAGAAATTTGAATCTTGCTGTTCAGTTTCCCTTGAAAAACATTTGTCTACTCTGGGCCCATATTACTGCACAGCAGCCCTTTGGAGATCAGTGCTAATACATTTGGGCAATTGAATATGCTCAGGGTCTCCACAGACCCCACCATGCCGTACAGTTTCACAGCAGCCTGCTCCACCAATTTATATGGCTTTCTGGCTCTGGAAGCATTTGGTATGGTCTCCTCAGATATGCACAGTACACCATTAAGCTAAGGAAAGAGAATATATCAGATTATTGGGAGGTGATAACAGTGCTATGAATGGACAACTTCAGTGCGCCTTTACTGAGATAATTCTGAGGCTCACTGTGTTCCTGTGTGTACCCTGATTGTGGAGGAAGTTTTCACACTTTTTGCTGAAAACGATTTCTCTGCTTGGAGTTGAAACTGATCATCAACTTATATTGGGCATCTTATATGATACTCTTACACATTTGCCGGGAACCAATATTTTAGGATGTTATGTTATACCAAAAAGGATCTGAAATTGTTAGAAAGTGTATGATAAAACTGCTCAGGCCCTGTATTTACACAAGTAAAATGAAACCTGAAGTAATTGTACATTTCAAGTTACTTCATTGACTAGATCAGGGATCTGCAAGATTTTCTGTAAAGAGACAGGAAGTATCTGTTTGTTTTGCAGGCCGTATTATCTTTTTTATAAGCACATAAGGCATCTTAGACAATACATAAATACATAAATGAATGATCATGGCTGTGTTTCAATAAAACCTTACTTAGAAATACAGGTAGAAATCGCTTCTCGGCCTTTTGGCTAAGATCAAGTGTAGAAATACAGGTAGATTTGGCTTGTGGGTTGTAATTTGCCAGCCCCTAGGCTAGGTAATCATTAGAATATGGTGTCTATGAAGAATAATCACAAAGATTAAAACAGGATGCTACTATAGGAGGTATTAGAAAAGAAGACCCACAGGAAAAGTGATCTGGGATTGCTTAACTTCACCAAGAGGAGACTCTTGGGTAATATAATTTATGTTTGACATAGAAAATAATTTCTTGACAATAAAAGTGGTTACATTTTAGAATGATTATTATGGCAGTTTGCAGACTCTTTCTGAAAGGTTGTAAACATAGTATAATTTTTCATCTTTCTGAGTTAGTTTTCAAAGATATTTGAACAGGATAATCTCTAGGCACTGGGAGATGAACAACTAGAAATGTAAATTCAAACAGTTTTACATTCACTGTCGTTCATCTCCCATTGGACAGAAGCAGACCAACAATTCAGATTTCTGATGTTTATATTAGTAGTTAGTACTTTCATATTCTTAGGAAAGGATTTTTTAAACCCCTTTCCTAATCTCTGAAATGCCCAAGTGTTCTAAGTAGCATGGTTGATTAACATATAACGAATCTATTAGTACTGCATTTAATGATGATGAAATGCTACATACATTTAAAATAACAGATATAATAGCTCACTTAACAGAATTATCCTAAAGTTCTTTTGGAATCCTCAGAATACATTTACTTGTTCTCTGAAGTTATCTGTGCAGACTACTGTGATTTCGTGAAGGGATAACGCAAGATCATACACCTACTTTTCATTTCTTTTTTGGTCATGTTTCATGTGTCTCTGCCTTAAGGCAATAGCTACAGTAACTTTAGCTGGCTTTGAGCTAATATCTCACTTATATCAAATAGATTATAGAAAAATATGGTGACAGCATTGGCGGGGAGTTTGGAGGACATCTAATTCAAACCTCTCATATTTAGGACAAAGAAATGAGAACCCTGGGTTGAGTTTTCGTGCACCTGATGAGGAACTAGAACTTCAGATAGACTGTTTATTACACAAAAATAACTTTTTAAATTTGAGATTTTTTTGGCCAAAAAATTTTATACAGCAGTAAACTCAAGTTTCATAGATCTTTGTAGGATTTGTTGTTGTATATAACCCATTTAAGTTTAAATACCCAATTCTTTTTGAGGGCTGGACTCTGATCATTCTGGCAGTTAATTATTTTATTTTCCTAACATGAGTTCTGTATTATGAGAATTTATGCTCTCCATTCCAATACTGGAATAAAATAAGAGCATGATACTAGAGATTGCCATCCCATGTGGTGTGTTAAAGATTCAATCGATTCTGTTGCAGTCTCATTGGGAAGGAGCAATAGGGAGACAAATGTGGTCACTGCATCATACATATTAGATGGTAAATAAAATTTAATAAAAAGCAGAGAACTTTTTCCTGTTAGGAGGGAATAAATTTGAGCATAATTGCAAATTAAAATTTTATCTGGGAATATCTATGTCTTACAAACATTCTATAATGAAGAAAAAATAAGCTATTTTCTAGTGTAAATCTTAAGTCATAATGATGTGTACGTGTGTGTGCGCGCACAACAAAATAGGTATAATGACCTCATCTATTCCATTATATTTTACCATCTCTTGTACATGTGATTAAAGCTGCTCCCCTTAAAGTATGAACATAGGGAGGCTTTGAACTTATTTCAGGGATTCCACATTTAACCAAGAAGTTTTTTGGAAAGCTTAACTTAGATTTACCATACCAATTAGTTTTTAACTGTTTGTTTGTGTTTGTGTGTGAATAATCTGTAAGAAAAATTAGTCTCATTAAATTAGTCACTATTTCAGCATGACGAACATAAATAGTCTTTTCCAGCTTAATCACGTGGAACGTGCAACTTGACCCTGAACAATTTTACCCTTAGGTGGTTTTATGCTACTGATATCAAAGAAATATATTCTCATCTCTGAATATAATTCCAAAAGAGGAGTTCCAAAAATTACAACAGCATCATATTTGGAGGACTGATTTCCTTAAGATGAATTACATCTGGCACATTTAACATTAATTTTTTAAAAAATGAAGCATGACTTACAGTAACATGCACAGATCGTAGTGTGCAGTTTAAAAATTTTGAAATGAGCATACACCTTCGTAACTTACACACTTATCAAAATATAGGACATCTCGTCACCACAGGTTTCTCCTGCTCCATTACATCATCCCCTGAATTGAAGCTGTACCCCTGGCCCCCTTCATGGCCACCCAGGCAACCACTGCTCTGATTTCTATCACCATAGTTTAGTTATTCCTCCTCCAGAATGCTATATAAATGGCATCATCACATATTCCCTCTATTGTGTCTGACTTCTTTACTGCAGAATGTTTTTTGAGGTGCATACATGATGTTGCATGTATCAGCACTTCATTTCTTTTTATTGTTGAGTATGAATGTTTTTATGAGCTCTTCTTTTCTGATATGAGTTAAAACTATGTGAGAAGAATGAATTATCTTCTTAGAAGTTACAGAATAAGGCTATATTTGAAGATTTTCTCCTCCACATAGGTCACTTCATACTATAACTTATCCTATTACACAAAGTATATCTACGTAAACAAAATTATTCTAATTACAATGAAAACTACTAGTTCAAATATTTTACAATAAATATTTTAGGAAAGACATTGTATCAGGGTATTAGAGTTTTTAATATATACATAGTTAACATTCATTCATTTTGTTAAATACTTATTGAAAGCCTGCTACATGGCAGACATAATACTGTAAGAATTTTCTCATGTTTTGAAATGATATATAAAAGCTCTAGAAGAAATGAAGTATTAGTAACTGATCTAAATCTCTGTATTTATTTATAATTGATAATTACCAGTTTTAGTATTAATCTGTCACTTTATAGGCTGATGCAAATGAAAAAAAAGTTATTTGTGAAGATACAGGATCTGAGAAAAGTGAGTTCCTATACATCATTTTTCAAAAACTGTCCTGGAGGCTTTCTTTGCTGCTTGTTCTTGAAAAGTGGACTCCATGGGGTTGAGGCATCATGGAGATTTTAATTAAGTTTTAATTAAATGTTTTTCATGGTTTTGCATAATAAGGAGATAGTATCAAATCTAATTCCTGAGAAATCTAACATGCATCCTGGTAATCAACACATGAGGAAACTCTAAGCATCCACATATAATTTAGTGCTGTTTCGATTAAGTATATTTTAAAAGGATAATCCTTACATAGTTTCTGAATATATTCATTAAAATTGGTAAACTCAGTAGAACACTCTAGGGAAGAAATTTTTTAATAAAACTTCAAATTTTTGTTGGTTTGATATACTGACAATTTAGTAATTTAATGTCTCTGAAATTAGTTTGTGTATATTTTATTTGCTAATTTGTAAAAATATTACATAAATACTCTTGGATTTTTAAAAGTCTAAGGACATAGATTATAAAGTGTCATATCACTTTCAAATGTGTGAAGATAGTAAGAGTTGCCTACATTGTTTGTAATTGAGGGTAATAATATATTCACACTATAGAATTGTAAGGCTTACCTAAGATAGGATCTCAAAGTATTTCACTGTTACACCTTGGGTAGAAGGAATACTTTAGGCCTTATATCCAAATGAAGTTGTATGGATAATTACAAACATTAACTAACAGGATTGAACATATAAAATATATCACAGTTTTTTCATTGCTTAATTTTTAATACATTGTAAGCCTTAAGCAATTGAAAGTGTCCTGTGCCCTTGACTTTTAAGAGATGAGTTTTAAAAACTTATAACGTGTAACGTACTCCAATTGAACAAATGTATGTTGAGTTTTAACTATTTGCTAAGGATTATATTAAGTACTAGGAATACAAAGATGAATAATGCAGGATTCCTCACTCCCTTTGCGTTATTCAGCTTTTTCCCTTACTCCTTTTAGTTTTTTCATTCAATAGTTATTTTTTCTCCTAATTTTAAGGTCTACCTTTTAACTGTAAAAGGATAGATTGAACTAGATGGTGTCTAAGTTTTCTTCCAATTCTGCAGTTCTATGCCTTCTAGATGTGTGCTTTGAATGCTAACATGGATATGTGCAAACACTGAGGCACGTTTTGCTTAGACATGCAGCAAGTTTGAAATTCATTTATATCCATGTTTAAGAAACTCAGCTTCAGAGTCAGATGGGCCTAGGTACAAATATTTACCACTCAGGCAAGCTACCAAATATCTGAATTTTTCTCTGTGGCGTATTTTATAAAGTGGGGATAAAAATACTACTTCCTTTATAAAGCATTATGAAGACTATATGAGAGAATGCATGTAAAAGACTTAAACAGGTGCTTTCAGAATATAATAAACTCGAAATAAGTATTAGTCGTTATTCATCAGGTGGTTTAAATATAGGTAATTTACTTGTTTGGAAAAATATTCCTAAGTATTCACAAGTTAGGTAAAGTGCATTTGTCCTTATTTTACAAGAGGAGTTAGTGAACTTTAGTGAGGATGACAAAATAAATGTATTTTCTGTCTATGCTAGTCATGTTCCTGTCAAGAACCATGGTCAGAGATTCTTTGTTGGTGGCAGACTATCACACAGTGGAATCATCTTACATCTAGTATTTTCATTGCTCAGCACTGTGCTGAAAACAACAGCTCTACCATATTTGCCCAGTGAGCAAATGATTGGCTGGATGAATGGATGAAAATGTTTGCTGTTAATACACTAAATATAAAACAAAAATTTGCCTGAGGCAATATTAGTGAATAGTTAATAGAGACAAGATTTTAGCTTTACTACTTGTTGGTACTTTTACATAATTTCCTAATCCTCTATTTCTTACAGTGATGCATACACATGGACAACGTTGCAGTATAGTGACTTCACAAAATGTGATGCAATCATATTTTTTACTTATTTGTAACAAGAATCCCTACTGAGGTAGCTAGCATTAATTTTCCTATTTTATTTTCAGAAAATGTGGGACCAGAAAAAAATAGACAACCTAATGTGACAGACTGATTTTTAATCGATCCAGTAAATGTTACCCTGTTTCAGAGAGAGGTGCTTCTTTCCCAAAGTTACAGCATTATCTCACCTATTCGTAGCCAAAGATGTCATTATGACTTTAAGATGCACTTTCCAGCAGTGCCCTGGAGCTCTTTTGCATTCCCATGGACCTGTTATGATTATGGAACCCCATTAAGAAGATTCCCTTTGAGATATTGAGATAAAAAATACAGAATGTGTATCATTAAAAGTTATAACATTGGACCTAAATCATGCTTCCCTTTCTATATCTTTGATCTTAATGATCTGAGTTTGGACCAGTAAGGTATTATGCTCTTAGAACAGCTGCTGGGGTATAAAAGAGCATTTTAGAGAGGGATGGAGATTGTGAAATATGAATTGAAATCAGGGCTAGTGAAGTTAATTCAGCAGCTGTGTATAAAGAAGCATTTTGATGTCTAGTATGGTAATGCACCAATACTTATCGTCAGATAATTTTAATTAAGCAAACCTTAAAGTATTAAAAATTAGAAATAGTTTAATTAAATCTTAAAGTATTAAAAACTAGAAATATTTTTAGACTTTTCTCCTCTATGTTTTGCATGTGGAGTCAGAGGGAGAGTAGAAATATAATGAGGACCTAAAAAACTGCCAGTAGGAAAATCAGTTGAAATAATCCAGATGCTTCTACTATTTTAAAGGTCAAATCTGGTTTGCTCATAAAGCCCAGAGTAGTATGAGAGGAGATGTTTAATAAATCTTGGAATTTGGTAGTAGAATAAAAGTGGTGAATTTACAGACCTTAAGCTTGGTTGCTTGGATTTTCACATTATGCCATCTAAGAGTGGAAAAGATTTCTTCCAGCTGTAAAATTGTGGGTTAAAAGAAATGTCACACTTTAACTTTTTTTCCTTTTTAAATCCATATGCTCTGAATGTTACCAGATTTTCAGACTTTAGGAACTGAAGGCTTTTTATTCATAGGACAGGCTTTGCAGGAACTACTATACTGCAAATTCATCCCCATAACTCTCCTAAAATACATATATTTTTCTTTGGAAATACCAACTCTTAGATAGCAAGAATAATTTCCTTGTGGCTTTCATAGCTTTTGGCTTTTGTCTGAAAGATCCAGAAAGTGCAGAGGTTATGATGTATTGCTTTAGTGACATGAACACTTGTCCCTTAGGATTGACATTTCAGGAACTTCTTCATGTGTTACAAAGCCACATGCAGAGAGTGCTTGAAAGTCACTGGATAGCTGACTTCACCCACAGGGAGAGTGACATGGACCTGGAGTAAAGCCTTTTCAGTGAAAACCTTTAGGCATAATTAGATTATTCTAGCAGGTAGTGGATTCTTATCAATCCAGCCATCTCCAGAGGATGCTGAGGGCTACCAGTCTCTCATGACAGCTTTCACTGGCTGGTTGACGCTGAACTCTGAGTTAACTTCAGGGACCTTTTGAATTGCCTTCAGGGTGTGGCACAAGAATGCAGCAGGCTCAAGAGATTTTAAAGATTCATTCTCCGTGTGAGTTGGCCCTAGGGATTCAGAGAGAAACTGAGATGGTGGTGGTAATTCTAGGGCCCTGTGAAATGTAAGCTATCTATAAAATACTGATGCAACGTATAGTGAGCTATTCTGGTGTTAGTGCATTAGTGTGCCAATCCTGGCATAATAAACAAAATATTTATGAAATGCTTAACTGACATATATTGAAATATACATCAAATATTGGTATCAAAAGAGGGCTGATACTATGTGGTAGGTTAGTTGGGTTTACATAATCTTTGCTTGAACATTGTTATTATGGGAAGCATGGTTTTAAAGGAACAGTTCAATTACATACTCATTAGTTCTCTTATGCACAAATATTTAGAGAGATTTTGTTACAAATATGTTAGGTGCTTACCCATTGTCTGTTTTCTTCCATTGTTGTTTAGGCCAAGACAATGTAAGCCTTTTATGACCTTCCTGCTCCCTACTTTCTCAGCCATGAGATCCCATTCTGACCAATGAGGTCTAAGGTCCACGGGCTATGGTAGTTCTTAGAAAAGCCTTTACTTTCTTGGTAAAAGTGAACACACATTGTTGGCTTAGCCAGTCTGGTCATCTTTGCTTTCATCTGTTTGTTGTTTCATTTAGAAGTTGAATTAATGAGTACAGCTCCCTCGTACTTCTGGCTATGGGAGGTAAATAAACTCTTAGTTATTTAAGGCATTTTGAAATCATGGTTGCAAAGTGGCTGCCACACCTTTTAGGTATCATATTTTTCCTAGGGTTTAAAACAAAGCCCGTCATGACTGATATCCCTTTAGATGTCATTGGCCATACCTGGTTCACATAGCTGGAAACGCAGGTCACAAATATAGAAAGTGTCTCTATCCCTGTTGTCTTCATTTAGTAGTTGAATCTGTGAGTTCAACCACCTACCTCTGAACTTTCATTATTTGTTTAAAGCATTGTAGTAATACTGTATGCTATTTATAGCTGAACATTTGACAGAATAAGTAGAATTTGGAGGGAGGAGAATATTTGAAAGTTAGGAAAAGTATGAATGAAGGATGAGCTAATGAGTAGATTTTCTTAAGTGGATCAACTATTCTCTAAAGAAGCGGAAAGTCAGTTATTAAATCCATAAAAAGCTTTATCATAAAATGAAAATCTATTCTAGCATTATCGTAAATATTAATAAAATAACTAGGTAAAACATTTTGCTAGTCCATTTATTATGTTTTCAAAAAGTATTTTCTCAACCAGTATTTAGGAAACACTTCCAACTATGTAAACAACTCTTATATAGACAGACTGGTCGAAGATAGAGGATAAATAATCCCAAATGCTAGTCTTAAAGTGTCTGTGTTTGTACTGAGCAATCAGGAAACGTTTTGCAGCACATCTGCTTACTCTGAACTTAATGGAAAGGCCCCAGGACTGCAGCAATGAGGTTAATTTATTCATGGATTATTAATTGTTGATTATATGTGACTCAGTCTGTGGTAACTCACCATTTATAAAAAAATTGCTTTCTGTTTAGGTTAGACACATTGATAAATAACAATTAGAGAACATATTTTACACATCCAACCTTAAGGGTTCTTATTGTTCTTTAAAACTAATTATAATAAGATGTTTGGAGCAAGATTTGGTCAAAAGGCCAGTGAATTCGAAATACCTCAGTAAACCAAAGAAGAATTGATTTAGAAATGGCAAATTTCATGTTGAATAAGCTACTGTCCTAAGTAAAAAAAAAAAATCAGTCTGTTGTATCAAAATATTTTTTTTTCTCATTCGGATTCATACTGGTGACTATTTCATTATTGCAGAGGAGCCCAATGTGGGTGAAATGTTACAAATACTAACAGTGAAGAAATCTGGTTCTCTTAAATCTGTTTTTGGCTGAAGGTACAAAGTTTCCCAGTGGTGTCTGTTACAAAGTAACATGCAGGACTTGGCAGCAAGTTACAGATAACAAGACTTCCTTCCCAAAGACTGTCCAAGCCACATGCTAAATTTTGCCCATCTGTCACCAGTCTCCTCTGTCCCATGTCAGAGTCAAATTTGGAAACTGGTGACATTGGAGGTACTTGTTATGCCTGGCAGAACAAAACCCAAAGGTCTTATTGCTCATGACAGTTCAGATGTACTTGAACAGTAATTACTGTTCATATGGAGTTCTTTGAGGTGTTCTTCTGTTTCATAACTTCCCATCTTCCTTTAGATATTCCCAGTGTAGAAGGTACTGAATATTAGAAGCAGCAAGAAATGGTACCACAAATTATTTTTTAAATTTATTTTATGTGAAAGTCAAAGAATGCTAATACAAACCTAACTTTTGATGGACTATGATTATTGCATATTACCCAACTAGGTAAGTCTAAGTAATACAGAGTTAATAACTATGTTTTCAGAGAAATATTATTTAACATATTTTAGTTTTATGAGTATATAATTGAAAACATCACATTAAAAGTTATTAATTTATACAAAATATGAGTGAATCTCAGAAACAAAATGTTGAATAAAAGAAGCCAGACACAAAAAAGTATATACAGTAAGATTCTACTCACATAAAGTTCAAAAACAGGCAAAACTAGTGTGTGTTCTAAAACAATAGGGTAGTGATTATTCTAGAGATAGTACTTGAAAGTGGGGCAAAGTAGGGGCTTCTGCTATGTGAGTAACGTTCTCTTTCTTCCTGTAGCTAAAGGTTACATGATACATTTATATTGTGGAAGTAGATCCTGCTGCACATTGATAGTTTGTATACTTTTCTGTTTGAATATCATTCTTCAGTTGAAAAAGTAAAATAATTAACTTGTAAAGTAAAATAACAGTTATTTTAGAAAAAATACACAAAACCACAATAAAAATTATTTTTCAACATAATTCAGAATTATTAATGATAATGTTAATTATTTATGGAACATATCTGTGTTAGACATGGTTCTAAGTGTTTGAATTACGTTACTTTCCTTAGTGATTACACCATCTTAGAGGTGTTGTTTGTTAAAGAGGAATTGGGATTTGGGATTTAGAGAAATTAAGCAGCTTGCTCAAGGCCACATCTCAAGTTAGGAGTTGTGTGTAAATTTGAACATTTGTTTGTTTAACTTCAGCAAGGAGGAGAAGCTTTTGCACTGTGCCACGTGCTTCCACTAACCATCACAGTTGCACACTGAGACAAATTAATTTCAGACTCTGGACTGAATTTTCATTTTGAGGATGAGCAGTTTTCTTTTTAGATTGACCTTTCCATTTCCATGATAATCAATGATTGTTATTATAACCAAGCCTTATCCTCAATCTGTACTGGGGTTTTTTATAGCTCAAGAGGGAATCAAATATAAAGCAGCAATAGTAGTTTAAAACTGAAGTTTGGAAAGTCCAAAAATGATTAGCAGTCTTTCATAGACAATCCCAATGGATAAAGTTGGGGATATTTTGATTGGCAGCCTCATATATATTTTTTATTATTTTAGGAAGCTTCTTCCTAGTCTTGACCTTTGTATTTCTAAAAGTTTTGGTTGAGAGAAAAAAAAAAAAACGGAAGATAGTAAGATAAAATTCCATGAATTTAAGAACAGTGATTTTAAATTTGTTAGGGCTATGTCATGTAATTATATTTTTAAGAACCTGGTAGTCTAATGAACCACATTTTATTTCTCATTAGAAAACTGATTTCTTCCCATTGGTCATACGCAATTCCTGGTGAAGGAGTAAGTGCTAAGGAATAAAGGATATAAGGCAGATGGGTCTGTACCTTGGAGAAGACAGGCATTAACTTTTTTGCAAATCAGAATTGCAAGTTAAATAAGTGAAACATCAATGTTGTATAGCTCGAAAAGTACTGCTTCATCTCATTTTACCCTTGTGATTCTGAGATCAGTATCATTGTTATGTCCATTTTACAGATTAGAATCTGAGGCTCAAAGAGGCCAATTAGTACAGACACATTTACCCAGTAGGTAACAGACTGTGGGAATGAAGGGGAAGAAAATTAATTATTGCTAGATAAACTAGGAAGGCGTTATAAAGAAATGCATGGTTAGGTGCTTCAGGAACAAGTCAGATTTAAACACAAGAAAGTAAGGGGAAGGGCACTATGGTTTGAATGAGCTGTGAGAGCCAAAACCCTAAATGCAGGAGGAAGCATGTCTCTTCTGGTCTATGGTCAGGCATCCACTGTGGGTGAAAAACAGGTTTCAGAGCCATTGCAGTTTGGCTGGCAATAAAATTATTTTGTGATCACATCATGGAGGCCTGGTTCTGTAGGCTCTAGAAGGAAAGACTCTTGTGTGTGTGAGAAAACACCAATATTCTGGGTGGGTGCAGTAAGTGAAGAGACAGAAGAAAAGAAACCAGGTAGTGAGTTATGACAATAGTGTAATGTGGGCTTCAATTAGGATGAAATGGTAGAAACTGGAAAAGAAAAGGTGGAGGGAAGATTGAAGGACACTCCAATGGTCATCGTTTCCTAAGGAGGCCCAGTACTGCGACCTTTATATAACTTTCTATTTGATTACCATCAGAGGAATCCTGAGGAGTCTTATAAAGTTTAATTATAACTCTACTTTGTCACTATTTTGGGAAAATAGAGTAAATTTATTAAAATTACAGCAAGAGTAAATGCGGTACTTTTCACTTATTCAGATTATTTTTTATTTTCTATAGATACATTATGAAATCCAAGTTTGAATTATAAAGCTTTGGCCTCTTGAAGTTTTTGAAGTAAATATGACTTGCTGTATCACACACAGCTATGACTTCCTACATTTCCAGCTTGTGCACCTGGCATGTTTGATACTCAGATTTTTTTAAATATCCTCTCCTCTATATAACAAGATAACTTTTTAGTAATAGGGTAATATCAGTAATATTATTAGTTTTTGATTTGTTCTTTAGGTTCAAAACAACAATGAAATTAGAGTACATTTTAATTTTAAGGTTTAATTCAAATATTATAAATTGTTCTACACATGCAATAAAATTAATAGTAAGCAAATGAAAATGTTACACCTTAGAGTTTGTACTGTTTCATTGATTTAAACACAAATAAAATTCCAAGTAGGCGCATAGGATGACAGAATTAAGGTAATTTAAGTTCTAATTCTTCTTTACACAGACTGCACTACTATTGCTTATTCTGAAACAGATAGTAGTACTACATGTGTTAGAGACACAAATTGCAACTAAAGCAAACTCAGATGATTCTGAACTGTTATAAAAATTACACTTGTTGGCTGGGCATGGTGGCTCACGCCTATGGTGCCAGCACTTTGGGAGGCTGAGGTGGGTGGATCACCTATGGTCAGGAGTTTGAGATCAGACTGGCCAATATGGCGAAACCCTGTCTCTTCTAAAAATACAAAAAAATTAGCCGGACATGGTGGCGCACACCTGTAATCTCAGGTACACAGGAGGCTGGGGCAAAAGAATTGCTTGTACCTGGGAAGCAGAGGTTGCAGTCAGCAGAGATTGTACCATGGCACTCTAGCCTGGGAAACAGAGGGAGACGTTGTCTTAAAAAAAAAAAAAAAAAAAAAAAAAAAAGATTGTAATGATCATGTGTAGTTTCGTTCTTATCTGTTAGAGATTAGGTCTCATCTATTAGAAATAAGTGGAAATTAATTGTATGTTGGTTGTTCTCCAAACTTCTATGCAGAATACCATGTTTATGAAAGGGTGCGTAATTGCCAATTTGGAACTTATGTACAGTATTAAACTCAATAATAATGATATAGCTGTTTAGACATTAGACCAATAAAATGTTTTTAGGATGTTTTGTCATTGAAATTTGATGGGCATGTGATGATCATAAAAAGCTAACCAACATATATCATCAGTCTTATGAATGGTTTTAGTTTATCTGCAGGCAGTGCCCTCCTTAATTGCCTGTGCCTGGGGAAGACTGCTTCCTCTGCCCTACTTTTGTCTGCCTAAGGCACTGCCTTGACTAATGCCTTTTTTCTTGTGAAATGACTTTTTCCTTCACCCTGCCTCCTGACACATGTCTTTATTACCCTTCCATTCTCAATCAGATACCACCTACATTATTTGATTTCCATGACTGAATGCTGTCTCCTTCCTTTGAACTCACAATGTACTATTTTCATTACTCTATAGACCACCTACTGATAATAACTTTGCAAGTATTGTTGCTGAGAGTAGAGTCATACTTATTTTTCATTTTTCAGCACCTTGAATTGAACACTTATCATCAATCAGCCAAACCAGTCTATACACACTTGATAGTGCTTAAACCAGAAGGAAACTATCACAGTGACCCCATTTGTTTTTGCTTTGTTGTCATTGTTATAGAGACTCAAAAACAGGATTTGGGAGATATTACATGAAAGCCTTTAACTCAATATGCAAAATTAATTTCATATTTTGTTCTATAAAATTCTAAACTTATTTAACATTTCTATCTTCCTCCAGAACAACATGAGGAACTCTGCTGCAATCCAGCCTCACTCCTCTTCTCCTGCTATCTTACTAATGTCTGTAATTGTTCTTCTACATATATTTTTAAAGCCCTCTGAATTAGTTTTTTACGCTCAGTGTCTAGTAAGAATTACCAGATTTTATAATTACTTTCGTCACTGTTTTATACATTTCATTTCTTCTTTCCATGTTTTTTTTTTTCTTCCTGAAGAATATCCTTTAGTAATTCTTGCAGGGAGCATCTTTTGGCGGTGAACACTCCTTAGTTGTATGTATGGAGGGTTCTTTGTCTTATCATCACTGATGAAACTTAGGTTAGCTGGGCATAAAATTTTAGACTGTTAGTTACTACTTCTCAGCATTTTCGAATAGTCTGGCTGCTATTGCAGTTGAGATACATGCTATATGCTGCTAGTTTAAGCATCAGTTGCCAATAGGTAATTTATCTTTTGTTTAGGAGGCTTTTAAAGTTTTCTCTTTATCCTTAATGCATTCTAGTTTTATTATAATGCATCTAAATATGAATTTACTTTTAATTTATCTGGCTTCCGGTTTTTGCTTTCTATCTGAGAATATGTTTTTTCTTTTTTCTTTTCTTTTCTTTTCTTTTTCTTTTTTTTTTTTTGAGATAGAGTCTTGCTCTGTCCCCCAGGCTGGAGTGTAGTAGGGTGATCTTGGCTCACTGCCAACTCTGCCTCCTGGGTTCAAGCGATTCTCCTGCCTCAGCCTCCTGAGTAGCTGGGGTTACAGGTCTGTGCCACTATGCCCAGCTAATGTTTGTATTTTTAGTAGACATGGTGTTTCAACATGTTGGCCAGGCTGGTCTTGAACTCCTGATCTCAAAATCTGCGCACTTCAGCCTCCCAAAGTGCTGGGATTACAGGCGTGAGCCACCGTGCCAGACCACATTTTACTTCAGTTCTTAAAAATTATCAGGCATTATTATGATTCTTTTTAAAAATACTGGTTTTTCACCATTATCTCAACTTGCAACTTCTGGATCTTCTGTTAGTGAGGTGTGCGAGCAGAGAGACATTAGTAGTACTCACTAATATTTTAATAGTTATTCCTTCAAGGACATATGTGTGACTATACCTCTTGGCCCCTTGAAGTTAAGCAGAGCTCTGTAACTAATTATGGACAATAAAATGTGAGAGAAGTGATGTGTATTATTGCCAAGTTGAAGCAAGGAAAAGCCTCTGCTCAAGTCTCTATTCTCTTTTCTTCTGCTTTAGCAATTATGAAAGAGGGACCGAATGAATAGTAAATAAACTTTTATGAAGCTACTGATACTTGAGAATATTTGCTACTGCAATGTTGACCCTCCTATCCTGAATAAAATAGAAAGCTTCTCAAGCTAATCTGCATGTTACCTAAAATTCTCTTACATAGTTGTCATTTACTTGTTTCTCTGATATAATCGTTCAGTTGAATAATTTTTTCTTTAGCTGTGTTCAGCTCAGGATTAGTCTCTTTTTCAGTTTTAATTTTAGTTATGGTAATTTTCTTCCTAGCATTTATAACTCCATCTTCATCATAACCATGTTCTCAGTTTATAATAATAATTTACAGTCTGTTATACTTGAATTATGTTATTTCTATTTATTTCTACAAGTATTTTAAACATTTATTTGTACATTATTTTCAGATTTTTATTATTTACATTTCCCCAAAGTGAACTCTCTCAATTGTTTAGAATGTCAGCTGTATTGTGTGGCATTTTTCTCATATGAGATTAAATTTTTGTTTGCTAATTCCATTTGAGTGAGAGATTTTTAGTTGTGGTTCTTGTTGCTGTTGTTTGTTTTGTATTTCTTTTCTCCTGGTGGTTCTGTATGTTTCCTACTAGTTTTGCCATTACCTGCATCCAGCTCCTCTCTATTCAGAACTAGGCCATGCACTGGCATTTTGGGTCTCCAGTCTGGCAGGGGTAGTGATATTTTACAAGTCTTGGTGGCTAACTCAGAGAATAACAGGATCCAGAATGAAAAGTAATCTTGGCTCCAATTACTCACCTGACTGCAGCTTGACATAGTCTCAGCCCTGGGCAATAGTTACCATTTTTTTTTGTCAAGGCTCCTCTCATAAATCAGGGAAACTAAACCCAACCTCTAGTTTTACATCCTGAGGCTAGCCTCTATCTCTTGACAGAGACAGAGCACTTTGAGTTCCTGTTATTCTCCTCCCTCACCCCATTTTGAAATTTCTTCTTTCCAGTTCAAGAGCCTAGGAAGTTATACTATTGTTTTGCATTTCTTTTATAGAATGTTGATCTTGTTTCAGAGTTCAGTTTTGTCTTTTTAAATATTGTATATAATATAACTTAAATATATAAATATGTATCTGTATGTGTATCTGTGTGTGTGTTTCATTGCTTTGGATCTGAAGGAGAGGGAATGAGTGTTTATACCTGCACTCACAATTCCATCTTAATAAGCAGTCAAAGTCTAATTCAAATGAGGTTAGTCTCTGGCTCATCATATGGTGATCCTTCTTTTAATACCAATTACAGATACTTCATTTTGATTTAGTTCCCTTTCAGTGGATTTCACTTAATTTTTTAAAGATTCTCTGAGAAATGAGGAAGTTTTTTGGTGTGGATTGAGGCAAATGATGGAGTCGGAAAGACCATCATAGTAGCCTCATGAGAATCATTAAAAGCACCTGCCACTCAACTTAATCCTTTGCTAATACAAATGGATATATGGATTAACTTAGTATTTAAGTCTTCCCATACTTTTTGACCCTTCATTTAGCAGTAGAATTAATAATAACTTAAGAGAAACATAAATGAAGAGATGTAAAAACATCAGGAGTAAAATCACTTAATAAAATGTTGGTGGAGCTAGTGAAGATTATGACACATTCATTTTCTGTGTTACTGTGGGTGAGATGAAATCAGATTATTTTATTTTATTGCATATGGGTGCCACTTTCTGAGGTTGCATAGAATATAAAATGCAGTGTTTTTCAAAGGAGTGCCCATGGAGATAGAACAAGGTTTTAGTTTCAAGATTAGCTTTTCTTTTATCTGTCTTTTGCTGAGCCTTTGCTAACACACATGTGTCTCCTTTGGGAGTATTTTATAGGGAATCACAACATCTAAAACAATTTTGGGGATAATTTTTCACATTGTTACAGAATACCTTCTTTTACTAAAACACTTTAAAAAAAATACGCTCTCTGGCCGGGCGTGGTCGCTTGTGCCTGTAATCCCATCAGTTTGGGAGGCTGAGCCAGGTGGATCACCTGAGGTCAGGAGTTTGAGACAAGCATGGCCAACATGGTGAAACCCTGTCTCTATTAAAAAAAACAAAAATTAGCCAGCTGTGGTGGCGGGCACCATAATCCCAGCTAATTGGAGACTGAGGCGGAGAATCACTTGAACCTGGAAGACAGAGGTTGCAGTGAGCTGAGATCATGCCACTGCATTCCAGCCTGGCAGCAGAGTGAGAGTCTGACCAAAAAAAAAAAAAAAAAGCATTTACTTGCTATTATATTATTCCTTCTTTATCTAAAAGAAGACATACTTTACAATGGATAATCATTTTGGTGGAAACAGTTTTAAAACATATGGCTTACATTTTACCTCTCTACTGAGTTGAATAGTGTTTCTCCAAAATTCATGTCTACCCAGAACTTGTGACTTATTTGGAAATGAGGTGCTTGCAGGTGTATTCAAATTAAAATGAGGTCATACTATATTAAGAGTGAGTACTAATTCAGTGACCAGTAGGAACAGGGAGATTTGGATATAGACACAGAGAAGAGAGAGTGACATATGAAGAAAGAGAGATTGGAGTGATGCATGTACAGGCCAAGGAATGCGAAAGATTGCTAGCAATCATCAGAAGCTAGGATAGAGGCATGGAAAAGATTTTCTCTCAGAGGCTCCGGAAGGAACCAACCCTGCTGATGCCTTGGTTTTGGACTTCTAGCTACCAGAACTGTGAGAGATTAAATTTCTGTTGTCTTAAGCCTCCCAGTTTGCGGCACTTTTGTTGTGGAAACCCTAGGAAACTAATATACCACTTTACACAATATATTTTAAATGTAATGCAACCTTTATCTGTGTTATAAACAATTTCTGCTTTGTTTTCATGCCATGATGTTCTAAGGAACCTTTGAAGTGCATTGCATTGGATTTACCTTGCCCTTAAAGAAAGTAAACAAGGTAATTTTGCTGTCCTTGCTGGGCATTCTGTTGTCTTGTCAGCAGCTATTATGTTTCTTTATATAGCTTTCCCTTTTTCTTTCTTTGTGTCTATGCAGCTGTTGCACTCCAAGAACTGAAGGTTTCCAGGAGAAAAAAGAAACTCAACCAACCAAAGTTTACTAAATCAGTTATTGAATTTCACCTACAGTTCTTAGGCTATGGGCTCAAGTGTGAGAGTCCTTGGTTTCCCAATGTATATTGGCCATAGTTGCTCTGGGAAAAATGGTGGGGTGGTGGTGGTAGTAAGGCTTATTGTCAAAAACGGATTGAGAAGTGCTGCCTATGGCACTTCTTCTCTGGCAAATTTATACTCTTACAAGATATAGTCAAGACTTTCAGAAGTTTTAAAGTAACAAATCTTGTTTAAACTAACACTTGACACCAGAACCCTTTGTTGTCATCTATTAATATCTCATGATTCTACAGAAACCACTTTGAGGAACACATTTAAAAAGAAAAATGTCTGTTCCTTACTAAGCAGTTTTCTCTAAGCCTACAGCTGACATGTTTTTGGGGGGCTTTCAACTCAGACTTTGTTTTGAATATTTGAGGTTACCAAAAGCAGGAGTGTCAGAAACATGATGAGTTATGCTAATTTGTTTTTAACAGTAATTAATCTTCCTAAAGTACTCTTTATTTAAATAGGAGTTTATTTGTTTGTTTGGGGCCATTTTGCATTTATTTTCCTGTCTCAATCTAGGTGCCAAGAAAGATTAAATAAACTTCTATTTGGAAAATTCTCTGTAAAACTGAAGTCAAAGACAGATAAGCAAATGTTACAATTGGACTACTGTTTTTTATCTGTATATTTAGTCCTTCACATTTCCCATGGTGTCTTGTTTTTGAGTTAATTATGTGGCATCATGTCATATATCTAATTATTTTAATTCAGAAACCAAACAGGGTTGCCGAAGTAGCACTGCTGCTAGTCTCTTGAGGAATGGGAACAACATATTCATGCATTCAGTCCATCAGCCTGATAAAACATCTTTGTGTCAAGTGTTCATCTAGGTGCTGGTGATACAGCAGGTAACAAAACATGCAAATTCCTGGCTCTATAATAGCACACATCCAAGTACGGAGAGACCAAAAATAAATGATAGACCAGTAAGATTTCTAGTACGAGTTGGGTTATAAATGTTATGAAGAAAAATAAAGTAGCCCAGGGCAAGAGGAATACAGGTGAGAGTGAGTGAAAGTTTGTAATGTGGATGATGATGGTCAGAAAAGGTATTGCTGAGAAGGTAAGATGTGACAAGACACCCAAAGAAGGAAGGGAATAATCCATCTGGCTTAGAGAGAGACAATATTCTAGAAAGAAGGAACAACCAATGCAAAGGCTCAAAGGCAGGAGTGTGTGTGGTTGACTTAGTAACAGCACAGGCTAGTATGTACAGAGCAGAGGGGATGGGGGCAAAGAGGCAGGGTCATTGTGGGGGCCTTTAAGACCTCTCTAAGAATTTTTGCTTCTCCCTTGAGTGGCATAGGAAGTCATAGGAGGGCTGTGAACAGAGAAATGATATGATCTAGTTTACATTTTTACAGGATTATAATGACTGTTAGGTTGTTGCCACAGGCTCAAATACCACCCCTCATAAAGGCATTTTTGAAATAGACTGAGGTAATTCCTCATGTAGCATAACTGCTACTGTGAAAAAGATGTCATCAGAACTATAGGAATAAATTAGACTCTTTCAACATAGAGAAAATGATCAGGCATTGTAAAGAGTCACTATGGTGGGATTTTTTTTTTTTTTTTTAATTTGAGCTGAGAACCTGTCTGTATTCTTTTTTTTTACCAAAAAAAAAAGAGAAAGACTTGCTCAAGAAAGACCTGTGTCCCTATCAGTTCTAAAAATATCATATCTGCTCTGATGGTTAATTGCCACCAGATTAAAAAAATTCTTATTAAAACAAGTTTTATGTTATGAGAATTGTAGGTGAATTTAGAAGCCAGAGATACAAGAATGTCTTCAGCTTGCTTGAACATGTTGTTGTTAAACAGAATTTTGAAAACTGATAAAGGAATAGAATAAAAATTTTATCCTGTTTTTCTCAAACTATGTCCAAGAACCAAATAATTGATTAGAAGGATGCTATTTTTATAGAAGTTTATCAGTTAGTAAAGAACTGTGGTTATAGAAACCATCCATTGATGAACTTACTACTTATAAAATGTATCCCCACTCAAACATACCTTCAGTCAGATTTCTGTTCTGATTCTACCCCATTGTGTCAACTCCCTTTCTATTCGTATATCAGTATAACATGCTTTTCTAATCAGCATGTTAGATGTGGATATATTGATTAGTAAAATGCAAATGATTTCTGAATGGAAATAGTAATCACATAAAAGACATGGGATTTTATAAAGTTCAAAAAAGTGGTCCTGGAAAACCATTTGAGCCATTCTCAAAATTAACAAACAGTGTCTAACAGAGTTATACTAGTTATCATTTGAAGAAGAAAACCATCATGGATTATCAAAGATAATGCTTTTAAAGTGAAAGTTTTGAATGCCAAATCAATAATAATACAAAATAATAATTATCAGTTATTTAATGCATACCCTCTGCTAAGTATTATTCCAAGTGCTTTCTATGCAGTCTCCAGTTGGAATATTGGTTTTGCTGACTGTGGCAAATGATCACAATAATAGGAGTTTAGATAAACTATAAGTTTATTTTTTATTTTAAAATTCTAAACTGATAGAATGGCTTGGCTCCACACAGTTCTGAGGCCTAGGCTCCTTCCATGCTGTTGCTTTGCTTTCCTAGTGTTTGACTCACTGGTACAATTCAAGAACTCTCACTCTCTTGCGTGCACTTCTTGGAGTCTTAGTTTTCTTCCCTGTCGGGGTCAAAACTGGAAGTTACACGTATCACTTTTGCTCACATACCATTGTTGAGTCACTTGGCCATATCTAATTTCAAGGATGGCAGGGAAATGTAGTGTTTCTTCTTGGTTGTCATACATCCAGGTGACCACAGGCCTAGATTATTTTATTCCATAGTGATAGTAGTCATATTAGGTAGGTGCTATTATGATCGCTGTATTATAAATAAGACATCTTAGACAAGAAAAATTTTGATAATTTTCACAAAGTGAGGGAATTCTTTAAATGTTTCTGCAAATATATGATTTTTGTTCTTCCTTTGCACATATAAAGGAATGTCAGTGTTTCTCAAAAAATTAATGGTAAAAGACCAGGGTTTTGTTGTTGCTGTTGTTGTTGTTCTTTGTTTTTTACTTAAACCATTTTATACATGTTTTAAAAATTTGTAACATTTATTTTTTTTGTGGTTACATATTAGATGTATGTATTTATGGGGTACATAAGATATTATGATACAGGCATGCGATACATAGTAATCACATCATGGAAAATGGGATCTCCACTCCTTCATGTATTTATCTTTTGTGTTACGAATAATCAAATTATATTCTTTTTGTTCTTTTAAAATATACGATTAAATTATCATTGACTATAGTCACTCTGTTGAGCTATCAAATACTAGGTCTTATTCATTTTAATTATTTTTTACCCTTTAGCCATCCCCACCTCCCCCCAGCAATCCCCGACTACTCTTCCCAGCCTCTGGTAACCATCCTTCTATTCTTTATGTCCATGAGTTCAATTGTTTTGATTTTTAGATCCCACAAATAAGTGAGAACGTGTTTGTCTTTCTGTGCCTGGCTTATTTCACTTAACATAGTGATATCCAGTTGCACCCATGTGGAGTCCATATATCCACCGGACATAGTGATATCCAGTTGCATACCATAGTGATATCCAGTTGTATCCTTTTTTTTTTTTTTTTTTTTTTTTTTTTTTTTTTTTGAGATGGAGTCTTGCTCGGTTGTCCAGGCTGCGGATCTCAGCTCACTGCAAGCTCCGCCTCTCGGGTGCATGCCATTCTTCCTCAGCCTCCCAAGTAGCTGGGACTACAGGTGCCCACCACCACGCCCGGCTAATTTTTTGTATTTTTAGTAGAAATGGAGTTTCACCACATTAGCCAGGATGGTCTTGATCTGCTGACCTCGTGATCTGCCCGTCTAGATGGCTGAATAATACATCATCATGTATAAGCACCACATTTTCTTTTTCCATTCATATGTTGATGGACACTCAGGTTGCTCCCAAATTTTGGTTACTGTGAACAGTACTAAAACAAACATGGGTGTGCAGATATCTCTTTGATATACTGTTCTTCTTTCTTTTGGATATATACACAGCAGTGGGATTGCTGAATCATATGTTAGCTCTATTTTTAGTTTTTTGAGGAACCTCCAAACTGTTCTTTATAGTGGTTGTACTAATTTACATTCTCACCGAGAGCGCATGAGGGTTTCCTTTTCTCCGCATCCTTGACAAGATTTTTTTACTGCTTGCCTTTTGGATAAAAACCATTTTAACTGGGGTGAGATGATATCTCATTGGAGTTTTGATTTGTACTTCTCTGATGATCAATGATGTTGAGAACCTTTTCATAAGTCTCTTTGTCACTTGTATGTCTTGATAAACGTCTATTCAAATCTTATGCCCATTTTTAAATCAAATTATTAGATTTTTTCCTGTTGAGATGTTTGAGCTCCTTACATACTCTGGTTATTGATCCCTTGTCAGAGGGGTAGTTTGCACACATTTTCTCCCATTTTGTGAGTTGTCTCTTCACTTTGTTGATGGTTTTGGGGACTGTGCAAAGGCTTTTTAATTTTATGTGATCCCATCCATTCATTTCCAATTTGATTGCCTGTGCTTGTGGGATATTATTCAAAAAATGTTTGGCCAGACCAATGTCCTGGAGAGTTTTCCAATGTTTTCTTGTAGTAGTGTCATACCTTGAGGTCTTGGATTTATGTCTTTAAATCATTTTAATTTGATTTTTGTATATTGTGAGAGATACAGGTGTAATTTCATTCTTCTCCATATGGATAATCAGTTTTCCCAGCCTTTATTAAAAAGGCTGCCTTATTCCGAATGTGTGTTCTTGACACCTTTGTCAAAATTGAGTTAACTGTAGGTGTGTGGATTAGTTTCTGGGTTCTCCATTCTGTTCCATTTGTCCGTGTATCTGTTTTTATGCCAATACCATGCTGTTTGGGGTTACTATATCTCGGTAGTATAATTTGAGGTCAGGTAATGTGATGCCCTCAGTCATGTTTTTTGCTTGGGATCACTATGGCCATTCTGGGTCTTTTGTGGTTCCATATTAGTCTTAGGACTGTTTTTTCTAATTCTATTATGAATAATGTTACTGGTATTTTCATAGAAATTGCATTGTATCTGTAGATACAATGGATCTGGATTTGGATGTATGTATGGATATTTTAACAATATTGATTCTTCTGATCTATAAATATGGAATATCTTTCCAATTTTTGGTGTCCTCTTCAACTTCTTTCATCAGCCTTTCATGGTTTTCATGTAGAGATCCTTCACTTTTTTTGCTTAATTCCTAGGTATTTAATTTTATTTGTGGCTACTGTAAATGGAATTACTTTTTTATTTCCTCTTTACATTATTCACTGTTGGCATATAGAAATTTTACTAATTTTTGGATATTGATTTTGTATCCTGCAACTTTGCTGAATTTTTTTTTTTTTATCAGTTCCAATGGCTTTTTGGCAGAATCTTTAGATTTTTCCAAATGTAAGATTATATCCGCAAACAGGGATCATTTAACTTCTTCCTTTACAACTTAGATGTTCTTTATTTCCTTCTCTTGTCTGATTGCTTTAGTTAGAACTTCCAGTACTATGTTGAATAACAGTGGTCAAAAGTGAGCATTCTTTTCATATTTCAGTTCTTAAAGGAAAGACTTTCAATTTTTTCTCATTCAGTATGATAATAGCTGTGGGTCTTTCATATATGACTTTTGTCTGTTGAGGTATGTTTCTTCTATACCCAGTTTTTCTTTTCTTTTCTTTTTTTTTTTTTTGAGGGCTTTTATCATGAAGGGATATTGAATTTTATCAAATGCTTTTCAGCATTAATTGAAATGATCATATGGTTTTTGTCCTTCATTCTGTTGATATGATGTGTCACGTTGATTGATTTGCATATGTTGCATATGTTCAATCATCGTTACATCCCTGGGATAAGTCCCATTTGGTCTTGATAAATGATTTTTCTAATGTTTTGATGAATTTGGTTTCTAGTATTTTGTTGAGGATTTTTGCATCACTATTCGTCAGAAATTTTGGCTTGTAGTTTTCTTTTTTTGATGTGTCTTTATCTGGTTTTGGTATCAGGGTAATAGTGACCTCTTATAATTAGTTTGGAAGCATTCTCTTCTTTGTTTTTCAGAACAGTTTGAGTGGGATAGGTATTCTTTAAATGTTTGGCAGAGTTCAGCAGTGAAACCATCAGGTCTTGGGCTTTTCATTACTGGGAGACTTTTTATTGTGACTTCAATCTTGTTATTGATCTGTTCAGGTTTTGGATTTCTTCATAGTTCAATCTTGATAGGTTGTATGTCTCTAGGAATTTATCTATTTCCTGTAGATTTTCCAATTTATTGGCATATAGTTGCCATAGTAGCTACTAATGATACTTTGAATTTCTGCAGTATCAGTTGTAATGTTTTCTTTTTAATCTCTGATTTTATTTATATGGGTCTTTTCCGTTTTTTTCTTAGTGTGACTAGGTTTGTCAATTTTGATCTCTCTCTCTTTCCTTCTTTTCTTTCTTTTCTTTCCTTTCCATTCGTTTCCTTTCCTTTCTCTTTTCTTTACTTTTCTCTTTTCTTTTTCTTTTCTTTCCTTTTCTTTTCTTTTCTCTTTTCTTTTCCTTTCCTTTCCTTTTCTTTTCCCCTCCCCTCCCCTCCCCTCCCTCCTTCCTTCCCTGCTTCCCTCCCTCCCTCCCTCTCTGCCCTCCCTCCCCTCCCTCCCCTCCCTTCCCTTCCCTTCCCTGATGGAGTCTTTCTCTGTTGCCCAGGCTGGAGTGCAATGGCATGGTCTCAGCTCACTGCAATCTCTACCTCCCTTGTTCAAGTGATTCTCCTGCCTCAGCCTCCCGAGTAGCTGGGATTACAGGTGTCCACCAGCATGTCCGGCTAACTTTTGTATTTTTAGTAGAGATGGGGTTTCACCATGTTGGCCAGGCTGGTCTTGAACTCCTGACCTCAGGTGATCCACCTACCTGGGCCTCCCAAAGTGCTGGGATTAGAGGCATGAGCCACTGTGCCTGGCCAATTTTGATCTTTTCAAAACACCAACTTTTTGTTTCATTGATCTTTTATATTATGTTATTCATTTCAAATTCATTTATTTCAGCTCTAATTTGTATTATTTCTTTTACAAATTGTGAGTTCAGCTTGCTTTTGTTATTTTTAGTTCTTTAAGATGCATTTTTAGGTTATCTATTTGAATGTTTTCTTCTTTTTTGATGTGGGCACTAACAGCTATAAATTTCCCTTTGTTACTACTTTCACTGTATCCCGTAGGTTTTGGTTTTTTGTATTTCTGTTACCATTTATTTCAATAACATTTTCAATTTTCTTAATTTCTTGCTTGATCCACTGGTCATTCAGGAGCATATTGTTTAATTTCCATGTATTTGCATGATTTGCAAAATTCCTCGTTTTTGATTTCTAGTTTTATTCCATTATGATCAGAGAAGATGTTTGATATTATTTCAGATTTTTGAATGTTTTAAGACTTGTTTTGTGACCTAACATACCGTCTGTCCTTGAGCATGACTGATATGCTGAGATGAATGTGGATTCTGTAGTGGTTGGATGACATTCTATTAATATTGATTAGAACCATTTGTTCTGTATTGCAGATTAAGTCTGATGTTTCTTTGTTGATTTTCTGTCTAGAAGATCTGTCCAATGCTGAAAGTAGAGTGTTGGAGTCTCCAGCTGTTATTGTATTGAGATCTATCTCTCTCTTTAGTGCTAATAATATTTGCTGTATATATCTGTGTGCCCCGTTGTTGGGTGCATATATATTTAAAATTATTATATCCTCTTGCTTAACTGACCCCTTTATTATTATATAATGACCTTCTTTGTCTCACAGATTTTGTCTTGAAATCTATTTTGTCTGATATAAGTGTAGCTACTTTTGTCCTTTTGGGATTGCATTGTCATGGAATATCTTTTTCCATTCCTTTAAATTTTAACCTGTGTATATCTTTAGAGGTGAAGTGTGTTTCTTGTAGACAACAGGTCACTGGGTCTTGTTTCTTCATTCGGCCACTCTACATCTTTTGATTGGAGAGTTTAGTCCATTTACCTTCGATGTTGTTATTGATAAGTAGGGAGTTACCCTTGCCATTTTGTTACTTGTTTTCTGTTTTTTTTTTTTGTTTTTTTTTTTTTGTTTTTTTTTTTTTTGTGTGTGTGTGTGTGTGTGTGTGTGTGTGTGTGTGTGTTCTGTTTCCTCTTTCCCTGTCTTACAGTTAGTGAAGGTGATTTTCCCTGGTCATATGATATAATTTCTTTAATTTTTTGCTTGTCTATTGCCTGTTTTTTGATTTGAGGTTACCATGAGGCTTGCAAATACTATCCTATAACCTATGATTTTAAACTGATGACCACTTAACACTGATCACATAAACAAACACACAAGAGAAAAACTAATAAAATGCTACATTTTAACTTTTTTCCCTACTTTTTAACTTTTTGTTGTTTCTGTTTCTGTCTTAATGCATTATGTCTTGAAAAGTTGTTGCAGTTATTATTTTTGATTGGTTCATCATCTAGTCTTTCTACTTAAGAGTGGTTTACATACCATAATTAGTGTTATAATCTGTGTTTTCTGTATGTTTACTATTACCAATGAGTTTTGTACCTTCAGATGATTTCGTCTTGTTGATTAACATCCTTTTGTTACAGAATGAAGAACTTTCTTTAACATTTCTTGTAGGATAGGTCTTGTATTGATGAAATCCCTCAGCTTTTGTTTGTCTGGAAAGGTCTTTATTTCTCCTTCATTATTAAAGGTTATTTTCTCTGGATATAGTATATACAGTAAGTTATTTTCCTGCAACAGTGTAAATATGTCACACCACTCTCACCCGGACTTAAGGTTTCCACTGAAAAGTCTCCTGTCACACGTATTGGCACTCCATTTTATGTTATTTGTTTCTATTCTCTCACTGCTTTTAGGATCTTTTCTTTATTCTTAACCTTTGGGACTTTCGTTATTAAATGTCTTGAGGTAGTCTTCTTTGGGTTAAATCTGCCTGGTGTCCTATAACCTTCTTCTACTTGGATATTGATATCTTTCTCTAGGTTTGGGAACTTCTCTGTTATTACCCCTTTTAATAAACTTTCTACCCCCATCTCTTTCTCTACCTCCTTGTTACATCGAATAACTCTTAGATTTGGTTATTTGAGGCTATTTTCTAGATCATGCAGATGTGCCTTTTTGTTTTTAATTCTTTTTTCTGTTTTTGTCTCCTCTGTACTTTCAAATAGCTGGTCTTCATGCTCATTAGTACTTCTGCTTTATCAATTCTACTAATAAGAATCTCTGATGTATTCCTCAGCATGTCAATTGCATTTTTCAACTCTAGCATTCTTTCTTAATTCTTTTTTGTTTCAATCTCTTTGTCAATTTTATCTGATACAATTCTGAATTCTTCTCTGTGTGAGCTTGAATTTCTCTGAGATGTTTTCAAAATAGCTATTTTGAGTTTTCTGTCTGAAAGGTCACATATCTCTGTTTCTCCAGGATTGGTCCCTGGTGCCTTTTTTAGTTCATTTGGTGGAGCCATGTTTTCCTGGATGTTCTTGATGCTTACAGATGTTCTTTGGTGTCTGAACATTGAAGATATTTATTATAGTGTTTGCAGTCTGGGCTTATTTTAATCTGTCCTTCTTGGTATGGCCTTCCAGCTATTTGAAGAGACTTGGGCCCCAAGCCCAATAATGCTGTGGTTTTTGTAGACTCATAGAAGTATCACCTTGGTGGTCTTGGATAAGATTCAGAAGAATTCTCTGGATTACCAGGCAGAGACTATTATTCTTTTCCTTTAATTCCTCCCATACGTTTGGAATTTCTCTGGCTAAGCCATCTGGAAATAGGGGTATGGTCATGCAAGCGCCATATGGCCACCACCACTTGGACTGTGTTGGGTCAGACCTGAATCCAGCATAGCACTGGCTGTCACCCAAGGCCTACTGTAACCACTGCCTGGCTACCAACTATGTTTAATCAAGACCCTAGGGTGGATCCACATGCACATTGCCTTCCCCAGGTGCTGGCTGAGCCCAGCATGGTTTTGCTCTTTGATGTGAATAAGGTTCTATGATCAGCAGGTAGCAAAACCAGCCAGCATTTTTATTTTTTACTTTTATTTTTTTATTATAATTTATGTTCTAGGGTACATGTGCAACAATGTGCAGGTTTGTTAAATATGTATACATGTGCCATGTTGGTGTGCTGCACCCATTAACTCATCATTTACATCAGGTATATCTCCTAATGCTATCCCTCCCCCCTCCCCCCACCCCACGACAGGCCTTGGTGTGTGATGTTCCCCTTCCTGTGTCCAAGTGTTCTCATTGTTCAATTCCCACCTATGAGTGAGAACATGCGGTGTTTGTTTTTCTGTTCTTGTGATAGCTTGCTGAGAATGATGGTTTCCAGCTGTATCCATGTCCCTACAAAGGACATTAACTCATCCTTTTTTATGGCTGCATAATATTCCATGGTATATATGTGCCACATTTTCTTAATCCAGTCTGTCACTGATGGACATTTGGTTTGGTTCTAAGTCTTTGCTATTGTGAATAGTGCTGCAGTAAACATACGTGTGCATGTGTCTTTATAACAGCATGATTTGTAATCCTTTGGGTATATACCCAGTAATGGGATGGCTGGGCCAAATGGTGTTTCTAGTTGTAGACCTTGAGGAATGGCCACACTGTCTTCCACAATGGTTGAACTAGTTTACAGTCCCACCAACAGTGTAAAAGTGTTCCTATTTCTCCACATCCTCTCCAGCACCTGTTGTTTCCTGTCTTTCTAATGATCACCATTCTAACTGGTGTGAGATGGTATCTCATTGTGGTTTTGATTTGCATTTCTCTGATGGCAATAATGATGAGCATTTTTTTCATGTGTCTTTTGGCTGCATAAATGTCTTCTTTTGAGAAGTGTCTGATCATTTCCTTTGCTCACTTTTTGATGGGTTGTTTGTTTTTTTCTTGTAAATTTCAGTTCTTTATAGGTTCTGGATATTAGCCCTTTGTCAGATGAGTAGATTGCAAAAATTTTCTCCCATTCTGTAGGTTGCCTGTTCACTCTGATGGTAGTTTCTTTTGCTGTGCAGAAGCTCTTTAGTTTAATTAGATCCCATTTGTCAATTTTGGCTTTTGTTGCCGTTGCTTTTGGTGTTTTAGACATTAAATACTTGCCCATGCCTATGTCCTGAATGGTATTACCTAGGTTTTCTTCTAGGGTTTTTATGGTTTTATGTCAAACATTTAAGTCTCTAATCCATCTTGAATTAATTTTTGTATAAGGTGTAAGGAAGGGATCCAGTTTCAGCTTTCTACTTATGGCTAGCCAGTTTTCCCAGCACCATTTATTAAATAGGGAATCCTTTCTCCATTTCTTGTTTTTGTCAGGTTTGTCAAAGATCAGATGGCTGTAGATGTGTGGTATTATTTCTGAGGACTCTGTTCTGTTCCATTGGTCTATATCTCTGTTTTGGTACCAGTACCATGCTGTTTTGGTTACTGTAGCCTTGTAGCATAGTTTGAAGTCAGGTAGTGTGATGCCTCCTGCTTTGTTCTTTTGACTTGGGATTTTCTTGGCAATGTGAGCTCTTTTTTGGTTCCATATAAACTTTAAAGTAGTTTTTCCCAATTCTGTGAAGAGGGTCATTGGTAGCTTAATGGGGATGGCACTGAATCTATAAATTACCTTCACGATATTGATTCTTCATATCCATGAGTATGGTATGTTCTTCCATTTGTTTGTGTCCTCTTTTATTTCATTGAGCAGTGGTTTGTAGTTCTCCTTGAAGAGGTCCTTCACATCCCTTGTAAGTTGGATTCCTAGGCATTTTATTCTCTTTGAAGAAATCGTGAATGTGAGTTCATTCATGAGTTGGCTCTCTGTTTGTCTGTTACTGTCATATAAGAGTGTTTATGATTTTTGCACATCGATTCTGTATCCTGAGACTTTGCTGAAGTTGCCTATCAGCTTAAGGAGATGTTGGACCGAGACAGTGGGGTTTTCTAAATATACAGCCCTGTCATCTGCAGACAGGGACAATTTGACTTCCTCTTTTCCTAATTGAATACCGTTTATTTCTTTCTCTTGCCTGATTGCCCTGGCCAGAACTTCCAACACTATGTTGAATAGGAGTGGTGAGATAGGGCATCCCTGTCTTGTGCCAGTTTTCAAGGGGAATGCTTCCAGTTTTTGCCCATTCAGTATGATATTGGCTGTGGGTTTGTCACAAATAGCTCTTATTATTTTGAGATAATATAATATTATTTTATCAAATATTGTGTTTGATATAAATTTAATATTTATTTTATATCATTCCATCAATACTGAAGCTTCAGTAACTGACTTGATCAACTAGAAGAAAGGGTATCAGTGATTGAAGACCAAATGAATGAAATGAATGAAATGAAACAATAAGGGAAGTTTAGAGAAAAAAGAGTAAAAAGTAATGAACAAAGCCTCCAAGAAATATGGGACTATGTGAGAAGACCAAATCTACATCTGATTGGTGTATCTGAATGTGACGGGGAGAATGGAACCAAGTTGGAAAACACTCTGCAGGATATTATCCAGGAGAACTTCCCCAACCTAGCAAGGCAGGCCAATATTCAAATTCCGGAAATACAGAGAACACCACAAACACACTCCTCTAGAAGAGCAACTCCAAGACACATAATTATCAGATTCACCAACGCTGAAATGAAGGAAAAAATATTAAGGGCAGCCAGAGAGAAAGGTCAGGTTACCCACAAAGGGAAGCCCATCAGACTAACAGTGGATCCCCTCGGCAGAAACTCTACAAACTAGAAGAGAGTGGGGAGCCCATATTCAACATTCATAAAGAAAATAATTTTAAACCCAGCATTTCATATCCAGCCAAACTAAGTTTCATAAGCGAAGGAGAAATAAAATCCTTTATAGACAAGCGAATGCTTAGAGATTTTGTCACCACCAGGCCTGCCCTACCAAAGCTCCTGAAGGAAGCACTAAATATGGAAAGGAACAACTGGTACCAGTCACTGCAAAAACATGCCAAAATGTAAAGACCGTTGATGCTAGGAAGAAACTGCATCAACTAATGAGCAAAATAGCCAGCTAACATCATAATGACAGGATCAAGTTCACATGTAACAATATTAACCTTAAATGTAAATGTGCTAAATGCTCCAATTAAAAGACACAGACTGGCAAATTGGATAAAGAGTCAAGACACATCAGTCTGCTGTATTCAGGAGACCCATCTCATGTGCAAAGACACACATAGACTCAAAATAAATGGATGGAGGAAGATCTTCTAAGCAAATGGAAAACCAAACAAGGCAGGGTTTGCAGTCCTAGTCTCTGATAAAACAGACTTTAAACCAACAAAGACAGGAAGAGACAAAGAAGGCCATTACATAATGGTAAAGGGATCAATTAAACAAGAAGAGCTAACTCTCCTAAATACATATGCACCCAATACAGGAGCACCCAGATTCATAAAGCAAGTCCTTAGAGACTTACAAAGAGACTTAAACTCCCTCACAATAATAATGAGAGTTTAACACCCCACTGTCAACATTAGACAGATCAACGAGACAGAAAGTTAACAAGGATATCCAGGAATTGAACTCATCTCTGCACCAAGCGGACCTAATAGACATCTATAGAACTCTCCACCCCAAATCAACAGAATATACATTCTTCTCAGGACCACATCACACTAATTCCAAAATTGACCACATAGTTGGAAGTAAAGCACTCCTCAGCAAATGTAAAAGAACAGAAATTGTAACAAACTGTCTCTCAGACCACAGTACAATCAAACTAGAACTCAGGATTAAGAAACTCACTCAAAACTTCTCAACTACATGGAAACTGAACAACCTGCTCCTGAATGACTACTGGGTACATAATGAAATGAAGGCAGAAATAAAGACGTTCTTTGAAACCAATGAGAACAAAGATACAACATACCAAAATCTCTGGGACACACTTAAAGCAGTGTGTAGAGGGAAATTTATAGCACTAAATGCACACAAGAGAAAGCAGGAAACATCTAAAATTGACACCCTAACATCACAATTAAAGGAACTAGAGAAACAAGAGCAAAACCTAGCAGAAGGCAAGAAATAACTAAGATCAGAGCAGAACTGAAGGAGATAGAGACACAAAAATCCCTTCAAAAACCAATGAATCCAGGAGCTGGTTTTTTAAAAATATCAACGAAATTGATAGACCGCTAGCTAGACTAATAAAGAAGAAAAGAGAGGGCGGAGCAAGAAGGCCAAATAGGAAAAGCTCCAGTCTCCAGCTCCCAGTGTGAGCGACACAGAAGACAGGTGATATCTGCATTTTCAACTGAGGTACTGGATTCATCTCACTAGGGAGTGAAGGACAATCGGTGCTGGTCAGCTGCTGCAGCCCGACCAGCCAGCGAGAGCTGAAGCAGGGCAAGGCATCCCCTCACCTGGGAAGTGCAAGGGGGAAGGGAATCCCTTTTCCTAGCCAGGGGAACTGAGACACACAACACCTGGAAAATCGGGTAAATCCCACCCCAATACTGCGCTTTACCAAGGTTCTTAGCAGATGGAGACACTAGGAGATTATATCCCACACCTGGCCAGGAGGGTCCCAAGCCCACGGAGCCTCCCTCATTGCTAGCACAGCAGTCTGCGATCTAACAGCAATGCAGCAGCAAGGCTGGGGGAGGGGCGCCCACCATTGCTGAGGCTTAAGTAGGTAAACAAAGCCGCTGGGAAGCTCGAAAGGGGTGGAGCTCACAGCAGCTCAGGGAGGCCTGCCAGTCTCTGCAGACTCCACCTCTGGGAACAGGGCACAGCTAAACAACAACAACAACAACAACAACAACAACAATGCAGCAGAAACCTCAGCAGACGCAAACTACTCTGACAGCTTTGAAGAGAGCAGTGGATCTCCCAACATGGAGTTTGAGATCTGAGAACGGACAGACTGCCTGATCAAGTGGGTCCCTGACCCCTGAGTAGCCTAACTGGGAGACATCCCCCACTAGGGGCAGACCGACACCCCACAGCTCACACGGTGGAGTACACCCGAGAGGAAGCTTCCAAAGTAAGAATCAGACAGGTACACTTGCTGTTCAGTAATATTCTATCTTCTGCAGCCTCTGCTGCTGATACCCAGGCAAACAGGGTCTGGAGTGGACCTCAAGTAATCTCCAACAGACCTACAGCTGAGGGTCCTGACTGTTAGAAGGAAAACTAACAAACAGGAAGGACACCCACACCAAAACCCCATCAGTACATCACCATCATCAAAGACCAGAGGCAGATAAAACCACAAAGATGGGGAAAAAGCAGGGCAGAAAAGCTGGAAATTCAAAATATAAGACCGCATCTCCCCCTCCAAAGGAATACAGCTCATCGCCAGCAACGGATCAAAGCTGGATGGAGAATGACATTGACGAGATGAGAGAAGAAGGCTTCAGTCCATCAAACATCTCAGAGCTAAAGGAGGAATTACGTACCCAGCACAAAGAAACTAAAAATCTTGAAAAAAGAGTGGAAGAATTGATAACTAGAATAATTAATACAGAGAAGGCCATAAACGAACTGACAGAGATGAAAACCATGACACGAGAAATACATGACAAATGCACAAGCTTCAGTAACCGACTCGATCAACTGGAAGAAAGAGTATCAGCGATTGAGGATCAAATGAATGAAATGAAGCGAGAAGAGAAATCTAAAGAAAAAAGATGAAAAAGAAATGAACAAAGCCTACAAGAAGTATGGGATTATGTAAAAAGAGCAAATCTACATCTGATTGGGGTGCCTGAAAGTGAGGGGGAAAATGGAACCAAATTGGAAAACACTCTTCAGGATATCATCCAGGAGAACTTCCCCAACCTAGTAGGGCAGGCCAACATTCAAATTCAGGAAATACAGAGAATGCCACAAAGATACTCCTCGAGAAGAGCAACTCCAAGACACGTAATTGCCAGATTCACCAAAGTTGAAATGAAGGAAAAAATCTTAAGGGCAGCCAGAGAGAAAGGTCGGGTTACCCACAAAGGGAAGCCCATCAGACTAACAGCAGATCTCTTGGCAGAAACTCTACAAGCCAGAAGAGAGTGGGGGCCAATATTCAACATTCTTAGGGAAAGAATTTTCAACCCAGAATTTCATATCGAGCCAAACTAAGTTTCCTAAGTGAAGGAGAAATAAAATCCTTTACAGATAAGCAAATGCTTAGAGATTTTGTCACTACCAGGCCTGCCTTACAAGAGGCCCTGAAGGAAGCACTAAACATGGAAAGGAACGACCATTACCAGCCATTGCAAAAACATGCCAAAATGTAAAGACCATCAAGGCTAGGAAGAAACTGTATCAGCTAACGAGCAAAATAACCAGTTAATATCATAATGGCAGGATCAAGTTCACACATAACAATATTAACCTTAAATGTAGATGGACTAAATGGTCCAATTAAAAGACACAGACAGGCAAATTGGATAAAGAGTTAAGACCCATTAGTTTGCTGTATTCAGGAGATGCATCTCACATGCAGAGACATACATAGGCTCAAAATAAAGGGATGGAGGAAGATCTACCAAGCAAATGGAGAACAAAAAAAAAATAGGGGTTTCAATCCTAGTATCTGATAAAACAGACTTTAAACCATCAAAGATCAAAAGAAACAAAGAAGGCCATTACATAATAGTAAAGGGATCAATTCAACAGGAAGAGCTAACTCTCCTAAATACATATGCACCCAATACAGGAGCACGCAGATTCATAAAGTAAGTCCTTAGCGACTTACAAAGAGAGTTACACTCCCATACAATAATCATGGGAGACTTTAACACCCCACTCTCAACATTAGACAGATCAACGAGACAGAAAGTTAACAAGGATATCCAAGAATTGAACTCATCTCTGCAGCAAGCAGACCTAATAGACCTCTACAGAACTCTCCACCCCAAATCAACAGAATATACATTCTTCTCAGCACCACATCACACTTATTCCAAAATTGACCACATAATTGGAAGTAAAGCACTCCTCAGCAAATGTACAAGAACAGACATTATAACAAACTGTCTCTCAGACCACAGTGCAATCAAACTAGAATTCAGGACTAAGAAACTCAATCAAAACCACTCAACTACATGGAAACTGAATAACCTGCTCCTGAATGACTACTGGGTACATAACGAAATGAAGGCAGAAATAAAGATGTTCTTTGAAACGAATGAGAACAAAGATACAACATACCAGAATCTCTGGGACACATTTAAAGCAGTGTGTAGAGGGAAATTTATAGCACTAAATGCCCACAAGAGAAAGCTGGAAAGATCTAAAATTGACACTCTAACGTCACAATTAAAAGAACTAGAGAAGCAAGAGCAAACACATTCAGAAGCTAGCAGAAGGCAAGAAATAACTAAGATCAGAGCAGAACTGAAGGAGATAGAGACACAAAATCCCTTCAAAAATCAACGAATTCAGGAGTTGGTTTTTTGAAAAGATCAACAAAGTTGATCGACCGCTAGCAAGACTAATAAAGAAGAAAAGAGAGAAGAATCAAATAGATGCAATAAAAAATGATAAAGGGGATATCACCACCGACCCCAGAGAAATACAAACTACCATCAGAGAATACTATAAACACCTCTACGCAAATCAACTAGAAAATCTAGAAGAAATGGATAATTTCCTGGACACTTACACTCTCCCAAGACTAAACCAGGAAGAAGTTGAATCCCTGAATAGACCAATAGCAGGCTCTGAAATTGAGGCAATAATTAATAGCCTACCAACCAAAAAAAGTCCAGGACCAGACGGATTTACAGCTGAATTCTACCAGAGGTACAAGGAGGAGCTGGTACCATTGCTTCTGAAGCTATTCCAATCAATAGAAAAAGAGGGAATCCTCCCTAACTCATTTTATGAGGCCAACATCATCCTGATACCAAAGCCTGCCAGAGACACAACAAAAAAAGAGAATTTTAGACCCATATCACTGATGAACATCGATACAAAAATCCTCAATAAAATACTGGCAAACCGGATCCAGCAGCACATCCAAAAGCTTATCCACTATGATCAAGTGGGCTTCATCCCTGGGATGCAAGGCTGGTTCAACATACACAAATCAGTAAACGTAATCCAGCATATAAACAGAACCAAAGACAAAAACCACATGATTATCTCAATAGATGCAGAAAAGGCCTTTGACAAAATTCAACAGCCCTTCATGCTAAAAATGCTCAATAAATTCGGTATTGATGGAACGTATCTCAAAATAATAAAGCTATTTATGACAAACTCACAGCCAATATCATACTGAATGGGCAAAAACTGGAAAAATTCCCTTTGAAAACTGGCATAAGACAGGAATGCCCTCTCTCACCACTCCTATTCAACATAGTGTTGGAAATTCTGGCTAGGGCAATCAGTCAAGAGAAAGAAATCAAGGGTATTCAGTTAGGAAAAGAAGAAGTCAAATTGTCCCTGTTTGCAGATGACATGATTGTATATTTAGAAAACCCCATTGTCTCAGCCCAAAATCTCCTTAAGCTGATAAGAAACTTCAGCAAAGTCTCAGGATACAAAATCAATGTGCAAAAATCACAAGCATTCTTATACACCAGTAACAGACAAACAGAGAGCCAAATCATGAATGAACTTCCATTCACAATTGCTTCAAAGAGAATAAAATACCTAGGAATCCAACTTACAAGGGATGTAACGGACCTCTTCAAGGAGAACTACAAACCACTGCTCAGTGAAATAAAAGAGGACACAAACAAATGGAAGAACATACCATACTCATGGATAGGAAGAATCAATATCATGAAAATGGCCATACTGCCCAAGGTAACTTATAGATTCAATGCCATCCCCATCAAGCTACCAATGAGTTTCTTCACAGAATTGGAAAAAACTGCTTTAAAGTTCATATGGAACCAAAAAAGAGCCCGCATTGCCAAGACAATCCTAAGTCAAAAGAACAAAGCTGGAGGCATCACGCTACCTGACTTCAAACTATACTACAAGGCTACAGTAACCAAAACAGCATGGTACTGGTACCAAAACAGAGATATAGACCAATGGAACAGAACAGAGTCCTCAGAAGTAATACCACACATCTACAGCCATCTGATCTTTGACAAACCTGAGAAAAATAAGAAATGGGGAAAAGATTCCCTATTTAATAAATGGTGCTGGGAAAACTGGCTAGCCATAAGTAGAAAGCTGAAACTGGATCCTTTTCTTACTCCTTATACGAAAATTAATTCAAGATGGATTAGAGACTTAAATGTTAGAACTAATACCATAAAAACCCTAGAAGAAAACCTAGGGAATACCATTCAGGACATAGGCATGGGCAAGGACTTCATGTCTAAAACACCAAAAGCAACGGCAACAAAAGCCAAAATTGACAAATGGGATCTAGTTAAACTAAAGAGCTTCTGCACAGCAAAAGAAACTACCATCAGAGTGAACAGGCAACCTACAGAATGGGAGAAAATTTTTGCAATCTCCTCATCTGACAAAGGGCTAATATCCAGAACCTACAAAGAACTCAAACAAATTTACAAGAAAAAAACAAACAACCCCATCAAAAAGTGGGCAAAGGATATGAACAGACATTTCTCAAAAGAAGACATTCATACAGCCAACAGATGCATGAGAAAATGCTCATCATCACTGGCCATCAGAGAAATGCAAATCAAAACCACAATGAGATATCATCTCACACCAGTTAGAATGGCAATCATTAAAAAGTCAGGAAGCAACAGGTGCTGGAGAGGATGTGGAGAAATAGGAACACTTTTACACTGTTGGTGGGATTGTAAACTAGTTCAACTGTTATGGAAAACAGTATGGCGATTCCTCAAGGATCTAGAGCTAGAAGTACCATATGACCCAGCCATCCCATTACTGGGTATATACCCAAAGGATTATAAATCATGCTGCTATAAAGACACATGCACATGTATGTTTATTGCAGCACTATTCACAATAGCAAAGACTTGGAATCAACCCAAATGTCCATCAGTGACAGACTGGATTAAGAAAATGTGGCACATATACACCATGGAATACTATACAGACATAAAAAGGATGAGTTTGTGTCCTTTGTAGGGACATGGATGCAGCTGGAAACCATCATTCTCAGCAAACTATCGCAAGAACAGAAAACCAAACACAGCATGTTCTCACTCATAGGTGGGAACTGAACAATGAGATCACTTGGACTCGGGAAGGGGAACATCACACACCGGGACCTATCATGGGGAGGGGGGAGGGGGGCGGGATTGCACTGGGAGTTATACCTGATGTAAATGACGGGTTGATTGGTGCTGACGAGTTGATGGTGCAGCACACCAACATGGCACAAGTATACATATGTAACAAACCTGCATGTTTTGCACATGTACCTTAGAACTTAAAGTATAATAATTAAAAAAGAAGAAGAAAAGAGAGAAGAATCAAATAGACACAATAAAAAATGATAAAGGGGATATATATCACCACTGACCCCACAGAAATACAAACTACCATCAGAGTATACTATAAACACCTCTGCGCAAATATACTAGAAAACCTAGAAGAAATGGAGAAATTCCTGGACACATACACTCTCCGAAGACTAAACCAGGAAGAAGTTGAATCCCTGAGTAGACCAATAACAGGCTCTGAAATTGAGGCAATAATTAATAGCCTACCAACCAAAAACAGTCCAGGACCAGACGGATTCACAGCCGAATTCTACCACAGGTACAAGGAGGAGCTGGTACCATTGCTTCTGAAACTATTCCTATCAATAGAAAAGGAGGGAATCCTTCCTAACTCATTTTATGAAGCCAACATCATCCTGATACCAAAGCCTGCCAGAGACACAACAAAAAAAGAGAATTTTAGACTGATATCCCTGATGAACATTGATGCAAAAATCCTCAATAAAATACTGGCAAACCGGATCCAGCAGCACATCAAAAAGCTTATCCATCATGATCAAGTGGGCTTCATCCCTAGGATGCAAGGCTGGTTCAACATACGCAAATCAATAAACGTAATCCAGCATATAAACAGAACGAAAGACAAAAACCACATGATTATCCCAATAGATGTAGAAAAGACGTTTGACAAAATTCAACAGCCAGCCAGGTTTATGTCCTTCCTTTCAGGACATCAGTTCTCCCATGGCCCAGGGGGGTCCATAGATGCTATCTGGGAGCTAGGGATTAAAGTTAAAAACCTTAGAAATTTAGCTCATGTTCTATTCTACTATGGCTAACCTGGTACACCACAACACAAAGATTTTCCTGCTGTTACTTTACCTTTTAATAGGCAGAGAGCCTCTCCCTGTGGCCACCATCACCACAGCCCACGGAGGGTTCTGCCAGGGCACTGCTGATATTCACTTAAAGTCCAAGAGCTCTTCAATCAGCCTGTAGTGATTGCTTCCAGACCTAGAACTCATCCTTCAGGGCACTGGGCTCCCCTCTGGCCTGGGTTCATCCAGAAATGGTTCCAAGAGCTTAGGCCTGGACTCGGGGACTCCAAAAGGCTGTTTGTTGCTCTACCTCACTATGGCCAAGCTAGTACCTAAGGTGCAAGACCAAGTCCCCTTTACTTCACTATAGCCACCACAGCTGGGGATGTGCTGCATGGCATCTAAAGCAAGCACATCTCAGAGCCCAAGGCCCATAGTATATTACCTTGGTATTGCCACTGGTTATTCAGAGCCCAAGAGCTCCTTAGTCAGCAGGTGATGAATCTCACCAGGACTGGGTCTTTCCCTTCAAGGCAGTGGGTTCCCTTCTGGCCCATGGTGTTTCTAGAAATGTCATCTGTAAGCGGGGGCCTGGATTGGAGGCCTCATGTATCCTACTGTGGCTGAGCTCGTACCCAAGATGTAAGACAATGTCATCTTTATTCTTCATTCTCCTCTCATTAAGCAGAAGGAAGGAGTCACTTTTGTTGCCGCCAGCTGTACTTCCTGGGGTTGAAGGAGGGGTGGTACAGCATTCCCTTGGCCACCCTGGCTGGAATCTCCCTAGGTCATGTGCCACCCTAGTCCACTGGTTCTAAGCCCAGCCTGTCACTAGGAATTGCCCACAAATTATAGTCCTTTTGTCCTAGACTGCCTTTTGAGCTTACCTATGACCCCAGAAACTTTGGCCCATGTTGGCAAGGCTTACCAAGAAACTCAAGTTCATATACCTGGGAAGGGCAACTTTCTTCTGGCTAGGGTATATTCAAGTGTTCCCTCCTTGTTTAGGCCCTGGCTGAGCCCAGCATGGTTTAGATGTCTGATGTGAAACAGCAGCACTGCGCTTTCCCTTCCCCAAGCGCACAGACTCTCTCTGTGCTACAGGGCTGCTGCTGAGGGGTGGAAGAGGGTGGCATCTGTGATTCAAGACTGTCTCTCCTACCTTCTTAAATACCTCTTTCCACAACATGAAGTAAAACCAGGTATTGTGATATCTCACTTATATTTGGTTCCTGTGATGGTGTTTTCTGTGTGCAGATAGTTGTTAAAATTTGGTGTTCTTGTCGGGGATGGGGGAGCGAATGTTATAGGCTTCTATTTTGCCATCTTGCACTGCCCTCTTAGACTGATGTTTTTGTAGATTTCTATAGATATAGCAATTGCTGTAAAAGTTTCTAAACCACCTACTTTCGTTTATGTACAAATCTTGTAGACCAGGGAAACTACTTTGTGTACTGGCACCACTTCTTAGATCCTATTCTATCCTATTTGTATAGCTGGGAATTAAGCTGTATAGTTTTAGCAATCAGCTTTGTTAGAAAACAATTATACTACCTCTTATGCCTGACATGCTTGTTTGATCCAATCTTTTTTGCTTTAAAAACTATAATTGCATGGCTGCAATTATAACTAATATACGTGTGTATGTATGTGTATGTATGTTAAGGGGTAATTATTTTCATAATTTTCAGTTTTACCTGTCAAAAAATTTAATTTTTTTACTATTTACAAAGAAAGCTTAGACTTCATTGTATTTGCATTTTCTGTCAGTTAGCTTTTAATAAAATATTAATTATCCCCAGGGACTGCTTCATGGACATTTCCAACTATACTCAAACCTTCTTGCAGTCATGAGAGCTGTGAGATCCTTTAATTTCCAAAAAGAATTTGATTATACTTACACTAAAAGACACATCACATGTCAATATGTGTATCAAATAGACACAGGAAAAATTCAACAAAATTTTTGCAGGATGGGTACCAGATATAGCTATCATCTAGGATAGTTAACGCCATTTCATGTCATGTGTAAATTCTCAATTGGTTGTGGATACCTGCTCAATTGGTTGTGGATATCTGGAACATCATGTTGAAAAAGACCTTGAGTCCAAGTAGGTTCAGCTGGGAAAGCTTGTCATGTGTGATTAATGACGTCTAGAAGAGGAGCAGGTGAGGAGGCATGAATTCTATGTATTTTCCTCTGTTAAGTATTACACTTGTTCTGAGCTTCCAGCAACAAAGGAAAAGCATTAAACGTGGTGGATTATGTTCATTATCTAATGAAAATAAACATTCACATTAGTAAGAAAGATAGATGTTTTCCTTATTCTAAATTCTAAAATGAATTTGTTTTTCTAGATGGAAGGAACATTGTAAAATGATGTTGGTATTTTTCATTGATTCAGTAGGTATACAACAATGGTTTTCAGTAGATATACGAACTGGGATATACCACTTTAAAAAATATCAATCCTTGATAATCTAAGACCGTATCAGAAAGAAGAAATAACAATTATTTTAATAATAATTTTCAAAAATATCACATTGTACTTGTAAATATTGACAAAAAAGGCTAGAATATATTTATTGAAATTCAACTGATCAGTCCGTTAGACCCCCTTTTTCTCTATACAAAGTTATGGGTTTATAGGTCCTTTTATTTTTTTTCGAATCCTTTCATTTATCTTCTTTGATCAAAAAGATGATGTACATTATATTGAAGAGAAAGACATTCAGCAATGAAGTATGGATTTGGGTATAACAGGGAGATTAAACGGTCCTGAAAGGTGATATATGCCAACTTCCAAATTATAACTGGTGTTCTAACAGTGGTGTTGACAACGTGTGACTATGGCAGAAGCAGCATGGAGATGATTTTTAATAATTAATGAAGGCAGAAGATATGATTATGTAGCCAGGGTGCTCTGCTGCTTTCTTCTCTAGGTACCTTTCTAACTTCCTACTGCCTCTTCTTTTTCTTCAGATACTCATATGCTTTATTTTGTCGCTTGTCAACATTTTCTACCCCCTCTCTATTTCTGCCCTTCTCAGAAGTATAAAGTTTTTGAGTTTAGTAGGAGCAGATTTGATGATGATCTCTAATCTTATTATTTTTTTCAACTGGCAAAACTGAGTTTAAGCTGTTAACTGTTTAAAGTATTACCTCTCACTAGTGAAACTTAGTGCTGTTTCAAGCTCAAAATAATCCCTTTTTATTTGATTTTTGTTAGGTGTTAAAGGGAAGGCGAGGGTTAAAGACACACACACACACACACACACACACACACACACACACACACACACACACACACAGAGGGCAGCTTACCAGAAAATGCAGGCTTTATGTTCAGTATAAAACCTACAAAAGTGGGGCACCACTCTAATGCCAGAGTCCATCGTTGGTTACAGGCTGGGGGTACTTATAGGTATGGGCAGGAGGGGTCTGGGCAGTATGGCTTGCTGCCTGGCAGGATATTGATAAGATGTTCCCATGATGAGGTAGTTCTGGCCCTTGTTCCAGGAGAATGTCATCGTGGTACTCCATGCCTTTGTACAGCAAAATATGATAGGGATGTTTCTTTAGCTGGGCCTTTGTCCACCTTGTGGTCAGGTGGTTATGCAGATCTTTCTCAGGACTCGAAGCCCCGTGAAATATTTCACTTTGACCAAGGTATGCAGAATAGCAGGGAGTTTATAAAATGGTGCAGTTTGGACTAACAGTTTTATCTACCAAAATTTAAAAACCATCAGTATAACACTATATTATAAATAACTCTTAGTAGGTAAATGCATTTTAAATTACTGCTGGTGGGAGTGTAAATTAATTCAACCATTGTGGAAGGATCTAGAACTAGAAATACCATTTGACCCAGCAATCCCATTATTGGGTATATACCCAAAGGATTATAAATCATGCTACTATGAAGACACATGCACATGTATGTTTATTGTGGCACTATTCACAATAGCAAAGACTTTGAACCAACCCAAATGTCCATCAATGATAGACTGGGTTAAGAAAATGTGGCACATATACACCATGGAATACCACACAGCCATAAAAAAGGATGAGTTCATGTCCTTTGCAGGGACATGAATGAAGCTAGAAACCATCATTCTCAGCAAACTATCACAAAGACAGAAAACCAAACACAGCATGTTCTCACTCATAGGTGGGAACTGAACAATGAGAACACTTGGACACAGGGCTGGGGACATCACACACTGGGGCCTGTTGGTGTGTAGGGAGTTGTGGGGAGGGATAGCATTAGGAGAAATACCTAATGTAAATGACAAGTTGATGGGTGCAGCAAACCAACATGACTCATGTATACCTATGTAACAAACCTGCACATTGTGCACATGTACCCTAGAACTTAAAACAAAAACAAACAAAAAAATTAATTGTAGATATTTCCACTTCTAGTCACAGTACGGTAGCAGAAACTAGATTTAGGGTATTATGCTAAACAACCCCTTCAAAATAGACAGAATATATGAAACGATAGATTTTAAGACACAAGGCCTCAGGCCACGAAAGTCAGTAACCGATGAGACAGAAGGCAAATGAGGTATTGCCTATGATTGTCCCAGGTTACAGTTTTAAGAGAGTTTCTAGGCTATCGTACCAGGAGGGTGAACCCAGGCAGAGCCTGTCAGACTCTCTGAGTTAAGAAGACAGAACTGAGAGTCCGGGGAGACTCAGTATTCTAGAGTTTCCATGATAGAGTACTAGAAAGAAGAGACAACTGCACAGTGAGAAAATGCTGGAGATCTTCAGAAGATCCCCCTCGGGTTTCAGTACTGACCATCAAAGTCACTGGGAGAAGAATCATTTGAAAGGATTAAAAGGAATAGTGTCTGACACTCACAGGGTAAAGTGTCTGCTCCTACTGGCCAGACTGAAAAGGTTATGATTAGTGAGTGATTGGGAGAATACTCAGTAGTAGGGGAGGTTGGGGCTAGAAAATGGTACCTCCAAATGAAGGCATCAGAAGAAGTCTCAGAAGCAAAGTTTCTCTCTGACCTCCTCCTGTTCTCCTGTCTCTCATTATCCCCCAAGGCTAGCCATGCAAACCAGAATTCCTCTTCTCCAAGGCAAATCAGAGAAACCAGAGCCCCTTTTCTGAAAGCTATTCATAAAACCTCAAAATAAACGTTACTCTAACTTTCCTTCCACCATTTTGTGTGTAAAAGCTGGCCGTAAAGAAATTATCTGGCCTACCATGTTTGATTGTAAGCCATAGGCTGCCCAATTCAGAATGGATCCTTCCCCATACCAAGAAGGAAGAAATGCTTCAGAGAGAGTCCCCAAGAAGAATCTAAATAGGTAGGCCTTGCTGGGATTTCCCCTCCATCTAAAAACATTGGATCATATCCTTGTGTCCAATTATATTTCTACACAGCTGTTCATACTTGGCTCAACCTATGCAGATAAATGAACAGCTTCTCCTGTGTCTTGGGCCTTCATTCTGAAGGCTCTCCTGTCACATAAAATTATGGTTAAATAAATTTGTAAGCATTTTATCCTGTTAACTTGTCTCTTGTCAGCTGATTTTCAGCAAACTTTCAGAGGGTAAAAGGGAAGTTTTCAGTTGCCCCAACAGGAATAAATAGCCCTGGTAGTGCTTTGAACCTATCTAATAAGTTATAAAAGAAAACCAGAAAGGACCAAACTGTAACCAAGTAGCTGAATTTTTCAAATGACTCAGAACAACTACAAAGATAAACCATACTGGGCCATAAAACAAATCTCAATAAATTTAAAATGATCCAAATTCATACAAATATATTCTTGGACCACAGTGGAAATTAATGTAAAATTAGTAACAAAAATATTTGAAAAAAATCCTTAAATATTTGAAAACCAATTATAACATACTTCTAAATAACCCATGGGTCAAATAAGGAATCAAAAACGGAAAATAAAAAGTAGTTTGAACTGAATACAAATGGACATACAACATAATCAGAATTTGTGAGATGCTGCTAAAGCAGTACTTTGGGGGAAATTTTTAGCATTAAATGCTTATATTGGAAATGAATAAAGATCTCTTGTGGCCTGAGCTTCCATCCAAGCAGCTGGAAGATAAGTAAAAATTAAAACTAAAGTAAGCAGGAAAAAGGAAATACTAAATGTCAGAGAAAAAAATCAATAAAACAGCAAACAGAAAAATAGATAAAAATCAATGAAACAAAAAACTAGGTCTTTGAGAAGATTAATGAAATAGATCAGTCTCTAGCCAGACTGATAAGAAAAAGATAGTGAAGATGTAAATTGCCACAATCAAAATGAGAGAGATGACATTACTCTAGATTCTACATCTACTAAAAAGACAGTAAGAAAATATTGTGGGCTGGGTGTGGTGGCACATGCCTGTAATCCCAGCACTTTGGGAGGCTGAGGCGGGAGGATTAACTGAGGTCAAGAGTTCAAGACCAGTCTGACCAACGTGGTGAAACCCCTTCTCTACTGGGGCGGGGGGGAGAAAAAAAAGCCGGGCGTGATGGCACACACCTGTAATCCCAGCTACTCGGGAGGCTTAGGCAAGAGAATTGCTTGAACCTCGGAGGTGGAGGTTGCAGTGAGCTGAGATTGTGCCATTGCATTCCAGCCTGAGCAACAAGAGTGAAACTCTGTCTCAAAAAAAATATGGTGAATAACTTTATGCCAAAAAATTCAGCAACTTAGATGTAATGAGCATATCCATTGAAAGACACAAATTACCAAAGCTCATTCAATAAGAAATCAATAACCTGAATAGCACTATACTTACGTATAAACAAATTGCATTTGTAGTTCAAAATCTCCAACAAAGAAAACTACAGACCTGTAAGGCTTTGCTGGTAAATTCTAAACATTTGAGGAGGAAATAATATCAATTTTGTACAAACTATTTTGTAAAATTTAAGAAAATACTCCTCAAATCATTGATCGCAGCATTGTCATGGTACCAAAACTAGATAAAAACCTTCCAAGAGGAAAAACTGTAACCCGATATCCGTCATTAACATTAATGTAAAATCTCTTAAGTAAATATTTTAGAAAATCAAACAATGTATACAAAGGTTAATGCATAATGACCAAGTGAAGTTTATCCCAGGAATGTAGTGTAATATGGTTATGAACTAATTAACAAATTTAAAAAGAAAACATAAAAAAGAATGAGATCATGTCCTTTGCAGGGACGTGGATGGGGCTGGAGGCCATTATCCCTAGCAAACTGACACAAAAACAGAAAACCAAATAAGTGTTCCTGTTCCTGCTTATAAGTGGGAGCTAAATGATGTGAACACATGGACACAGAGAGGGGAAAAACACACTCTGAGGCCTTTAAGAGGGTGGAGGGGGCGAGGAGGGAGAGGATCAGGAAAAACAACTAACGGGTATGAGGCTTAATACCTGGGTAGTGAAGTAGTCTGTACAACAAACCCTTATGACACATGTTTACCTATGTAATAAACCTGTACATTTTGCACATGCACCCATGAACTTAAAAGTTAAATAAAAGAAAGAAAACATTTGATCATCTCAATAGATACATAAAAAGCATTTGACAAATTTAGTATTATTTTTAAATTTTATTTATTTTTAAAATTATTTTTCCATAAGTTATTGGGGTACAGGTGGTATTTGGTTACATGAGTAAGTTCTTTAGTGGTGATTTGTGAGACTTTTGTGCACCCATAACCCTAGAGGTATGCACTGCACTATATTTGTAGTCTTTTATCCCTCACTCCACTTGCATTTTTCCCCCCAAGTCCCCAAAGTCCATTTTATCATTCTTAGCCTTTGCATCCTTATAGCTTATCTCCCACATATCAGTGAGAACATATGACATTAGGTTTTCCATTCTTGAGTTACTTCACTTAGAATAATAGTCTCCAATCTCACCCAGGTCACTGCTACTGCTGTCAATTCATTCATTTTTTATGGCTGAGTAGTATTCCATCATACACCCACACACCCACCACAGTTTCTTTATCCACTAGTATTCCTTTTGACAGAAACTCTGAGCTAAGTAGGAATAGAAGAGAAGCTCCTCAAGTTGATACAGGGCATCTACAAAAAAATCCGTATAGCTAATACCATAATTAATGGTGAAAATACTGAATTTTTCCTAGTATCATGAGGAACAGGAGAAGAATGTATACTCTCACTACTTCTATTACACGTTGTACAGAGGTTCTGGCAAGTAAAATAAGGCAAGAAAAAGAAATTAAAGTTGTTTTGATTGGAAAAGAAGTAAAACTGTCTTTATTTGCAGATGGCTGATTGTCAAAAATCTGATAAAATCTGTAAAAAAGATACTGGAACTAATAAATTTAGCATGTTGGCAAGACATAAGACAAATATTAAAAATTATATTTTTATATACTAGCAACAAATAGTATTTAAACTAACAAATCAATATCATTTACAATAGAAAGAAAAGATATAGAATACTTTGGGATAAATCTGATAAAAGGTTTGAAAGAACTGTATGCTGAAAATTGCAAAACACTGCTGACAGAAAGAAAGCCCTAAGTCCACGGGAAATATATGTCAGGTTCATGGGTTAGAAGACACAATATTGTTAAAAACCATTTTCCCCCAAATTATAGATTTAATACAGTCCTACTCAAAAACCTAGCAGGCAATTTTTTGGTAGAAATTGATTAACTTATTTTAAAAATCATGTGGAAATGTATCGGACCCAGAATAGTCAAAACAACTTTGCAGTAGGAGACACCTTAGAGCACTATCATTACCTGATATCAAAGCTTACAAATCTACAATAATCAAGAAAGTATGGTATTGGCATAACGATAGATAAATATATCAATGGAACAGAAGAAGAGAGTCCAGAAATAGACCTACTCATATACACATAGACTGCTGAATTTCTACAAAGCTGCAAAGTCAATTCAGTGGGTAGTTCTGCTGTTGTTTTTCAACAAATGGTGCTAAAATTATTGGGTATCCATAGGCAGCAAAAAGGAATGCAACAGAAAATATATAATTTAAAACAGATCATATATCTAAATGTAAAACAAAAACTATGAAAGTTTTTTGAAGGTAACATAAAAGAATCTTTGTGATATTGGGCTAGGCAAAGATTTCTTACATGTGATATCAAAAGTAACAATCCTTAAACTAAATTGATAAGTTAAACTTGGCCCAAATTAAAAATTTCTGATCTTGGAAATACTGTTAAGGGAATAAAAACAAGCTACAAAATGGGAGAATTTTACAAAGCATATATCTGATAAAGGATATGTATTCTGGACACATGAAGAACCATGATAATTGAATAAGAAAACAACTCAATTTCAAAAATTGACAAAAATTAAAAAATAATGAAATCCTGTCATTTGCAGCAGCATGGATGAGCGTAGGGGACATTACTTTAAGTGAAATAAACCAGGCATAGAAAAGCAAATATCCCATGTTATCGCTGATATGTGGGAGCTAAAAATGTGGATCATATTGAGGTGGACAGTAGAATTGTGGTTACTAGACTTGGGAAGAGTAGCGGTAAATAGAGGATGAAAAGAGGTTGGTTTTTGGGTATGACAATACAGTTAAATAGAAGGAGTAAGGTCTAGTGGTGTTCAATAGCACAGTAGGAGGACTACTTAAAAATAACTTATTTTATGTTTCCAAATAGTCAGAAGATTTGGAATGTTCCCAACATGAAGAAATGATAAATGTTTGAGGTGATATCCCAATTACTCTGATTTGATCATTGCACGTTGTATATAGGTATCAGAATATATGTAACCCATAAATATATACAATCATTATGTGTCAATACAAAAATAGGCATAACACCAAAGAAGATATTTAGATGTCAAATAAGCATGTGAAAAGGTGCTCAACATTTTAAGACTTTGGAGAAATGCAAGTTGAAACACTAAGGGAATATAGCTACACATCTACTGGAATGTCTACAATTTGAAAAACTGATCATATTGGCAAAAATGTAGAGAGAGTAGAACTTTCATACTCTGCTTGTAGAAATGTAAAATGGTAAAACCACTTTGCAAACAGTTTGGCAGTTTCTTAGAAATTGAAGCACACACTTACGTTGCTCTGCCATTTCTCTCCCGGGTAAACACCCAGGAGAAATGTAAGCATACGTTTGTACAAAGATTTGTACATGAATGTTCATAGCAGCTTTATTTGTAATAGCTGTAACTGGGGGAAAAAATAAAAACAAAAAAACAAACCCTAATGTTCATGAACAAGTGAACTGATAAACAATCTGTGGTATCTCCATACAATGAAATACTACTCAGCAATAAAGAAGGAATATACTGTGTATACACACAACATGGATGAGTCTCAAAACAGTTATCTCAAAAAGCCAGACAAAAAACATAGCGAATAATTCCATTTTTCCAGAATTATAGGAAATGTAAATAAATATTGAGTCACAGGAAATAGGTCAGTTTTTGTTTCGTGGTGCTTATGGGGTGGCAAGGTGGGGAGGCTGGTAAGGGCTGGAGGTCAAAATTAGGAAGGGTCCCTAGGAGACTATTTGGGATAATGAATATATTCATTACGTTGATTTTGGTGGCGGTTTCATGGGCATGTACATATGTCAAAACTTATCAAATTGTACACTACAAATATTCTGTGGTTTCCTGTATATCAATTTTACCTCAATAAAGCTGTTAAAAATGCTAATTGTTTTCTGCTGCCCTTTGCCAGCTCTTAGGAATTATCTCCCAAACATACAATTTTAGCTACAGGTAAAATGCATAAAGATGCATAATCAATGTTGCTTAGTACTCAGCAACTGTACTCTCCATTGACCCCTTTTTCATGTTTGCAAATCGCTCTATAAGACCATAGAATTCCACAAAGCAGTTTTTAAATGCTAGCACAGATGAGATTTTAAGTGAACCACCTTGTTGGGTGATCCATCATCCGACCTATGCTTGAATAGGAAACTTACCTCCTTCACAGGAGTGTATTATAACTTTGGGCAGCTCTCACTCTTAGAAAGTTGGGGCTACTGATGAGATTCTACTTATATTTTTACTGGTTGGGATGAAAATATATGTTGTTGGAAGAAGTTTTTGGTATTCAAAAGCCCAAATCTTGAAGTGGACAAACTTCTTTAAGAGCAGTAGCGCTGTCTACTGCAGTGATTTCTCAGCTGAGTCCTTCTTTAGCTACCAGGGCAGAGAAAGGGCAGTGTGAGGTGTCAGGTGTCAGTGGCCCAGTGGGTAGGGCAATGGGTCCCTGATCTTCACTCATATTTTGTTCAAAATAGGATTATTTTTATGTTGTACTATTCTTATTTTATATAAGTGTGTCTTGACAACTTTTTTTTCTTTTTAAATCACTGGAGTGGTGAAAATAACTTTTTCTTTGAGCAGAGAGGCATGAATTTACATATTTCTCACCCATGTTTTAGATATTTTATACATTAGTAATGTTGGTAAGACAGAGTAAGTGAAATACTCAGCTATAAGAATTGAGAGTTGCTGTCTCAACATCATTGTTTTGGTATTGGTTTGCTGGGAATTTTGTTGGTATAACGAAATACCATGAACCGGCTGGCTTAAACAACAGGAATTTATTGTGTCACAGTTGTGGAGACTGCAATTCCAAGATGGAGGTGTTGGCAGCTTTGATTTTTGCTGAGGCCTCTCCCTTTACTTTGCAGATGGCCGTCCTCTCACTGTATCCTCATGTGGTCCTCCCTGATCTGTGTGTTGTCTATGTCCTGATCTCTCTCTTTTTTTTTTTTTTTTTCAGAACAATCAGATTAGAGCTCACCCTTATAATCTTGTTTAGCCTTAATTATCTCTCTAAAGGTCCTGTCTGCAAATAGTAATTAAAAATACTTAGTCTAAAATACTGAAGATTAAGACTTCAATAAGTAAATTTGAGGGGGACACAATTCAGTCCGTAACAGCCTCCACTTTTATAAAATGAGAACTTACCTTTCAAGATTC